>NC_072897.1:57796405-58104905 GCF_027943255.1 Anastrepha obliqua
GCAAATGATTGATAACAAGTGAAACAGTGAATAAATGGTGTGAAAAATACACACAACAGAAATCGGCAAAAATAATTAATATTTTAGAAGTTTTTACTTAAGATATTTAAGAAAAGAGATTGTTTTCACACTCCGTAGATATTTTCAAGAAAAATTTCAAAAATATATATTATTTTTGCTGATCATTTCCCATTTCTGTTCTGTGTAATTTTCATTTCAATGCGTGCTCACAGTTCAATTATATTTTTAAAAGATGGCGCTAACAGTATGTTAATTTGAATTCCAGTTTAAAAACAAGAAAAGTAGCAATCAAGAGCTCAGAGTGACATAAAGAAGACCACTTTGATTCGGTAAAAGAAATGCCAAGAGGTAGAAGACATGCTAACATGGGACGTAATACACGTCACAATAGAAATGTGCAAAATCACAGACAAAATGAAAGTGAGGAAAATCATGCTGATAGATTAAGTCAACAAAGAGATCGTACTAGATCACGTTCTCAAAATCGGCCAATAAATATCAATTCTGTAAATTTGAATGGTGCAGCATTTCAATATAATCCACAACTTGATTATTCATCTCACAAATACGTTGTCATTGGAAGTATGGATAAAATTTGCGGATTTTGTCAAGCATTGAAATTCAAAACTGAAGCACCAGGCATGTGTTGCGCTGCAGGAAAAGTTCGTTTACCAGACATACAATATCCGCCCGAACCATTAGCTACATTATTATCGGGAACATCACCCGATTCCAAACATTTTCTTTAAAAAAAATTTCCACATATAATTCATGTTTTCAAATGACATCTTTTGGTTCTAGAAAAATTATAACCGATAACTTCATGCCAACGTTCAAGGTAATACATAAACTTCAACGTTGAACAACATTTGCTGACACATCTAATGAATCATTAAATTTTATGGACACAAATTATGGCTTTTTTCAGATTCAAGGGCAAGCATATCACTTAATAGGTTCATTACTACCACTACCCGATCAAGAGTCAAAATTTTTGCAAATTTATTTCATTAATGACAACGCTGATGAACTTGAAGCACGGTGTGCATTTTCCAGAAATATAAACAGAGTCATTATGAGAGAGTTACAAGATTTATTACACACACACAATGTTTTGCTGCAAAGTTTTAAAACAACAATCGAAAGATTGTCATCTGATAATCATAAAATTTAAATTGATGCAAATAAAACGCCTGCCGGCGAACATCGTGGAAGATACAATCAACCAACTTCAAGCAACAAGGTTGCAATTGTTATATCTGGAGATGAATTTCAACCAAGAGATATGGTTTTGCAAAGAAGAAATGATACACTGCAACGTGTTAATGAAACGCATCGAAAAGATGATGCATTACAATATCCTCTTATGTTCTGTCGTGGTGAAGATGGTTATTCGATTGATATAAAACAAACAAATCCAGCAAATGGTCAAGAAACAAATAAAACTGTAAGCGCAATGAATTATTTTGCATACAGAATCATGAAAAGAGAAAATCAAGAGAATCACATTTTAAAATGTCGTAAATTATTTAATCAGTATATTGTGGACATGTATGCGAAAATAGAAACAGAACGATTGAATTACATTAGATTCAACCAAAGAAAATTACGCTGTTACGAATACATACATTTACGAGATGCAATTAACAACGATACCAACGTTAATAACATTGGTCAAATGATAATATTACCTTCATCGTATACAGGCAGTCCAAGGCATATGCATGAATACGTCCAAGATGCAATATGTTATGTCAGAAATTATGGTCGACCCGACTTACCTATTCATAACTTTCACATGCAATCCGAAATGGGATGATATTAAGAATCATTTATATACTGGGAAATCAGCTACTGATAGTCATGACATTTCTGCAAGAGTGTTTAGACGAAAGCTACAGTCTCTAATGGATATCTTTGTAAAACATAAAGTTTACGGAGATGTACAATGTTTCATGTATTCTGTGGAATGGCAAAAAAGAGGCTTGCCTCATGGGCATATTTTGATTTGGTTAAAACAAAAACTAACCACAGATAAAATTGATCATATTATATGTGCTGAAATTCCAGATATAAACGAAGATCCAGAATTACATACTACTGTAACCAAAAACATGATTCATGGACCGTGGGGTACGTTAAATCAAAATTCTCCATGTATGGTTGATGGTAAATGTTCAAAAAACTACCCAAGGCAATTAATTGCTGAAACAATGATTAGAAATGATGGATATCCATTGTACCGTAGAAGATCACCAGAAGATAATGGAAAAACAGTCACTGTGAAAATAAATAATCAAGATGTTGAGATCGATAACCGTTGGATAGTTCCGTATTACAAATTATTATCGAAAACATTTAACGCACATATAAATGTTGAATATTGTAACTCCGTAAAATCCATCAAATACATATGTAAATATATCAATAAAGGAAGTGACATGGCAGTATTTGGAGTTGTAAATCGAAATGAATGGCGAATATTATCATTTCCGATTCATGATCGCCATCCAGCTGTTATTCATTTGTCAGTCTATTTAGAAAACGAAAAAAGTATTTATTTCCTGAAAATACTGCTCAACAAACGGCCGAACGACCACCAGCAACAACACTAACTGCATTTTTCAACTTATGTGAAACAGATTGATTTGCAAGAACATTGCTTTATTCAAATGTTCCTAAATATTATACTTGGAATGCATCATCAAGGTCCTGAGTACGAAGGCAACGAGGAATACCTGTAGATGGGTATCCAGGTGTTCATTTGGTTGATGCAATCGGACGACTTTACACTGTGCATCCAAGTAAAGTGGAATGTTTCTATTTACGTTTACTCTTAGTTGATATTCCCGGCCCAAGATCATTCGAAAGTTTGAAACGAGTTAATGGTCATCTTTCCTGTACTTATCAGCAAGCATGCAACGAATTGAATTTGCTTGAAAATGATAATCAGTGGGAGGCAACTCTTATGGATGCATGTGTAACAAGTTCTCCACACCAAATAAGAACACTATTTGCCATCATTATTACTACATGTTTCCCAGCAAACCCAAAAGAATTGTGGAGTACTTACCAAGAATACATGACAGAAGATATCCTACATCAAGTATGTCGCATTACTGCAAATCCAAATTTGAATTATACAGATGAATTATATAATGAGGCATAAATTAAAATCGAAGACTTTTGCCTGATGATTGTAAATAAAACTTTGAGTGAGTTAGGTATGATCGCACCAAATCGTCCGATGCATGATGCATAAAATGCAGAATTAAGACGTGAAAAAGAATATGATCGAAATGATCTGAACACATTTGTAACAACAAACCTACCAAAATTAAACACAGAACAAAGGCAGGCATATGACACAATTATAGACAATGTTGCAAATGAAAGAGGAGGATTATTCTTCTTAGATCCACCAGGTGGGACTGGAAAAACGTTTTTGTTGTCGTTAATTTTGGCCAGCATTCGATCACAGAATAATATTGCATTGGCTTTGGCATCATCTGGAATAGCGGCAACTTTATTGGACGGCGGTCGCACTGCACATTCTGCATTAAAGTTACCATTAAATATGCAAGTAAATCAAGAACCAACTTGCAAAATTTCTAAAAATTCTGGAATGGGAAAGGTTTTACAAACATGTTTAATTATAGTATGGGATGAATGTACGATGGCTCATAAAAAATCACTGGAAGCCTTAAATAGAACACTGAAAGATTTTCGAAATAACACAAACATATTTGGTGGTGCACTAATTCTATTGGCCGGTGATTTTCAACAAACTTTGCCTGTTATTCCCAAATAAACAGCAGCTGATGAATTGAGAGCGTGCCTTAAATCTTCTAATCTGTGGAGATATGTTCAAAAACTCACATTAACTACTAATGTTCGTGTGCAGTTACAAAGTGATCCAACAGCTGCTGAATTTTCCGAACATTTGTTGCAAATTGGAAATGGACGAAAGCCAATTGATAAGAATATAGGCATGATCACACTTCCAACTAATTTTTGTACCGTAACAGAATCAAGAGTACAATTAGTGCAAAATGTATTCCCAAATATTGTACAAAACTATCGAAATCAAGATTGGCTAAGCGAGAGAGCTATATTAGCTGCCAAAAATGTCGATGTCAATGAAATCAATACCAGTATTTTGACTTAAATTCCAGGTGAAGTTGTCACCTATAAATCAATTGATTCAATCACTATTGCCACCACATCGTTTGCAATTGAAAGTCGGCGCAGTGATCATTATGTTGCGAAATATCAATCAGCCGAAACTATACAATGGGACAAGATTAGCAGTGAAATGGACAATGAACAATGTAATTGAAGCAACAATTTTGAAAGGCAAATTTAAAGGTGAAGATGTTTTGATTCCGCGCATTCCAATGATTTCAACAGATTTGCCTTTTGATTTTAAGCGACTTCAATTTCCCACTCGCCTTGCTTTTGCTATTACAATCAATAAGTCTCAAGGTCAAACACTTCAATTATGTGGAATTGACCTAACTTATCCATGCTTTGGACATGGGCAACTGTATGTAGGATGTTCTCGAGTAGGGAAACCATCGTTACTTTATATTTATACACCGCATGAAAATAAAACCAAAAATTGGACGATGGAAAAAATAAATTTTTATTGGTCGAAAGACCTTTATTCGATAAAATCCAACTTACAACTCAATGCTTAGTTACTAAATCTCTCCTTAATATAACTTATTTCTACCTGTGTCAGTATTTTTGACTACTGATTTACATAGGCGCATGCCGGATGTTTATTGTTTAAACTAATGTTGCTGATCGAGGTGTCAGCAGATTTGGCTATTGGTTTAAATCGGCGCATGCCGGATGTTATTTGCAATATTATTGGGTTTGCTTATTCAGCGTCTGGGTCATGTCCCAATTGCATTATTGGTTATAGCTTAATTGGTGCTAACTTGTATGCACCGGCACGTACTCGCCAGTAAAAATATCACCATTTGCCAAATTCGGAACAATTCTATAGTTGGGAATATATATCATCACGTTTTCTAAACCCATCAACTTCCTTGCAAATAGAAAACGTTGCCAATGACATGACATCCAACATATTGCAAACGAATGCAAAAGTTCATCGACTTGTTGGCCGTTTTAGTGTGAAATGTGGGACCAGCTGATCCATCGACCAATCGACGCCCGCTTTTTGTCCATTATTTAACACTAAATAATGGGCGATGGTTTTTTTGCTTCGCCTTCACAATCTTTGCTATAATGATCGGAGGAAAGTAAATTGCCACTGTATTCTTTTTTTTCCTATAGCTGCTGATTGTAATAAGGTTTTCATGGAAACCAAACAATAACGAAAGCACTGGGCGAGAACTGTTCTTTTTCATTTCTGGAGGAAAGCAGCGTTTGTTGGATCGTATGGTGCCAACTAATGCAAGTCCTATAGCAGCGAGGCCCTCAGATCCATTCAATGTGACGAGAAAGTAATCGGCTATTATTGTACGGTCACTGTTCGCGTATTTGTTAAATAATTGTACCATCCCTTTTTCCTTTGATCAAATTCACGCTCTTCTCCTTCTGATCGGCCACAATATAGTTTTCCTCGCAAGGGGTATTTTGTTTAGGAGTCACATGCTCACCAGATTTTTATACTGTATTTCGCCGGTTTTGATGGAATATATTGTGTGAATTTAGTTCGGCCTTATTCAAGAAATTCCATATATCACGAATTGGCACAACTTTATCGGTTCTTTGGCGAAATTCACGTGTTCGACCGTTTTCACTACGAATATATCGTGCCAAAATTTTGAATTGATCCGAATGCCACAAAACTTCCGATTTCTGCCTATTATTGTGTGTTACACCCATGAATAAAAAAACTCCAATAAATGCACCAAACTCAATGCTAGTCAGATCAATCCAAACTCTAGATTGCTGTCGACCAATTTAACCCGGCGAGCGTAAGGTTGGGTGAAATTCACCCAGCCTGTAATAAACCGTTTGATATTTTCTATTCCGTACGTCAAAATAAGTTGTGCGTCTGAGTAGCTGCGCGGGGGGAGGTAGGCATTCGTTGTGTTTCATGCCGCAGTTGACCGCCGACTGGCGAGGTGTTTAGATGTTGTCAAAGTTGCGGCCGGGTAAGTTTCACCCACCTTACGCTTCGTGTTACAAATTCGAGTAAATACTTTTTGTTTTATATTCGTTATATTTTAGTTTTTATTTTTTTTTTTTTCAGCTAAATAATTAATATGTCATACGAAGAAACCCAAAGAAGATTATTGAGGGTTTTCGAAGCAGCTGATCAGGATGATTCTTGTGATGATTCTGGTAGTGACTTCGAAATTGATAATGTTGGCCAAAGAAGCTCTGAAAGTGATTCGGAACAAGAGGTAGGATTACCGAATGAGGAAGAAAACGAAGCTGGGGGATCTGAAGAACGTGAAAGCAATGATAACAGACCATATTTTACTGGAAAGAATGGTACAAAGTGGTTTAGTGTACCAGAAAGGTCTAACGTGCGTACGAGATCAGAAAACATTATAAGGGAAAGGCAGGGCGTAAAAGATATTGGCAAAAATGCAAAGACAGCTGTTGAATGTTGGAAACTCTTTCTTACTGATGAGATTTTGCAAGAAATATTGTTACATACAAATAATCAAATAAATCTGAAGAGAACTGCTTGTGAAAATAGTCACGTAAAGAAATATATCATGGCAGACTTGTCATCGTCAGAATTAAAGGCTTTTATCGGTCTCTTGTATCTTGCAGGACAGTTCAAAGCAAATAAGCTGAATTTGAAGGATCTGTGGATAAGTGATGGATCAGGGGTTGAGATTTTTAGGACAACGATGACTTTGAAGAGATTTCAATTTATTCAAAACTGTTTACGGTTTGATGATAAGAATACTCGGAGCGAAAGAAAAGCTACTGATAATTTGGCTGCCATTCGTTCTTTTTTCGAGAAGTTCGTAGCAAATTGCCAAATTGTTTATACACCATCTGAGTATACAACTATAGATGAACAACTTCCATCGTTTCGAGGCCGTTGCAGTTTTCGCCAGTATATGCCCAATAAGCCAAACAAATATGGCTTGAAAATATATGCCTTGGTTGATGCAAAGTCGTTTTACGTCATCAATCTTGAAATTTACCCAGGAAAACAACCAACAGGCCCTTACGCTCTCAGTAACAAAGCTTATGATGTTGTGGACAGACTTGTGGCTCCAATTTCCAAAACCAATCGCAATGTCACCTTTGATAACTGGTTTACCAGTTATCCGTTGATGTTACACTTATTGAAAGAACATCGTTTGACAAGCACAGGCACTGTTCGAAAAAATAAGCCCGAGATTCCAAGTCAGATGCTCCAAACGCGTAACCGAGAGATCCCCAGCACAGTGTTTGGATTTCAAAAGGATATATCTTTATTGTCCCATGTGCCAAAAAAAAACAAGGTTGTTTTGTTGATGTCAACATTACATCACGATGATAGCGTTGTTGCTGATACTAATGGCACACAAAAACCAGAAATGATTATTTTTTATAATCAGACCAAGGGAGGCGTTGATGTTGTAGATGAGCTGTGCACCAACTACGATGTTTCGCGAAATACAAAGCGCTGGCCAATGGTGATTTTCTATGCAGTTTTGAACATGGCTGGTATAAATAGCATAATAGTTTACAAGTCCAATAATAGTAGCAATTTGTCACGCCGAAATTTTCTTAGAGACCTGGGTATTGGATTGGTTTCAGAACATTTACAAAACAGAAAGGAAAGTCAGCATTTACCCCGAGAGCTTCGCAAACGAATTCTGGACCAAGTGGATGAACCCTCACACTCACAACGACCTCCAAATAAAGTTCCTAAGCCTATCAGGAGATGTCAAATATGCCCTACTAAAAAAGATCGCAAGACTAAACACACTTGTTATAAATGCAATCGCTATTTATGTATGGAACATGCTGTTTTCACGTGTCAAGATTGCGCTCAAACTGAAGATGATTACGAGAACTCTGAATAACTATATAGTAAAAGTTTTGATCTCATATGTTTCCTAATTTTATAAGCTAGAAGTAAAAGCTATTCGTTTTGTTTTTTTTTAGTTTCTTTTTTTTATAAAATTATAATACTAAGTGTTACACTTTGTTTAAATGAAAGAAAATATTTTTGTTAATTTCATAAATAAAGATTTAAAAATATTTGTTTGCTTTATTTTTCCTTCCCAATCAGTTCTTGGGTTATTACATAATTGTACTAGTAAATAAAAACATATAAAAATATTATGAACACATTAAAATATCTAGCTCAATATATGGGTTTGTTACACCCAGCTTACGCTCAATGTAATAAATATTAACCTTACGCTCGCCGGGTTAATAAATCATCCTCAATTCCTTCATCACTCTCAAGTATTTCATTTGTCCCAATTATTTCTTGCTGTTCAATATCGGATGCATCTTCCTCAGTCAAATAATCACCATTACGATCGTCATTACCACCGCGAAATGAATCTATTTACTTCATCATCATTATCTTCATCTGTACTTCCACGACGAATATCAGTCGCCAAAACCGAAGAATTTTATTATCTTAAGTGAAATCATTTTCAAAGACTGCTTTAGCTATAATAGCCTAACTGTATTTTGCTCAAAACTTGTAAGAATATGTCAATTGTCGTTTATGTTGATATAGTGTTCTTTGAATCATGTCAACAACAATAAATTTATATTTTATATAGAGATAGAGTATGTGCTTCAACATTTTCAATTTGCAATAATCACTTATCTTTACTTTGTCTCCTTCACAAACTATCTTGTCTATGACAAATTTTAGTAAAAGTGCTCAAGAACAGCTTAAGTCATTATGGACTATTTAAATAAATTTAAATTTTATGGTAATATTTTACTATGTATATTTAGGCGCTTATTATAAATAACGGCGTCATAACGCCTTAGGTCAATATGTTTTTATTAATATCTCCTTAAGAAACATTGTTGAAAAAATGCGGATTCCACAGGTGGGACATGTAAAATTTGCTTTTTGAATCGGCTATACAAAAAAAAACTAATCAATATTTTTTCAAACTTTTTTTATTTATGTTGAAGATTAAACATTGTCATTTATGAATAAAAAATAATATCGTTCAAATGACTGTCACGACTGGTTTTACAGTAGGCCATTCGATCAACCCAATATTTAAGCACAATTTTCGATTGTTTGGGCTCAAATTTCATGAATGGCAAGTTCGATTTCGTGTTTTAAAGCATCAATCGTCTCTGGATGGTTCGCATAGCATTTTTCCTTAACGACTTCCCACAAAAAATAGCCCAACGGGCTGAAATCACAGCTCCGAGGCGGCCAATTGATATCGGAATTCAAAAACGGTAGCCAAAAGTTCGAGTGTAACTTTGGCAGTGTGACAAGTTGCACCGTCCTGTTGAAACCAAATGTCGTCCATGTCATCCTCTTCAATTTTTGAAAACAAAAACTCGTTGTGCATGTCACGGTAACGCTCGCCATTTACTGTAACCGCGGAAGAAGAAGAAGACTCGCCACTTTGGAAATAGGTTTTCAATATTTCCCAATTTTGTTCAAGCGGATAGCGTCCCATTTCGTAAATGTCAATCCTTTAAGTAAATTATGAACACATTTCACATGCCCTTTGTGTTACCATTCTCAAAGAAATAGGTGGTTCAAAAAGCAAACGCTATATGGCCCACCCGTATAAAATTTTGTTAATAGAATATGATTGCATACATAACTTGAATCTTTCTTGAGTCAACTTAGGCGGTTTTCGATTGCGACCACCGAAATATAGATTTACAATATATCCATAAATCGATAGAAATTTAAATTTTAGGAAGCTATCTGGAAGTTCAAGTCGTTAGCTTTAATAGAAATTTGTTAAATTCACGTCCAAAGTCGAAAAAGGTGTGGCCAGACCCAGGTGCCCAGTAGAGCTTTCTTACCTTTTTTTCATTTGCCACCAATTCAAAAATACGCAAATTCGTTAAGTCAATTTAGCGTGATTTAGGCACAAACATCGAAATTCACAACCCCACAAACCTACACATTTTCACATATATAATATTTAGTACGATTTCTACAAACAGTCGGTGATTAAGCTCTGCAACTGTCGTGTTTCTTGTCGCTGTAATATTTCACTTCCATAAATGTATATATTTTCCACATGCCTATTACCTTTGCATTTTCTTATTTCTTCTCTTTCCCATTGTGAAGTTATATACAAAAATTTCCACTGCGTATTCCTTTTCGAAAATAATACCTTGTTCTCTTCGGCGAACCGATTTGACATACTATCCAATAGTATGTAAATTACCCCAAAATCGAAATGAAAAAAAGCAAGAAACGGAAAAAAAGTTTCTACCCATCCCTTTCAGAAGTCAATACAAATGTGTCATAATAAAATCTACTCCTGAGTCCAACCAAATCTCAAACAATAGTGTATTCGCAAAAACGAAAGTCCTCGATGCAATTAGTTCAGAATAAAATTCAGTACGTATTCTTCAAGATGACAGCTTATTATATTAAACTAGCAAACCCGGCCCCCTTCGCTGGGCACACTAAAATATAATAGATATGGTTTAGAACAGAAAATATATGATTTTCATATTATTTATTTCTTTATTCTTTATTCAAGCGCTTTGGCATAAACAATATTTTTTGTTTTTCTATTTGTTTTTGAGTAAATATAAAATATAAATTGAAAATCAGGAAAAAAGAAGAGTGTTTTTAAATTTCAAATCAACGCATATGAATAAACAATCGTCTTTTTTCCTAATCATCCATGCATTTTTCGTTTCAATTTATATGTTTTATTAAGCATTGGAGCTTTTTTAACCATTATCCATTTATATTTTTCAAAAAAAAAAACGAAAAAAAATTTTTTTTCCACGAACACATAATTTCATTCGGATTTCACATTAAATTCTCAAATTTCGTAAGAAATTATTCACTGTTCCAAAATCCACTCCAAAAAAATTCACAAACAATTTTTACATGTTGCACTTACGTTTTTCCCTTATGGCATCCAAATCAGAAAGAAATATTGACACATTGTAACTCACACTGTCAATTTGACAGTTCAGTTCCGCCCCAAACGTTAAAAAAGTAAGCGACATTATGGCTGGTTCAAAAGAACGCTGTACCCGTTGCCAGTGCTCCGAATTACAACCAAACTTTACGAAACCCATTTTCAATACTTACTTAACAGTGTGCATAAGTGTGGTTTAATTCGGTGCAAAGACACGGCGGGTCCACGTTTTGGCATATATTTCGAGACCCTAGTCATCAATAGGTATGAAAATTACCCCGTATTAAAGCACTTATCAACAGCTTTCATTTAATACCCATATTGTACATACACAACCAAAGGTTACCCGGGTTCACGTTTTGACCTATATCTCGAGACCCCAGTCACGGAGCGGCATGAAAAATACTCCGTACTACAGCTTTCACCAACAGCTTTCATTTGATACCCATATTGTACATACACGTCCGAAGGTTACCCGGGTCCACGTTTTGACCTATATCTCGAAACCCTATCTAACAATAGGTATTCAAACTATACGGAAATCATCTTCAATACCTCCTTAACAATGTGTGTAAGTTTGGTTTAATTCGGTTCAAAGACACGGCGGGTCCACGTTTTGGCATATATTTTGAGACCCTAGTCATCAATAGGTATGAAAATTACCCCGTATTAAAGCACTTATCAACAGCTCTCATTTGATATCCATTTGTACAAACACATTCTAGGGTCCACGTTTTGGTCTCTATCTCGAGACCCTACTCACGGAGCGGATGGAAATACTCTGAACTAAAGCATTCACCAACAGCTTCCATTTGATACCCATATTATACATACACATCCGAAGGTTACCCGGGTCCTCGTTTTGACTTATATCTCGAGACCCTATCTACCAATAGGTATCCAAACTATACGCAAACCATCTTCAATACCTCCTTAACAATGTGTGTAAGTTTGGTTTAATTCGGTGCAAAGACACGGCGGGTCCACGTTTCGGCATATATTTCCAGACCCTAGTCATCAATAGGTATGAAAATTACCCCGTGTTAAAGCACTTATCAACAGCTTTCATTTGATACCCATATTGTACATACACAACCAAAGGTTACCCGGGTCCACGTTTTGACCTATATCTCGAGACCCCAGTCACGGAGCGGCATGAAAAATACTCTGTACTAAACATTCACCAACAGCTTCATATTGATATCCATATTGTACAAACACATTCTAGGGTCCACGTTTTGGTCTCTATCTCGAGACCCTAGTCACGGAGCGGCATGAAAAATACTCTGGACTAAAGCATTCACCAACAGCTTCCATTTGATACCCATATTGTATATACACATCCGAAGGTTACCCGGGTCCACGTGTTGATCTATATCTCGAGCCCTATTTCCAAAATAAAATATAATCCATGTTACTCGTGGATAATGTAGTTTTCGAATGGTGAAAGAATTTTTAAAATCGGTCCAGTAGTTTTTGAGCCTATTCATTACAAACAAACAAAGTTTTCCTCTTTATAATATTAGTATAAATAAATATATGGTATACGAGCAGTCAATTTGTCCATTAAGGGGGGAAACCGGCTTAGAAAGCAAACATTTTGGTGTTTTTCGAGAATTTTTTGAATATAAAGGAATCATTAGAAATTGTTTAAGCTTAGAGGATATTTTATTTATATTTTTAGGTACACTTTTAAATTTTTTTGAGGCTTTTTCCGCAGGAGATAGTGGCGTTAGAGCGTGCTGTCCATGGACGATGGCCATCCGAGTGACTTGCTGGTGGGAATTCCTGAAGTTGCAATTTTTTCTCTTTAATTGTGGTAAAAAAATAATTAATGCTTTTGAGGCGCTTGAACACAAAGTAGTTTTTGTATACCATATTTTTTTATCTATTTCGCTTAAAAAACATATTTTAAATAACAATATAATCCCAGGTTTATTAGGTTCATATAGATTAGAATTGAAGAAAGAAAAAATCCCGACAAATTTTAGAACGATTGGTCGATAACTTTTTAAGCTAGAATGCCCACCGGTTGAAAAAAAGTAGTTTCGAGAAGAACGTCGTTCTAACTAACGCGCGCTACGGTGCAAAACCGACGGGCAGTCACTAAGTGCTCATAGAATCGGGAATAATGCGAATTTCGCTTTAAAATTTTTATTTTTTTTTAGTGATTTAATGCATAAAAAAATTTGATTTTTTGATCGATCTAAACCGGTTTCCCCCCTGAGATCGAAGAAGAATGAGATCAAAGATAAATGATACTGTTTGAAAAGTACCTTTGTCACTTAATGGAAAGAGACTAATCAAACGATAGCGAGATTCGTATGAGGGTTTCGGGTCTGAGAAATTGAGTTAATGTAGTGCGAAACGCACAAAGATTGTTTGAACCCTCTCCACTCGATTTATATGGACTGCATGATAAGGTTTCCAAATAAAAGAGGCATAATCTAATTTGGACCGAACAAACGCAGAGTATAATATCTTAAGAGTATATGGGTCAGTGAAGTGCGATGAGTGACGTCTAACAAAAGCGAGCATAGCAAGAGAATTGGAAACGGCATAATCTGGGTGCGTGATAAAATTAAGCTTTGAATCAAAGAAAACCCCTAAATCTTTTATCACATCAGACGAAGCAAGATATGTATAATTGATATGATAAGAGGCATAAAGGGGGTTTTGAAGCTTAGAAAATGAGATTTTGTGACATTTTTCAATATCAAGAAATAGAAGATTCATAAGGCACCAGGAAAATAAATTATTCAACTCGGACTATAGGGCGGCTGAATCACTAGAATTTCTTATTTCAGCGAACACTTTTAGATCATCAGCATAGAGACGAAACCTAGCGAAGGAAAAACAGATAATTTGGAAATTGGTCTGTAATTTACAATATCGCTTTTGTTACCGCTTTTGAAAATAGGAGTGACTGAAGTCAGCTTCCAATCATCGAAAAATATTTCTTCAGCCAAGGATTTGTTAAAATTTGGTTTAAGAGGCGACAATTTTTAAACAAAGTTACAGAAAGCCCACCTTCTCATCTTCTGCTTGCGTTGTAATGTTGTTCCACAAATGGAGGGACCTACAGTTTCAAGCAGAACGGCAGATATTTGTTTTACGAGGAGCTTTTTCGTGGCAGAAATACCGACCGTTAATAGGAAAAGCTTTTTCTTCATTTTGGTGTTTCACCGAGATTTGAACGTAGGTTCTCTCTGAATTCCGAATGGTAGTCACGCACCAACCCATTCGGCTACGGCGGCCGCCGACAGCTTATTAGTGCTCACTAAAATGGAAAAGTTGGCTCCAAAACTCTTCAGGCGCAAATCTTTGGTGGGTTATGTCCAGATTCAGTGTCCCACCGCAAATCTTTTAGCATGTGTAAAGGTACTATACGAGTAAGCTTGTATGACAAAAACCGCGTTTACTCCAATAAAAAGGAATTTGTCGCAGGCCAAAAATGCAAGGCGTTGTTGATACTTACAAGATTTCAAAAATGTTCAATCGAAAATCCTCTCCATCCGGTCGAATGCCTTAGAGTAATGCACGAATGAATTGTACAGTTGTGTCCCGTTGAATTTGCCGCGAACCGTGTAGCTACAAAAATAATTCAAAAAGCAGAAAAAGACTATACCTACTATAGGCTTGCTCGGCTCACATAATCTCAAATAACAGCAACCAATCTGAGGTTGCAAAAACGTTTCGCTTGATACGAGGGCCAAAATACATGTGTTAATAGCCAGTGGATTTTTGGCAACCCTAACTCAAAAAAAAAAAATGGGCACATCAACCGTGAATTAATTATTGTACAAAATACAGTGATTATTGTGAAAATAGTCTTCAAATCAGTGTTAGTCCGGTAGAAGAAAACTTTCTTTTCGGAATTTCGTAAGTTTTATGCACAAGCCAATTTGTGGCTAATAAAGCTAATACAGCGCACGCTCGGTAACGTGAACGCTCTAAAGCGTGAACACCCCAAAACGTGAACAGACATTTTTGAGCATTGACTACTCTAAAACGTGAGCAAACCCAAAAAGCTCTATAACACGAACAATAAACGTTACAATTATTTGTATGTAGTTTACATTGATCTCAAGTAAGTCTGAAATTGGGGAATCCCCTTTTTATAAAATAGGCATTTTATTCGTAACTGCATGTAAGGAGTAAAGTATTTCAGTTGCGGTTTTGGTTTTGTAAAGAGTGTTTCGTCTTATGTTTTCTGGTGAAAAGGTCAGAGAAAAACGTACGCGTCAAGTTTGGAGAAGAGAGCCCCAGGGGTAAAGTCCGAGAAGCAGCGAATCACGTTTTTATGCTGTTCAAACGCCACTGGATCCCACAAGCTTAAGATTTTGGTAATTGGAAAGGCGAAGAATCTACGCTGCTTTAAAAACTTTCAGTGTCCCACCGAATATAAGAGCTCGAAATCCTCCTGGATGACGTCGGCTATTTTCAAGCAATGGTTTCATGAGTCATTTGCTCCACAGGTGAATATTGCTTTTACGTTTTGTCCGATTTTTGAGGCTAACTGGTTGTTTTTTAACGTTACATCATTTTTAAAGGAGAAAGCCTTACAAATTACAGCTCTCCTAATCGACAATGCTCCTTCTCACCCAAAATTAAGCTGAACTGGCAACGGAGAATGGGCCAATTTCGGCAATGTTTATGCCGCCAAACGTTACTCCCCTCATTCAACCGATGGATCAGAATGCAATAAAAATCACTAAGTTGCCTTCTAGAGCAACAAAGTCTGATTTGCTCGAGTCGTTGAAAAAAATTAACGTAAAAACAGCTATAAATCTTTTGGATGCGCCTTAGTTTCGTGTTGGTGAAGCAACATTGGCTAAATGCTGGAACAGTATTTTAGATTTTGGGGTAAACAATGATGATCCCGAAAATAATGTTCCGTTGGCGGCTTTAAAAGAAAAATGGGAAGCTGAACTTCGCACGTTGATGAGCAACACCGTCGATCTCCTTAGTAGTTTAAAGATATGTATGTGGGTTATTGAAAAACTTTTTTTTATTAAAAATTTCAGATTGAATTTACGTTACCAGCCATTCATGAATGGAACGAAGGTATCGAGGAGGGCAATGCAGATGGCGATCATCAGCAAGAGGACGAGTCCGATGATCACAGCGTATCAGAGCAACTGGATAAAATTAAACCGACTGAAGCAGTTGATATCTTCAACAAGGCGTTAATATGGGCTGGCCATGAAGACGTCGATCAAAATGATATGAGCGTGCTAAGACGGTTAAGGGAGAAAGCTGGGATTCAAGTATTACAAAAACAGAAGATAAAAAAAAGATGACTGATTTTTTTTAAATAAAACCATCGTATGCCTTAATTTTCAATTAATATGTAACGAAAACAAGAACAAAATGTGAATTTAAATGTGAAAAAATATATGTACTTAGTCTTTTTGGGCATTCCAAAACGTGAACACTTTTGATAACGTGAACTGCCTTGGTTTGAATTAGTTCACGTTATCGAGTGTGCGCTGTATTGCTTTAATACAAACAAATAAAAAAATAGGCACTCAAATTCTGAACATTGAACAGTGCAAACAAAACACAAAAAAAAAAATCGAAAAAGAGCAAAGTCATCCAACTAAGCTCAACTCAGCAGCTGAAAATAAGCTCGCCATAACTTTTATGGTTTCTGGTAAGAGTTTCTAAACTTTAAAATAGCCCAAAACTCAACATATATAAAGCAACATATCCAGCAGCTGCACTTGCTCCAAATATCCTAAAAATAAGCCATACTGGACCAGTATTGACTAGGTAGCTCGGAGTCAACAGAAAATCGATTTCCTTCCTTAGAAAGCGAGAAGGTAGATAAAAACCCCAAACCGCAGGAAGATATATCAAAACCTCCACAAATATTTGTTGTCAAAGTTCACAATATCACCCCACTGATGCAGTTTCTAACAGAAAAAGCCCAAGTCTACTATGGCCTAAAACTCAGGAAAGGAACTTTAAAGTTTTTTTAAAAAACATGCACCACTCCATAAGCACAGAAGATATCTCTTTTGAACTTACAAATCTCGGTTACAAAGCAATAAATATATATAATACTAGCGTACCCTCGCCCGCTTCGCTAGACGATAAATTCAATGATTTGCTGAAAGAGAATAAAATTAATACGAAACAAAGCAAATTCTTTGATACAATTTCATTCGAACTTTATTGTAACACTTTTTGGTAGACAACGTGTTTGGTTTTTTCATCTTTCGCATGAATAATGACGATGGTTTGCCAACTCGTGAGCAAGCTACATACAATTGTCCATGAGAAAAAATTGGGTATTCTAAATTAATACCGCACATTTGTAGAGACTGTCCTTGCGCCTTATTAATTCTCATAGCGAAGGCAAGGCGAATAGGGAACTGCAAACGTTTGAAATCGAATGGTAAATCCGCCGGAATCAGTGGAATTCAGGGTATCAAAATGTCTTCTCCTTTGTACTTCCCTTTCAAAATTATTGCTTCGATAACGTTACCCATTAGCTTCTTCACAGCGAGTCTGGTACCGTTGCAAAGTCGGGGCACATTACTATTGCGCAGCATAATAATCGGTGCTCCAATTTTTAATCGTAAATTATGAGGTGGTAAGCCTGGCAAATCGAGTGAGTTTAAGAATTCAGTTGGATAATTTACGACCTCATCTTGATCAGTAATAGTGTCCATTGACTTATACGCAACTATGTCACCAGGTATTTGATCTAAAATAGCTGAATTTATATCATTGACGTCCTTATTTTTCCCAGCTAAAATTGCTCTTTCGCTGAGCCAATCATGGTTTTTGTAATGTTGAACTATGTTTGGAAATACACTCTGTATCAATGCCTCTTTAGGCTGTGCAAAAGTGCAGAAATTGTTAGGCAATGTTATCATTCCTGTTGTTTTTGAAAAAAGGTTTATTTTTTTTGGTTAAAAAGTGTTTTTTGAAGTTTTGAAACACACTTCGCTCTAACAAATTTCTTTTCAGTTAATTGCTGAAAATTAAATATTTTGAAAAAACAATTTTTTTTTTAATTTAACGTTTTTGAGAAAATTTTGTTCTTGAAAAAATTTCATACTTTTTTAAAAGTTTAAATTGATTTGTTAAAAAAGATTTTTTTCCGCTTTGAAAAACACCCCCTCGAAAAAATGTATTCTCTATTAATAGTGGAATATGAAATGCTTTGAAAACACCATTTTTTTTTTAAATTTTGTTTGGTTTTCAGAAAATTTTGTTTTGAAAAAATTTCATACCCTTGAAAAAGTTTTATTTTATTTTATTTGTTTAAAATTTTTGAAATTTTTTTTTTTGTAATTTTAGAAAAACACCTCTTCGAAGAAATTTCTTTTATCTTTTTGAGGAAAATTTGGTTTTGAAAAAATTTCATGCTTTCGAAATTTTTTTATTTTACTTTATTTCTTCAAAATTTTTTAAAACAATTTTTTTTATAATTTTCGAAAAACACCCCTTTGAAAAAATGTTTTCTATGTGTCATAGTGGTATTCCATTAACTTTTAGGATTATAGTCAAATACTTACAAATATCTACGCTTTCACAAATAGCAACAATAAACAAATTTCCTCAAAACCAAAAAATTTACTTTTTTTCTAAAAAAATTCTAAACAAACAACGTAATAAATTTAGAATTTTGTGTTCACGAAAAAACAGTATTGTTTTTATTGTATTAACTGAAAACCAAAATGTTGCAAAAAATCAAAACAAAACTAAATTATTTTTTTGTGTTCATTTGGTCCATATGTTCCATAAAAAGTTGATATGGTAAATAATATGCAGGGTCTGATACACGAAAATTTCCATTGACCATTATAGTGACAAAATTATCGATCACCAATTCCAACAGGATTTCAAAATCAGAGTTGGAATGAGTTTTTGTGTGGTGTACTTCTGAAAAAATGAGAAATAAACAAAATAAATCTAAAAATTCGAATTCTAACTTTATCTTGTGTATGTTCTTATTACCTTTGAATTTTTCCAATGATTTTAAATTTTCCAAGAATTTTTTTTATTATATCATTTCGCGTTTCTTTCCTTTTTCATTCGATTCCAACATTTCTTCATAGCCGAAAACATAGTTTGCAAACGCATTCATTTCCATATAGAATTGGTCAAAGAAAGCATTGCTCAATTGAATTGAAACATTATTTTCATAAATACTTAGGACCTTAACTAATGCACCTTGGTACATACCTAACGCAGATATTCATCGCGACCTTGACATCGATACTATTGATGAAACAATACAAAGCGCTAGCAGAAGACACATAAATAGACTATAAACGCATACAAATCCTATGATGAGAAGACTACCAAATAAAGAAAAATCTACCCAAAGTCGGCTTAACCGTCAAACACCAACAGATCTTGCAAAATCCTTGTAATCAATTGTCAACTAATCGTATATATCATTGTTTGTTAACCACTTGTTTTTAAATAATATGTATAAATTTCTTCTAAATGAGCTTGGGGGCATTGGCCCTTCAATATCACTCTCATTCCATCTTTTTGTAAATCAAATTACTTATTGTCTAACGACAGGTGTAATATTTTATGGAAGAAATAAACAAAAAAAAAAAAATTTTCATTCGAATCATTTGAAATTTCTGTATACAATACATTTCTGTATCACAATACAAATACAAAAAATTCAAAAAAAGTTGTACACATAAAATGAATGTCGATTCGAAACTTACTTTAATCTAACAATCGAGCAAGTTTTGTTTTGGACAATATTTTGATTTTTTTTTTTTTTATATGAAGAAAATATTTAAAAGAAATTTTTTTTTGCTAAAAACCTTCCCCTAGTGGATCCCTATAATATGAAAAAAGAACGAATAAAATTGGCCTCGTATCGGCCCAAAAAAATGCGGACAAACGAACATCATTTCATTTTTATATATATAAATGTAACACAGAACGAATAAAATATCCCTCTCGATGTTCGTCGTTGAGTTAAAACAAAATTAAAATAACAAAGATATTTACGACGTCACGTATCTTTTAAATACAAAAATTACATTTGAGCCCCCACACCCGAAACGAGATATCCCTCAATGCGCAAACTACCAACAATATAGACACACTAAATCTTATTGACACAAAAACGAGTATGTGTAAAATTCGCTGGAGCTCATTTATCTGTAAACTGTTAGCGTAAGATGAAAAGTTATACCGTTAAGTGCGCTTTGTGAGAAGGAAAAAATTTGCAAAAACTGAAAAATCCGCTCTTGCCGCTCAACCACGGAACTCATCCAGGTTCATCTCTGCCACTCAACCACCCAAACACAACTCAAATTCACCTTCCTATTCACAAGTTGTATTCTACAAAATACAGTCTCAGTCTCTCAGTTCAAAGAAACAACATCCGACTCCTCAAGTGAAATAGTCTCATGACTCAAAAATTCAACCCTTCAAACTCATGAATATTCGCCTATGGAATGCCAATGGGCCCTCAAAACACGTATTGGAATTACAAACGTTACTCAAATCCCATAAGATAGATATTCTTGATATGTCTGAAACTCATTTTACTGATAAAAGCTATTTTCGAAAACGAAATTACACACTTAATCACACAATACACCTCGATAAAAAAGCACATACTGGCTCCGCTATTTTAATAAAATCGAAATTAGCACAACAGCAATAACTCATATTGTACGGAAGCTATACAAGCCAAAAGCATAGTTGTTGAGAATTTACACGGTCCCCTCACAATCTCACCTCAGCCCACCAAAGAATTCTATCAAAGCGGAGGAATACGAAAAAGCTCTTAAAACTCATGGAAATAGATTTATAGCTGGAGGAGACTACAACGCAAAACACACATAGTGGGACTCTCTACCGCAAAAGGTCGGCAACTCTTGGCCGCCACTACCGCCACCAGACTATCTAACAGGTGTCTAGTGACACAAGTAAAATCCCCGATCTCAGTGACTTTTGCGTTGCAAAAAGGATTCCAGAAAATGAAATAACCTGTTACTCATGTTATGAACTGATCATTCTCCAATAATGATCAAATTAAATAAAAACACTGCTGAATCTCTTAGTCCCTGTACTCTCTACAGCAATAAAACTGATTGGCAGTATTTCGGAACTTTAATTGCTAAGCCTAGAGCACCCACTCAAATTTAATGAAGACATTAAAATTGCAGTTGAACATTTCAATAAATGCATTCAGAAAGCAGCCTGGAACTTAATAAGCTCCTCCATAACCAACAAGCAACGCAGTCTGATATCTTTCGTAGCTCAAGAAAAGCGCCAGGTGAGACAAAAAATGGCAACAAGGCAAACATCCTGAAAACAAAAAAAAGAAAGTGTGTGGTAGTTCACGGAACCCGCACGATTGAAGTGAAACTTCTTTTATCAACAAATCAATAATTTAACTATTATTTCAATATAATGCAAGCAGAAGTCATGGAAAGCATGGAATGGAATTTTATTAAACAGAATTATTTATTTATTTTAATATAAAAAGAAATGAATTTATTGTACTCAATTACATTTGGTTCTCGGCATTGTCATTATCATTATTGGATTCGTTTTCTAAAAATGAAACAAGGGCTTTATGGTAACTGAAATACGTAAAAAATCATCGCAGACTTCACGTGGCAATCGAGTAACCATATTGTTCACTGATACAGGGACATTGATTACCTGACCATATATTGCATATTGCCCATGCATATGTCGGAAGCGGCGTATTTGCATGAATGGCAATCTTGGTGAGATGAGTCTCTCACTCACCAAATCTAATGGCGGCAAGTGATCAGGTTTTTGAGGATATTTAAAACCATTATACACAGCGTACACTGGAATATTTCCCTTTGTGAATGATCTTCTACAAGTTTGGCATAGAAGAATATTTTCAATATCAACACCCGGAAGTATGGTATTCAAAATGTTCGTGAACGATTCTATTGGTTTATTTAAGTCATTTTGAAACCAAAGTCGATCACATACTGAACACTTATGACCAAACGTGTTTCCATAAAATTGTTTATCGAATGTTTGATGAGCACTTTTATTCCTTTTGTAACCTGAGTACGGTTGCTCTGGATCTATTAAATCATCTACTGAAACCGAGGATGGACCAGCAGTACTCTCAATGAGGGCTCTTTGGCGTGCTCGGTAAGCCCGTACACGATCAGTACTCGACGTTCTTGTAGCATTCGCTACAGAAGATTGTTGAATATGGTGTGAATCAGCATCTACTATTAAACTGGATTCACTTACAACCCGTTGAGCATTATTTTCCGATGATGTACACTCCGCCATGTCCACAGTATTCAGTTCATGTAAATCACTGTCTGGATTTTCACGCGCTGCTTTTTTTCCTGCACCATATTCTCGGCAAACTTGAGCATTGCTTTTTTTCGTTCTCGTTATTGCAGGCGCATTTGAACATTGTGCTATCGGAGAAACGAAATCTCTATGAGTCGATGTTGATGGCAGTGGATCGTTTGTATGAACTATAGCTTCACACACAACATAATTAGGTCCATGATACTGATGAAATGACCGCCCATCGACTGATCGATTTACGGAGAAATGTTCTTCATCGATATCCTGATGCACAGATGACAAATTATCACTTATCGTACAACCGGAGGATTCACTGTCACGGTGTTCAACAGTAGCTCTTAATTTTTTACGCTCCAAATACTCACGTTGCCGTTCAGCACCTGTTTTCGGTTTCCGTTTTTGATTTGATGCCATATTTAAGAGAAATCAATCAACAAAACAAAATATGTTTGTAAGATTTGCTCAAAACTACACACACACTCTATGACGCGTCTCGCGTTACTAATGGCGACCGCATTACATTCACGACGACACGCCACGCCAGTCTTTTAACAGATGGCGCTGGCATAGCGTCACATGTCGATGAAACGCTAGTTTTACTCCTCACAGCGTTTCATCCACGCCACGCTTTTAACAGATGGCGCTGGCGTAGCGTCACATGTCGATGAAACGCTATGGTTTTACTCCTCACAGCGTTTCATCCTTCGAGGCAAAAGAAATTTCACTTCAAAAACATTTACCACGCTCACACAAGAACTCAAAGAACTCTTTGAAAAAAACGCAACATTCAAAACCAAATCGAATGGCGGTCTCATTTACCACAGATCTGGCAACGAACCAGTCATGCCGAGAAGGTATAACAGCTCTGACAACTGCTTCTATCAATGAGGGCTGTTGCCGGCTGACGTTTATCTGCTTGCCAGGAAAGTGAGATTCTTTCAGCAAGCTCAGTGTCTCACTTTGCCACTCAGTGAAGGAACCATCAGATTTCCCAAGTGAGCCAAGCTTTGCAGTTGGGTCCCTTTCAGGATCCTAACCAATTTCGCGGTGTCACTCAGAGGCTCAATATTGCTGCAGAATTCCCTATGTCGAGTCCCGAATAAGCCTTTTGTAGTTTTTCTGAACATCACGGTATCGCTCCCAGTCCTCAGCAAGGTTAGTCTTGAGGGGCCCGGTTTAGAAGTTTTCTCGACTCACGCCTCAACATCTGAAGCTCTCGATTCCACCAAGGAATGGGTGTGCGGTTAGGGAGAGGTCGAATTGTACAGGCTGACTCAAAACATTCAGTTAGGGCAGCGTTGAGTTTTTCAACAGACCGCTCAATGGCCTGTTCTTTTCGTAGTGTGGCGTAACGTCAAGGTCCGTCAACGCCCCCCTAAACTTCTGCCAGTCTGTTTTTCTGGGGTTTCTAGCGGGCAATGGCATTTGTGCCTCCTCGCCACACTGAAACTCAAGGTACATGTGGTCTGGGCACGAATCTTCAGTAAGGACACTCCAGTTCCTGCTTGACCACCCAAGTTTGTATGCTGGGCATTAGCATCGCAACATAGGATGAGGCACAGATTGCGCCTCTCACAGAACCTCACGAGACTAGTGGCCTTCCCGGATGGTGGCCCTTCCGGAGTATCGTAAGGAAAATAAGCAGATGCTATCACAAACTTCGACCATCCGCGTCTACCTCTGTGACACACCTCAGCCGCTACCAGGTCTTAGCAACAGAATTGCTCAAGACCCGTCACAGTGAAATGGGATGATACTAAAAGACCAGTCCTAGGTCAACTCGAACTACTGAAATATAATAACGTGGCCCCTTTCAACGCGCTTAAGCACCCTCGGATGGGCTTGGGCGAAGGTCCAGCTCCCCATCCTCCACTGACGAAAATTTCACAGGGCAGACAGTTGTGCTGGGCTTTTTATCGAGGCGCCGATAGGGACGTGGCTTTGCAGAAACCACCACGCTTGTACCTTCGGGGGTCGTGGCTCGCCATTGGCGGCAGCAGCAAGGCAGGGAGGTGTACTGCTTTAAGCCAGCGTCTTTCTCCGCTTACCTCGAGAGCGAGACATCTTGGAAGCGCCTCAGGCAACTCCTCGCGTGAATTGAGCCCTCACTAAGCGCTGCGCAAAGAGTCAAAGCCACCTTGGAACTTATCCCCCATATGGACCCGCTCATGAAAAGATTTTTGAAAAAACGAAGTAAATGCAGCAATAAAAAGGATCAAAACAAAGAAAGCTCTTGGATATGATCTCATCACAGGAGTAGTTCTGCTGCCCGATACAGGAATCTCTTTTCTCACGTATATATATAACGCTACCGTACTAGCTGGTTTTGTTCCTCCCCAATGGGAAACAAAATCCTCCTTAAGCCCGGAAAAGGCGCAGAAAATATGGAATCTTATCGTCCCATCAGCTTATTGCCTCTAAAGTTATCGAATCCCATTTTCTCAAAAGAATGTTGCCCATAATTGCAGACCGGAAATTAATCCCAAATCACCAGTTCGGCGAGAAAAACACACGGTACCATCGAATAAGTATACAGATTCGTAAACAGTATTCCCAAAGCTTTTGAGCAGAATAAATATTGTTCGGCTGCATTTCCCGACATACATATCTCAAGCTTTCAACCGCGTTTGGCAGAAGCCGTCATGCCTCTACAAAATAAAACTCACTCTACCTATTAATTATAATACTTTTATCAAGTCCTACCTCAAAGACCGACACTTCTTTCTTAAACAAAACGAAGAGCAGTCTGAACTTCGTGAAAGTTTACCTGGCACACCTCAAGGCAGTATAATGGGGCCAACACTTTACTTCCTTTGCACAAAAAATTTACCAATCACAGAGGAAACTGTAGTCGGAACTTTTGCAGATGACACCGCCCTACTCTGTATAGACTCCCACCCCGAAGAGGCTTCCCAGCCCAGAAATGACTTTATAAAAAGTCTAAAAGACTGGAAAATAAAAGCTAACGAGGCAAAAACTGCTCAAGTTACCTTTACACTCAAACGAAACACTGGCATACCCGTTAAACTCAATAATGTAATCATTCTCCAAAATACTGTTATAAAATATCTTGCCAAGCACCTCGACAGCAAGCTTATATGGAAAGCACATATTTTCACCAAACGTAAAGCACTCGGAATTAAACTCCGAAACCTATAGTGGTTACTAATCGAAATTCTCTTGTTTCTCCCAAAAGCAAGCTCTTACTGTACCCAGCTATCTTAAAATCAAAATGGATCTTTGGTGTACAACTCTTGGGCACTACAGCTAACTCTAACATCTAACTAAAAATTAGTGACCTACATACACTCTCTTCTTTTCCCTATTTTTTTTCATTGAATAAAATAAAAATTCGTGAAATTGTCCCCCTGAGGGACACCACTAGAAAATAATAGGTTAGCCTTCAGAAAACATTCAAATAACCAAAGACGAACTCTTCCCCGCTTTACCAACAACAACTAAAGAAAGCCCAAATATATAGTGGCATTCAAAAAGGATTGAAACATTCAAAAAATTTTAGCTCTGAAGTATGTATTAAAAATCATTGAGCTTTCACACAGAAATTTACTACTTCTTGTGAAAAATGGTGCTATCGATAAGAAGTTTACAACAACTAAACAGCTTTTCGGAATTTGTAACGTGAAAAATGAACTGCACAAAAATTTAAATTCTATCAAATTTACAATTCACGCTCCATGCTTAAATGAAGTCGCAGAAAATGAAATAAAAAAAATTTAAAAGAAGTGGGTGTAGTTCTTCTAACTTTTGACTTCTCTTACCTTCCGGAAAAAATTTATGTTTCGTGGCATGTGACCAAGACTGTGCTACCCAAACCCCTCTAGGTGTAAGAACTGTCAATTTCTTGACCACACAAAAAACGCTGTAATAAGCCCAATGTGTGCAATGTATGCACTCTTCCACCCCACAACCCTCAACCATGCACCCGCACTCATTGCGTAAACTGCTCCGCTTACCACTCATTATCAAGTAAATTGTGCCCGAAATTCGTGCAAATCAAAAGTATAACCAGAGAATGTTAATGGGATGAGAAGGCGAAAATGTTACTGTAAAGAATTTTTAGTACAATTGAGATTTAAAAGGTTTGTAGTACGGGATTTAAGAACACCGACTTTATAGACACCACACTGAGTTTTGCCACACAAAAATTGAAAACACCACACATTTTTCACCTCAACACATAACACATTTCCCAACTCGACATTAAACCAATTAAATTTTTACTATTTTCGTATTTTTGAAATAATAAGCGAATACGTAAAATTTATTATACAAAATTTTTTTCACTTACATTAAAAAAATAATAAATTACAAAAAAAAAAATTTGAAAAAAAAATACCAGTCTACCGGTTAGACGCGATAGAAGTGAAACCTTCCGTAAAACAAACTGAGAGAGAATAAGACGAAAGCAGCATTAGGAGCGGGATAATTATAGGTTCATTATAATATTGCTATAAAGTTCATATTTTATTTTCTTCATTTTATTATTATTCATCCTCAATGTTTTCAATTTCAACAAATGATACGAGTGGCTTATGATAGATAAAATATGATACAAATGCTTTGGTTTCGATGTTGTCAACATATCTTTGAAATACCGCGTCAATGGTTGTTTTTGATCGTGTTGTCGATTCAGTGCGATTGTTACACATTTTTAAATTGAATGTTGTATTGAGAACGTCAATTAAAGGAACCGCTGTATCCAATGCAAAATTTACGTTAAAATCGCCACTTAAAATCATTGGAACTTTTTTGTAATCTTTTCTAAGTATCCGCGATACTTCTGGTGTATACTTTATTAAATTTTCGTGAATGAATTCCGTGATGCTATTTATTGATTTTTTTTCTGTCGATACTCACGACACTTTTCCGTATTATTTTTCGGCATAATTGCGGTAAATATTTAAAAATGAAAATATTTACGAATATAAAAATGCACACGCGGTTGCTATTATGAGCGTCCCCAGCAAAACCTGCGTGACCGAAACTCTAACACAATTACATTTTTTTGAATGTTACACATATGCACGCAGGTTTTGCTGGGGCGTGACCCAAACTCTAACAGAATTACACATATGCACTCGTATTTGTTTGAAAATCGACTTTTTTTTTTGGTTCTCCGTCACCTTTGGAAAATGTGTAAACAGTAAGCAAACTTTATTCATATATTTTTCCTCATTTTTGCATCAGTAAAATTAAACAAACGCCGTAGCCGAATGGGTTGGTGCGTGACTACTATTCAGAATTCACAGAGAGAACGTCAGTTCGAATCTCGGTGAAAACACCAAAATTAAGGAAAACTATTTTTCTAATAGCGCTCACCCCTCTGCAGGCAATGGCAAAACACCGAGTGTATTTCTGCCATGAAAAAAAGCTCCTCATAAACATATCATAAAATAAAATAAAATAACTGTATAAAAAATTTTTTTTCTTGTGATTCGAACCAAGAATTTTGGATCGGAAGCTCACATTGCTAGCCGCTCGGCTATCGCGCCATACTGTCGGCGCTGGCCTAAAAGTTATTTAGTTCGTCGCTACGTTTATATTTAATATTCGTAGCCAAGAGTGTCGCTTTTTTCGTTTCACTTTTTCTCAAATCACTCCCAACGATTCTAAAGAAGTTTTCACTTCAAAAAAAATTTGGCGTCGAGCATTGATGTCAAGTCATGCATTTCGAAGGGATAGAGGCGCGGTGCGTTTGCTTCTGTGACTGCGTTGTGAACCAGAGACCTGCATGGCTCACTGTTTTCTTGAGTTGTTCATACGCTAAATTTCTTGCTCACATTCAGTAAATTGAACCAAAATAAATATTTGGTCAAGTGCAGTCAACTCATGCAGGCGAACGCGTAGTTCAGCTCAGTCAACACGTATGATCTAATATCTTCGGCTCAAATCTAATCATTGAACAAAAAGCAGCATTGAATGAAATTAGCAACGGCCTTTGCGTTCAAACGATCAAACTTGTTCAAAGAAGTAATTGTCATTATTGTAAATAGCACATGTTCGAGCAATCGAGCGTTGGCGTACAATGTACGCTGTAAATTGTGTTTCGTATTTGAAAGGATTAGTTGGTTTCAGCCGTTGTAAAATAATGTCAAACGATTATAATAAGTTGTAAGAAAAAAAAAACAAATATGAAAATATAGTGTTTTTGCTTTAAAATTTTGCTTTTATTTTGCTATCGTTACATGCAAAAACTCATGCGGGATCATACGTGTTCAAACCGGCTCATTTGGCTCTATAGCCCTTTTATTCTTTCTCAAAAAAATGAATGTACAGCCGAACGAGCAAATACCCGAAACGGCTGCTATGAAGACGATTGATGATAACATCGGAGAGCTAAAACGCAGCACATGATTTGATTGAGCTGAAATAAACAATGACAATAACTTATTTGAACAAGTTCGATCGTTTGAACGCAAAGGCCTGTTTTTTTGTTCAAGCGAAGCGTATGAATGTTTTACACTCAATCGGTGCAGTTCTCTAATACTAGCCTAATCCACTACTAATTCGCATTTTTCAACTCAATATTTATTAGTGCCGTCTTCACCATCTTCAGTTAACGCTAACTGGCACCTTATCTGACAGATCACCGAACGATTTCTGTCAAATAAAGTGCCAGTTAGCGCTAACTGAAGATGGTGAAAACAGTCGTTATGTAATTGCGTTTTAATTTCAATATTAAAAGTAGAAAATCGGTATAAATCTACGTTCTAAAATCAGGCTTTTAAGTTATTTAAAATCGTCCTGAAATAAAAATGTGTTCTGCACTTGAAAATATTGAAATTAAAACGATTTTATATAAATATTCCGTAATACAATGCATGATGAACAAGTTAATAGCGGATTGAACTAGTATATGAAAGTATGTAAATATGTTTAGGTGTAAAAGTAACCTCTTTTCTGAAGAATTTTGAATGAATTTCTCTCGTCTACTATAAACCCAAAGTTAGCCTGAATATAAGCCAAGTCCTCTCGAATTCCCTTGTTTGCAAACAATTTCTTTGCAAAAATAACGCAAGCCGCATCGTCATTGAGACCATCAACAATATCTTTGATTCCGTCAAAATTTTTTGCATAATATGATACTGCCTCCAACCAAGTTCCCCAGCGTGTCAAGACCTTTAAAAATGCCAAATTTTTTAATCATTTATACATACATGGATTTAAAAAAAAAACTTACTGGTTGAGGCGGTAGAGGTAGATCTGGTTGCTTTTCTTGAAAGAATCGAAGGTAATTATATAGAAGAGCGGCCCTTCAGAAAATCAATATTTTTGTAAAATTTTTTCAATGATATCAATAAAATGTATTGTAAAAGAGTGTTTAAGATCGGGGGAACTATACTTTTATGTAGGATTTACTGTTAATATGAATATCAAATCCGGCGGGCGACACAACAAGAATTACCGCTTGAACATTATATAAGTGTTTTGAAATGTTGTCCAACTCCGGCTACGCAATCCACAGTATTTTTGCGTAGAACTCCTTTTCGCGTGGGCGGCCTTCGGCCGCGCTTCAAAAAAATAACCCTCATCAGTCCAACTCCGGCTACGCAATCCACAGTATTTTTGCGTAGAACTGCTTTTCGCGTGGGCGGCCTTCGGCCGCGCTTCAAAAAAATAACCCTCATCAGTCCAACTCCGGCTACGCAATCCACAGTATTTTTGCGTAGAACTCCTTTTCGCGTGGGCGGCCTTCGGCCGCGCTTCAAAAAAATAACCCTCATCAGTCCAACTCCGGCTACGCAATCCACAGTATTTTTGCGTAGAACTCCTTTTCGCGTGGGCGGCCTTCGGCCGCGCTTCAAAAAAATAACCCTCATCAGTCCAACTCCGGCTACGCAATCCACAATATTTTTGCGTAGAACTCCTTAAACACTCTTTTACAATACATTTTATTGATATCATTGAAAAAATTTTACAAAAATATTGATTTTCTGAAGGGCCGCCGGATTTGATATTCATATTAACAGTAAATCCTACATAAAAGTATAGTTCCCCCGATCTTAAACACTCTTTTACAATACATTTTATTGATATCATTGAAAAAATTTTACAAAAATATTGATTTTCTGAAGGGCCGCTCTTCTATATAATTACCGAATCGAATTCTTGTTGCACTTTTTCAAAATATTTTCTTCATATTTGCAACTAAGGGATCAACTTCTGCATACTGGCTTCGCAGTTTTTCACATACCCTGTGAACTCCGTGCGCAACACATGTAATATGAATCATTCGTGGATATAATATCTGAATACCATCTACGCCTTTTTCATATATGGTGCAGCGTCTGTAACAAATATCAGTACTTTATCCCGTTTTACTTCTTCTGGCCATAGAATTTTTAAGGCATCATCAAAGAGTTTAGCAATTTCCGAAGTGTTTACCTTTTGTATTACTTCCGATGTTAGAAGAAAGCCTCGGCCACCTTGCCGTAAAGGACCGACAATGACATTGCAAACGAATCTGCCTGCTTTGTCCGTAGTCTCATCAATTGACACAAAAATGATGCTGTTTCCAATATGCGACCATATTTCTTCCAAAACATTTTCATAAATTTCTTTTAAATAGTGTTTCCGCATAGTCGATGGAACAGGAACTTTTTCCTAGACATATTTTTCCATAAACGATCTGAACTCTTTATGATTGGCTTTTATTAAAGGTATATCGCAAGGTACCATCATTTTGGAGATATCTCTGAAAAACTCTGATGTGGCATTATTTAGAAATGAAGTTATAGGTTGTGCCTTCGGAGCCAGTTTCAATGCCGCCGCTTTTTTGTCTTTTTCCGTTTGAAGATGTTGTTGAATATGATGTTTTTTGTCGTGATTTACTTTTATTTCACAGCTTGTACAAATGAGAATCTTTCCGTCAGTCGAAAGTATGTCTTCCCCAAATTCTTGTATATAGCCGCAAATTTTCACGGAATTATAAGAATGTGCCTTAGGCATTTAAAATTACCGCAAATATTTAACTCACAAAGAAAATTAACGCACGAATTTGAAAATGTTGAGTTTTATCTAAAAAAAAAGAAACTCATCATATCGCAAGCTGAAGGAGCAATAGAAATCAGCTGATGAGTAGAGAGCAGTGTTGTAAAACAAAAAAGCTCTGCCAAATCCAAGGTACTTTGTCAGGCTTCAAATATAAAAATGCAAGAAAAAGGCAAAGCGCCTAGAAAAGGCGAAAAAAGGCGATAAAATCAAAAAAAGGCAAAATAAAAATTAATATTTTGTATAAAAACGATGTCAAACGCGTAATTCTTGATTTCGTTAACAGATAGGATCACGCAGTCAAAATAGGCAAATGCCTTAAAATCCTAACCCTGGTGATAATGATAATCGGCTTTATCACGCACTCCATCGTATACTGTTTTTCGGAGAAGTTACTACAAAAGCATTCATGCATTTCGAACAACTCCGAACGTAAATTCGAAAATCGGAGAATAGCATTCACTGAGTACACTCTAAATGTCAAATTGTCACATTTCCCACAATTTTTCTACGACAAGTTTTTGTAAGCGGACAGTCCACGAAAAATTGAAATAAATTAAAATAAAGTGAAAAAATTATAAAAATGTAAGTATTTATGGAATAAACGGGCAATCAGTATTTAATTTGTCAAAATACAGGTCCAAAATAACAACAAGGCAACAGTATGCGGCTTTGCTGGAGTTGCTGCAAGAAAAGTCCTCTATACCACACGGCTTTTCAAAGTGCTCTAAGGAAGAAGCGTCTGAGTTTTGGAAAAAGGTGGCGGAGGAGCTTAACAGCATGGGCCCACCTCAGAAAGACATCACTAGCTGGAAAAAGGTAAAATGTGTTATTTACTGTGCCTTGTTTGTGTGTATATATGTATATATATCGTGTTTACTAGGTATGGCTAGACTGGAAGGCGTATATTAAAAGGAAGCTAGCGGAAAACAAAAATAGAACAGTGGGCTACTGGTGGCGGTCGAAACAGGCAGCACCATTTCAATGAAATGGAGGAAGCTGTCATCCGATTGACTGCACTAGAGACTAGCACGAATGGAATTGAAAACAGTGTTGGGCTACCTGTTGCAGGCGATTCTGAAGCTAAGATCGGGGCTGACGTGTCAATGACGTCATCGAGCCGCAGTCCAGCACTTCCGAGACGTATTTCCTCTGCGCGCAAACCAACTGATACAAGTACAGCAGAAGTACTTCAAGACCATTTTTTGTTTCAAAAGGAATTTCAGGAAAAGACTATAGCACACTATTCAATACAGGAACAAAAGCTGGAAGATATTTGTTCCGGTATACGACGCTTATACCTAGCAATGGAAGAATGCAGAAGTGGAAGAAACCCATAGACACAACCAATCCATGGAAGATTTGATCAATGATAAAAAACAAACATACATACATATGTATGTATGTATATGTACATTCCTTTATTTATATACAAGTGCCTATCAAAAGTTCAAATAAAAAAAGTGTAAATGAATTAATACATATAAGTCTTGCTATTTTTAATTGAATATTACAGTCGTGTTAATTTTGAAGATATAGATTCCCTTATCCGCATAGCTACATCAGAATATGTTGAAGGAGAAGGTTCATACGTTTGATTAAAATGGTTTTTTTCAACATTTTCTGAAAAATCATCAACCACGCGATAATGGATACAAATATTGTGCAATGCTGCGGCAACGTTCACTATTTGGCAAACCTTCATGGGTTCATAATAAAGCTCACGAGTACCCAGAAGGCATCTGAATCGGTTTTTAAATACACCTATGGTCCTTTCTATAGTATTTCTGGCTTTTGCATGTATTTTATTGTAGTTTCCTTCGGCGCTTTCTGTTGTAGGTGAACGAAAAGGTGTCATTAACCATGGCTCTAGAGCATATCCAGCGTCTCCTATGGTCCTTTCTATAGTATTTCTGGCTTTTGCATGTATTTTATTGTAGTTTCCTTCGGCGCTTTTTGTGGTAGGTGAACGAAAAGGTGTCATTAACCATGGCTCTAGAGCATATCCAGCGTCTCCTGTGGAATAAATAAAATCATTTTAGCAAAAAACTATTCAAACGGTCTATATGTGTATGCACATACCCAAAAGCCAAGTGTTTCGTTCGCCGTTTAGGTATTTGTTTTCAAAAAAATTTCGCGCGCTGCTTACGTTCCAAATATGAGCATCGTAGTTGCTGCCAGGATACTGCGCATTCACGTAGCGAATTCTCATTTTATTATCGCATATCTGCAATAAATAAAAAATTAGAAAGATATTTGAAATATCAGTTTTTGCAAGACTTACAATCATAGCATTGATGCTATAGTACCCTTTACGATTAAAATATAGGAATTTGTCCTTAGTTGGCGCAACAATTTTAATGTGTGTTCCGTCTACACATAAAATCGCACCAGGAAATCCATATTTTCGATAAAAGTCCATCTTTGCTTGTCTTTTTTCTTCGTTGCTTAAATCAAGATTCACCCACTGAGTACATAGGTGACATTGAAGAGTGTATAACACGTGTTTTAATACGCCACAAAATGTGGATTGAGCCATGGGAATGTCAAAGTCCTTTCCCACTCCATGCTGGTACCCACCCTCCGCAAAAAAACGTAATACGGAAGACAAACGCTGGAGCGAAGAGATGGAGCTCGACCTCATTGAGCGTGCATTTCCATCTAGGACACTTAAGACGTACAAAAACGCCGCCTTATTCAAGCGGTAATTTTTAGTAAACCTGTTTCATAAAATAAAGTTAACCTATGAAGTTATGAAGTTATTCCTATACTTACATTGTGTCCTCGACATCGAGCGGATTGCTTGCGTCCCTTAATATTTTTCGTTGAATTTTCATATTCGATCTACTTCTTTCACCTTCCGCCTCCACCAACATTATAGAAAATATCAACGAAGAATCCATAACACTTAAAAGCTTTGTTTTTCCAATATATATTTCAGTGTAATTAAATTTATTTACGCTTGTCTTTATTGAAATTTCAATTTATTGCAAAACATTTGATTTCGAAACGTTAAAATTTAAAATGTGCGTATGGCAACAACTTTTTCGAATTCACATGGGTTGCTTAAAAAATTGCTCCGATTCGGAGCGGACATTTACATTCGGAGATTTGCTACGATGGATTGTGTGATAGGGCAGAATATGAGTGCTTATGTGATAGTCATCTGTCTTGTAAGGTGTCTTTCTAAATGCTCGACAACTGCAGCTGCTGTGCGTAAAGTGCGCGCATGAGCATACAGTAACTTGCAGAAAACAGCACAAAAAGTTCTTCTTCGGACATTTCAATACTAGAAGTAAATTTCGAAACAATTATTTGATGTTACGTATTTAGATAAATAGTTAATTAGTATATTACTTTACGTATGTACGAGTATGTAGTTCTTCAATTGATAAAAATTGCACAAAAACATATGCATATATCTGCAAGGTTAGAAACTTATTCTGAAATTAGAGTATTTTAAGGTTACTGTACACACAATGCTGTGCCTATGAATGTGCGCTGGATTTCTTGAGAAGTTTTAGGGAATCGTAATATTTCTTTCTGTGGCAAGTGCACACACATACACACATCATATATACTATATGCGCATATGAATATAAATTCACATATTTTAATTTGCATATACTATCTTCCTGAGTGCCTGGTAATGAATCAATTCTCTATGAAGGATTTGCTTTGGTTTGAAGGGAATTCAACAAAGTTTTACAGAAGATGCCTTGGCAGACATAATAAATATACGTATATATTTTTGGATGATTTGCCCATTCTAAGTCACATTCGATCTTAGCATATATGTTTTTAATGATAAAGTGCCTGTAGCTAGCCTACAGCGTTAACATTATTTCTAATATATATAACCATGCATACATACAATTTCGCGCAATTTTCATAAAAAACCCAAAAAGAACAAATCTGTAAACATGCATACAAATCATATCATATCAAATGGACAAATCCATTCTGTACGCAAGCAAATGTAAGCTAATGTAAACTACATTTTTTCACACTTGCGTGTCACTCTCTCCCTCTCATTTCTCTCCGGCAGCCATATTAATTAATTTCCTACTGTTAACTTGTGGTAAAGTAATTTCTGAGTTGAATTTCTTACCCGTGTTTTGTTAGAGCCCAAAATGAGGAACGGGCCGGGACTGCGCCTTCTCTATGAATTTACGTTCTCTGCGCACACAGTAACCCATTTACTAACCGTTGCTTTGATGGCTGCAGAACGGAGTAGCTTATCTAAGGGGTCAGAAGTCTCGTTACCCACGTTTCTCGAGGTTTATAGGACTCGACTACCCTTGATGTGGTTGGGGGGCTGTCTAAGGCCATGAGCGCAGCTTGGCTGTCGCTGCAGTCACATATAGATCTGACGCTCCATCGGTTTTCCACAACAAAGTTCATCGCTTGTTGAACTGCATACTCCTCCGCTTGAAACACAGATGCATGCATTCCAAGAGCAAAGTGCAGTTTTGTCCCGCTGGATTCCACGTAGACCCCAGAGCCGGAGCCATGCTCGGTCCTGGAGCCATCCGTGAAATGCGAAAACAGTGTTTGCCGAGCTCATTTTCAGAGCTTGATCACAACTGAGCCTCCAAAAGCACTACACTGTATCTCTTTTCAAGTACGACTCTTGATGGCATGGAGTCAAGGGGCATGGAGAGAATCGTTGGATCGAAGTCCATGCCTTCTCTGTTTCCCAATGCCGGACAGGAGCCGTATCAGTTCAGATTGTGTTTCAGCCTGCAGATGGCATTCAAGGCCTCTCTTTGGATGAAATCATGAAGTGGTGGGAGACCAATCAAAGCATCTAATGCCGGGGCTGAAGTAGTCGGAAAAGCTCCAGTGCAACAGATGGCCACAGTGCGTTGAAGTCTCGATAAGGCCCTCCTGACTCCCACCAGAGAGAGTCTACTCATCCAGACCACTGATGCATAGGTGATAATAGGTCTTATCATAGCCGCGTAGATCTATTGGACCTTGCTAGGAGAAAGACCACACGTTTTTCCAAAGACACCTTTGCACTGCCAGAAAGCTGTTAGTTCTTTGGATGTGTTTGTTTCATCGTGTGATTTCCATAGGTGCTTACTATTGAGGATTACTCCAAGATATTTGATTTCTTTGGATAGCCGGATTGTGACTCCTTTTAGCTTAGGTCGAAGGAGTCCATCAAGATTACTCCTTCTAGTAAAGAGGGCAAAACCAGGTTTGGTGGGATTTGCCGATAGCTCTTTAGCACAGAACCAAGTGTCAATCATATTTAGATTTTGCTGCACTTTTCTAGAGATGCTCATAAGCGAAGGACCCGTTGACAAACAGGCGACGTCGTCCACATGTGTATGTGTGTAGTCTCCAGCATTATTTAAGGTAGTGAGTTGAGGATCGATCACCATGCACCAGAGCAATGGAGACAGCACACCGTTTTGGGGGCAACCTCTATTAACTCTGGATGACACCAGCAGATCTTCCTCTGCTCGCACCGTGACGATTCTTTAGGCTAGCATTTAACGACTCCAATTCATCAGCACCCGGTCTACACCATGTCTACTGGTCTAAAGCTTTTGGGGCTGGTGCAGTCATCTCTTCCAACCTTAGGGATGAACGCGACCCTCACCATCCTCCAAGAGCGTAGTATATAGGCCAGTGCCAGCATGCAGAGAAGATTTTCTTCAAGGCTGCTGTCACGGCCTCTGCGCCTTCCTTCAGCATGGAAGGATATATGCCACCTGGTCCGGCCGACTTGTAGCCGCCAAAAGATATGTTGCCAAATCGAATGGCGGCCTCATTCACCACAGGTCTTGGAACGAACCAGTCATGCCGAGAAGGTGTAGCAGCTCTGACAACCGCCTCTATCAATAAGGGCTGTTGCCGGCCGACGTTTATCTGAATACTTGGCAAGTGCTGAGTGTCTCACTTTGCCTCTCCGAGAAGAAACCATCAGATTTCCTATGTAACCACAGCTTTGCAATTGGGTCCCTTTTCAGGATCCTAACCAATTTCGCGGCGTCACTCAGAGGCTCAATATTGCTGCAGAATTCCCTATAAGAGGCTCATTGCGATTCCCGAATAAGCCTCTTGTAGTTTTTCTGAACATCACGGTATCCCTCCCAGTCCTCAGCAAGGTTAGTCTTGAGGGCCCGGTTTATAAGTTTTCTCGACTCACGCCTCAACATCTGAAGCTTTCGATTCCACCAAGGAACGGGAATTGGACAGGCTGACTCAAAACATTCAGTTAGGGCAGCGTTGAGTTTCTCAACAGCCGCCTCAATGGCCTGTTCTTTTCGAAATGTGGCGTAACGTCAAGGTCCGTCAACACCCCCCTAAACTTCTGCCAATCTGATTTTCTGGGGTTTCTAGAGGGCAATGGCATTTGTGCCTCCTCGCGACACTGAAACTCAAGGTGGTCTGAGCAATAATCATTGGCAAGGACCCTTCAGGTCTTGATTGATCACCCAAGTTTTGAGTTTGATAGGGTGAAATCTGTCACCTCCTGCCTTCTAGCAGTTACAAACGTAGGATGTGTGCCCTTGTTCTAAATGTTTAGCCAAAAGGTAGCGATAAACTCGAATAGCCGACAACCCCGTCCATTGCACTTGCTGCTGCCCCAGATTGTATGCTGGGCATTAGCATCGCAACATAGGACAAGACCCAGATTGCGCCGCTCACAGAACCTCACGAGACTAGTGGCTTTCCTAAGTGGTGGCCCTTCCAGAGCATCGTAAAGCAATTAAACAGATGCTATCACAAACTTCGACAATCAACGTCTACCCACATAACACACCTCAGCCGCTACCAGGTCTTGACAACAGAATTGCTCAAGAACCGTCACAGTGAGATGGGATGATACTATAACACCAGTCCTAGATCTATTCGACGCGTTTAAGCCGTAGAGGCAGGCCTAAAGACCCAGGGCTCTTGCACTGTTGTTATGTGGGGTAATGTGTGCAGCTGGGTAAGCCTTCTACTTAGTAGGGCGGTAGCGGCTTTGGAATGCTGCGTGACAGTAACTAGAGGACCCGTCCGAGCCAATCATCTGGGAAAGACGTGGAAGCTGCCCGTCCGAAAGAAGAGACTCAAACGGTTCCCGTACCGTGAACCCATGATATTAGCACTGGCTTCATCTACTCGCATCACAAGAGCATCCTCTTCCTTTCCTTTGCAGTTTTTGCTCTTGGTGTACGAGAGGACTCGCCAAAGCCTCATGCTGATGCCGTATTCTGGGCACGTTGACAGGATAGGACATCCGCTGTAGGCAGGTCTGGATCCGGAGTCCAGCAGATGGCCTTCCCGATGGGTACACTCTCTTCACTGTAAAGTGCGAAGCGAGTGGTCCCGTTCCGTCCTTTGTCTCATAGCCCTTCGCGTTGGCTTCAGGACCGGAGGCAATAACCTGACGCATCAGTCGATTTTTGCAGTATTTGATTTCTGCATCCGTTAGCTGATGGTCAGGCCCAAGTTTACCAATCACAGCCACAGGTCGTGGGACAGCAGCTTTCTCGCTATAGGATGGCTTAGCCGCACCATTGGATGTGCTCGGGCGGGGGTCCATCTCCCCATTCCTCACTGACGATAATTTCGCCGGGCAGACAGTTGTGCTGAACTTTTTGTCGAGGCGCCGATAGGGACGTGGCTCAGCAGAAGCTTTTGACGCCACATTGACTGGCCCTAAGACCGCGCTCGTATCTTGGCGAGTCGAGGCTCGGTTATTAGCGGCAGCTGAAGGGAAGGGGGGTGTATTGCTTTCAGCTACCCACCTTCGCCGCTTACCTCCGTCTCCTCCCGGATGCGCTCTCGCTCATAGAGCTGAGACGTTTGGGTTATTATTGGGGCCTCCAGAATCCATGACCCTGCCGCCCAAGTGGGCGAATTGCCATTTGTGTATATTCCACCTGGAGTAATATCATTTGTGTTGTCCGTTACCAAGGATGGTTTTTATTCGGGACTCCTCCCTAGCTTGTTTGGTTCACGGATGGCACCCTGATTCTACGCCAACTTTGAATCATCACAAGAGTGTTGAACCCACCCCATCAGGGAAGGCCACTCGTGTGATATCAGGGCTTCCCTACAATTTTATATTCCAGTACTCAAGGGTTGCTATTTAGATCGGTTTGAAGTTCCTTATTACGAATATACATGCAATGACCGTCTCTGTGCAGAGGGACGGCGACTGGATTGCCACTTAGTAACCAGAGTGCGGCCGTTCCTGCTTGCTGATGAAAATCGCATCTAGCGTCTGCTGTACGACTTCTATGCATGGAGTGCCCTCGTAACTTTTTAGCGAGAGGGGATCTTCTTGACCCTAGCAGGGGTTCGGTGCGGTCGCGTCTACTCAGTAAATGCAATTGGTGACACTTTGCATTCTTGTATTTTGTTCTCTGGTTTCCCGCATCCCATGCACGTATCGCATTTACCATGGCCAGTGCAGTTTGCTTGTGTGCGCTCGCGATAACACCCCTTAATTTGTTCCCTCCAACCTCCTCTGCGGAGAAAACCATGTACTGTTTCCGCGCGCTCGGTGCTGTTATCCTCATGTGTATCTGTTCCTCCTGGTTGGTGAGCAGTTTCCGTAGTGCTTTTTCCACCTTCACCTTGGACGTGAAGGAGTCGAGATCTCCGATCTCAATCGTAGAGCTTGGCTTTAAATCCGCGATGAAAGATGTGTCCTGCAAAGTTGCTCCCAGCTGATGCACGCATTTTGGCGTAACATTGTCTCCCCTACCAAACTCTAAATGTATTTATTTGTTTTCCTAAGGGACTTTACTTTAACTGACTCATCAGTCGTAATCTTTGCTCTCAAGTCCTTCAGGACATCTGAATAACTATGGCCTTCTGCAATGTTCTTACGGGGATTCAAAAGCGACCTTGTGTCTTTCGCTGCACCAACGTCTGCAGTTCAGCGTTATATCCAGCAGCTCATCCATTTTTGATACTCCAAGTTTGACCTGGCTGCTGATGTTCTTTTGATGTCTGAACACCTGCTGCATAGAGCTTATCACCAGCTTGCATTGGGCGATCGCTTCTTCCTCCATTCTCCTCAGTTTTTAATCAGCTCAAGCCAAGCCAATTGCGTTGATGGACGCGCTTTCTTTTGTGGCGACTGTTATTGCGATTTGCTGGGACGGAGTGAAGAGCTGTTCTGCCCCTGCAAGTATGCTGGTTAGCATATACTGTGGCGGTTGTAGCCCTCCAATGCTGGTACTGGAGGCATTCCTGAATGCTGATCTTATTGCGCCCGTTGCCGTTTGCGGGGCTATCAGCTTTTGCATTTTTGATCGCAATGTGGGCTGATCCGTTTTCAGTTGCATTCAGAATGGGTACGTTCTTTGCCGGCGTGGATTTTAGCAGTAATCTACTTGTTCTTCTTTGCTTCCTTCTTTTATTTTTTCCCTAGGTTGTTTGTTTTTGATTTTGCTTTTCAGTACTTTAAAAAGTCAACTTCAGACCGCTATCCTCACATGAAATCGCAGTTTCCCTAGGTGTCCCCAACTGGATCTCTCAACTGAGCCTAGTCTTTTATGCGTATGTATGTATTCTTTTCCCCGACCCGCTGGGGATTACTACATAATATAAAAATAATAATAAATTATTAACTCTTATAAATCGAGATTAATAAACAATTACTAATTATTTGATCAACCCTGATACACAAGGTACAATGAATAAAGTTTTCTTTAAAATTAAAATTCTTCAAAATATTTCAATATTCTTTCACAATGTGTTATAAACAAAATATTATTAAAAATGCATGAAACAGTATTTTATGTAATTGTTTTTAATAGATTAAATAAATATGAAATAAATATTAAATAAATACTCAATTTATATTAATTTGCACAAAAATCTTTTCAATGTAAATGAAATACTTTATTTAGTAAGCTTTAAATTGTCATTCTATGTAGAGACACTTTTCGTTTCATCTACTATGTTACGATTTAACTTATCTTAAGAGTAAGAGCGACGGCCGATATGTACATATTTTAGAGCTAAAATCAATTTATAATCTTTAAAACTTTACTGTCAATTCCACTTTCGAAAACAGTTTCTAATTTAAATCCATTTAAATAATTTTATTGCAACCCATCTCTACTTAAATATAAACCATACCTCAATCTGACATAAATATTCTAATAACGACCGTATAAAACTAAAAAACAAAGTTAATTTAGGCACATCGTGGATTATCAATTACAGGATAGGTTCCTCTGAATATAAGAAGAGCATAACTATTACTGCCGAAGCCGAATGGGTTGGTGCGTGAATACGATTCGGAATTCACAAAGAGAACGTTGGTTCGAATCTCGGTGAACCACTAAAATTAAGAAAAAGATGTTTCTAATAGCGGTCACCCCTCGGCAGGCAATGGCAAACCTCCGAGTGTATTTCTGCCATGAAAAAGCTTCTCATAAAAATATCTGCCGTTCGGAGTCGGCTTGAAACTGTAGGCCCCACACCACAAATAGGAGGAGGAGCTCGGCCAAACACCCAAAAAGGGTGCACGCGCCAATTATATATATATATATATATATATATATATTTATTATTAATAACATTTTAAATAATAGGGTATCTTATCCTAGTTTACAAGTTTCAATAAAATTTTAATAAAAGTAAATAGTTTTAAAATTTCTCATAATAAAACTATACATATTTTATTTATACAAAATTTAACTTTCACCAAAAAGATTTTATTTGTATGATATAACCGCGGCTGCTGGCATAAATTTAGCCAATACTGTATAAAATTACTTTGGCGAGTTTTTGAAGGAAACTCTCTTTTAGATCATCGTCTTAACGAATTCTGACTGGGAATTTATACTATATCATTACCTTCTGGTAGGAATCCTCGAACTGTGGGCTGGGACAGGTATGGTGAGCTTGTAACAGAGCGAATACTTGGTGGAACGCTGAACTCTCGGTTCAAAAAAGTTCTTAATGAAGCCTTAAAAAGCCAAACAAAAGTAGACAGAACCAATCATCCACTTGCACAGAGAGTATACAAGAAAAAAGTGAGGCAAACCACACTTGAATCTTATAGAAATTTCTGTAGTGCAGTCGAAGAAACGAAAGAAACAGCTAGACTTTGTATGGTCCTTCAATTAAACTGCTCAGTAAATCTGGATTCCATTCGTAAACCTGACGGTTCATATACCATCACAATGACGACGCGTAAGAGTAGTATTTATTGTGAAACCAGGAAAAGATGACTATACCCTAGCTAAAAGTCTTAGACCAATCAGTTTGCCATCGTTCTTGTTGAAAAGAACGAGAAGTAGAGAAATATATTCGAGTGAGGGTATTGCCGAGAAGTGGTTATCAACATGCTTATCAGAGTGGAAAATCATTCACAAGATAACATTAAAATCATACACATGATTCATCCTTACATGATCGTGTTAGCAAGACTTCGTGGACATTGAGGGGGCTTTTGACAATGCCACTTTTTACTCAACATGTTCCTTCTGACAAATGACAAGGAATTAATCAAACTACTCTAAAATGGATACATTCCATGATCTCTGAGAGGCTGCCAACCGCTGTTGAGAACAGTGACGAACTAATTATCGCCAGGATGTTCTTTCTACTCTGTTGTGGTTCTTTGTCGTAGACTCTCGGCTAACGGAGATGCTGGAACTCGGATTTCATGTCCAAGCATATGCGGCCGATGTCTATGCGCAAGCATCGGAAGTTGGATGGACTTAGCCTTTCAGCACTTAAAGGTGTGATACTCAGTCTCTTTGAGAAAGTTAAATATCTATGAGTAATCTTGAATATGAAACTGACTTGGGAAACACATGTTTCGCTGCAGGTGAATCGCGTATTGACTTTCTGGCACGAATACGGAATTTCGAGACACAAAGAAATCTTCTCTGAAAAATCAATGTAGAGTGCATTCAAAGAGGTTTGACGGATACTTTCTTTACCTATGAGTCCAAGGATGAAATAGGTTCTCGAACCGGATGGTACTTAATTGATAGTAATAAGTCTCATTACGCTTTGGGAAGAATGGCAACGGTTTCCCAAACAGAAATTTTTGCCATTCTGAAAATAGCAGAATAGATAATTAAGAGGAGATGGAGCAGGAAACAGAGTTGAGTCTTCAGTAGCAGTGTGACTGTACCAAAAGCCCTGGAGAAGGGAAAGCAAACCTCAAATATTGTTCAAGAATGTAAGAGAAGGCTTAATTCTGATGCAAGACAGAATAAGCTTGTACTTATATGAGTTCCAGGACCCTGCGGTGCTCAATGGAATGAAATTGCCGATGAGTTGGCCAACTGTGGATCAGCGGTTCCTTCACAGTTTACATAAAGAGCGATGTTTCCCAGCGGTTTGGGGAAAAGAATACACCCGCCGCAAGGCATACTGCAAAAATTATTCGGATTAAACAGTCCAAGAGCTGGTGGAAGAATTATTCTATTACCTCTGTACAGGAGGCAGACGCCTCTCCGAATTGGCTGACAGCTTAATGCCACATCCGCTCCCGTCTCGCTAAAACGTTTCAGCTACCGACGAAACTGGAAGACGGCAGAAAAAGAAAGAGAAAATAGTGCCGCTAAAAATGTGTAACCATTGCAACACTCGCTCACAACACACAAACATAAATGACGAAGATGGCCAATGGCAAATTGTTGGGGAAAAAAGAAGGCGAATCGGAAGTGCTTAGCAGTGTGTCCAAAGACTGGCCCTAAAGCAGCAAATATTGAAAAAGAGATTCAATCGGAAGCACTTCTAATCAGGCCAGCAGAAAGACAAAGCTACGAGGATGTTCTCAGAAACCTCCGTAACAAAATAAAGCCTGGCGACAATGAAGCCGAAATAAAAGCCGTTCGTAAAACAAGGGCGAGAGCAATACTGGTTGAACTAGAAAAATGTGAGCAGATCAAGCCCACCTTCTGCAAGGTACTAAAAGCCACTCAACAGGGATCGGCTGTTATTACAGACTTTAAACCGAAATTACGGTAGAGATACGAGACTTAGATTCTCTTACTACAAAGAAGGAAGCAGTAGAGGCTCTAAAGACGACCCTCAATATAACCACGGAAGAGATAGGCGTAAACTTATCTGCACCAAACAGCGGAGAACAGGTTCGCGGTTACGTGACTTCAACGCAGGAGAAAGCTGACATTCTCTTCAATAAGTCACGCACAAAAATTGGCTGGGGGAACTGCATAATGCGACCCCAGCTAAATACCAAGTGTTTCTTATTTTCAACATGGAATTGTAAAGAGCCCGACAGAAGGGGCCAGGGTCTCTGTCTTATGTGTGGCGAGCCGGGCCATAAGCTCCAAGAAGATATAAAAGTCAAAATGTAAAAAGAATATATGCATGTACTACAAGCAAACATGCACAGAAGCAAAAGCGAAGAAGCGCCCCTATCACAACGGATAGCAGAAAGGAACACAGTCGTTTTTAGAATGAGTGAGCAATACAAACAAAAAAATACCGCCAACTGGTTAGAAGACCCACCGGTACTGCGACACTGTGGCTCCCACTAGGTGTAAACACAACAGAAAACGGGAGCGGAAATTGCTTGGTGTGGGCGCACATCCAACAAATCACATTAATAAGCTGCTATCTAACGTCCAACGATAACATCGAAGAACTCCTAAACAAACTAGATGACATTTAGGATAAGGCTCGCGAAATCGGGGGATCGGTAATAGTTACCGCGGATTTCAACGCCAAAGTCATAGAGTGGGGTATACTAACTACGAACTCAAGAGGCAGGAGGGTTCTGGATATAGCGGCCAGGCTCGGATTGACGATCACGAACACAGGAGGAGTAACCACATTTAGAAGACCCGGTTGCGAAGAAACAACACCAGATATCACGCTCGTATCTGACATGGAAGGTCCTCGATGACTTCACAGGCACCGACCACCAATAGATTTCGTTCAGAATAGAACATAAAGGAGCACCCGGGGAAAATATAAGGAAAAGTGGTGTCTGGAAGTGGCATGTATCAAACCTTAACCGGGAAGTCCTAATAGCCACCGTTGATACAGATTCCCACGGGGACACAACCCTTAAAAACGCCATACAAGTGTTGAGAGCTAAAATGCGCCTTATTAAACAAGGCGAAAAAACATAAAAGCTCTGTTCATTGGTGGACAGAGGAAATAGCTGAACTGAGACGTGACTGTTTTCGCCTCAGACGGAAATACACCAGAGCCAGACGAACCGGGCAAGTCACTGTGGGCGCAAAAGCATACAAGAGTGAAAAAAGCAGCTAAAGTCCACCATTACAAATAGCAAGAATAAAAAATGGGAGGAACTTCCGGGCGACCGGAATAGAGAGTTGGTTACAAGATTGTGGGGAAAAATTGGTAGCCAGGATACCTACACCGGAACTAAGCTCGAGCCTGATTGACTACATCGTAAAAGAACTCTTTCCAAGTCACGAATCCGGAGAAGATATTGAGAGCCAAATAAACGGTACAGAAGAGCCTCCAATATTAACCAGTGAGGATCTCCACTCAGATGCTAGCAAGCTGAAAAACAACAAGGCACCAGGACCAAATGGAGTACGCCCAGAAGTCCTCAAGGTGATCGCAAAAATGCGACCACAAGTCTTGTTAGACATGTAGAATGCTTGTCTAAGAGAGGGAACTTTCCGAGAAATCTGGAAAAAGCAGCAGCTCGTGCTAATAAGCAAGGAGAAAGGCAACCCAAACCTCCCATCAGCATACCTGCTATTGTCCAGCTCGACACATCAGGCAAGGTCCTTGAAATATTTATCAAGCTTCGACTTGTCACAGCCACAGATAAGGCCGGAAGACTACCAGAAATACGGCTTTAGACGCGAAAAGTCTACAATGAGGGCAATCGAAATTGTCATAAATAGCGTAGGACCAGCTCAACAGGGCAGTATACAATCCAGAAGCTTAGTCCTCCTTGCCACCTTACACGTAAGGAGCACTTTCAATAGCGTAAGATGGGCCGACATATTGGCCACCTGAGAGCTAAGATTCAAAATTCCGACATACCTACAGTGTATAATGAGAAATTACTTACGAGACCGCAAACTCGTCTATCAAGCCCCAGAGGGTTCTCGTTGTATGGACGTCACATCCGGCCACGACTTGTGGAACATTAGTTATGACGAGATATTCAATATAGAAATGCTCGATGGCACACTTCTAATCGGATACACAGACGATATCGCAGCAGTCGTCACAGCACGAAACTTTGAAGAAGCTAATAGAAGACTTAACCAAGTTAAGATACGGATACAAACGCTAGATGAAGAACGCGGACTCGAAATAGCTATAGCGAAAACGGAGCTAATACTTCTAACCAAGAAACGGGAAATAATGATGGCTACCACGCTCTCCGTTCTCCGGCAAATGCGCTAAAGGTAAATCACCGATGCAAGATCTTAACATCGGTATACCGAATGGTAGCCCTAAGAGTTGTGTCCGCCTACCGCACAGTATTAGGGTAAGCTGTTGAAATAATAAACGGCTCAATATCGATAGACTTACTAGGTTTTGAAAGGAAAAAGTTCTGAACTCTAAAGAAAGAGGGAGTGGGAGAAAGAGTTAGCAAACATGCAGCGCGCGAAATAAGGGATGAGACGGTAAAGCTATGGCAAGATCTCAGGATTAATGAAAATTTCGGCAGGTGGACGGCTGGACTAATAAAATACGTCGCCACATGGAACCGCAGAAACTTTCGGGGCACGGGTATTTCCAGAAATACCTGTTCAAAATAGGAAAATGCGAAGACTCCACATGCATATACGGGGATGCCGCTAAAGATGATGCTGAATAAACAATGCATGCTTTGGGAATAAGAACGTCGAACGCTGAAGAATGCAGTCGGTGACATAACCACTGAAAATATAATCGACTAGCGACCCGCCCCGGCTTCGCACGGGTGCACAGCCGATACTAAATATATCTCTATTAGAACTAACTAAAGGACCCGCAAAGCGCTAACTAAGTCTTGCTCCCGGCAAAAGTGTTCACTTCTGCCAGCAGTCCCGCAGTGCAACCTGTTGTTTTAGGATACATAACTAAATTATTGTAGAGCTTCTCTATAAACAACATTTGACGTTAAATTATTTTCAGCTAACAAAATATACTGATGGTCGGGAGCCCCGACCCGTGATAGGGCAACGTAAAGTTGCCCATCCGTAAAGCATTCCTTTCGTAAATCAATTCCTACTAATTTGAATGTTTGGCCTTGTGATTTGTTTATCGTTAGTGCGAAAGAAATTTTTACTGGAAATTGGAGCCTTTTGAAAGGTATTGGCAAATCAGTAGGGATGATGGGTATTCTTGGTATATGAGCTAATTCACCACCTGCAGGGCCGGTGATAATCTTCGCTACTATTAAATTATCTTTTAGCTCCTTGATAAGAAGTCTCGTACCATTGCACATGTTGGGGGGGCTCAAATTTCTGAGAAGCATTATCGGCGTGCCAACTTTTAACGATAGTTCATGAGTTCATAGTGGTAGCCCAGCGGGGTTCAGGGAATTTAAAAATTCCTGGGGGTAGTGCACTGCGTCCTCGATGTTAGTGACGGTGTCTATGGATTTATAGCACTTAACTTCCCCCGGTACTTTCTGCATAATTAAATTGTTTATTTCGTTGACTGTTTCATTCCTGGGAGAAACTATTGCTCTACCACACAGCCAACGAAAATCATTTTGATCTAAGTTTTCGATGTCAGGATATATAGCATCTATCAGACTATCTAAATTATGGACTATTTGGCCTAGAGACTCATCCGCATAATCGGTGCCCAAATTTAAAGATGGAAAAATTCCTTCTCCAAGTTTCAGCAGCTGTTGTGGAAAGTTGCTATGCATATTTCCATGTAGATGAGCTCTCATATTGGTGCGCAAATTCAAATGTTGTACAGATGTCCAAAGGTGAGATGATTTTAAACATGCCTTCATAATATCTGCTCGCGTACCTCTGTTGACGACTGGAAGCGTTTGTCGGAAATCTCCAGCAAATACAAAAGTGATACCACCCATGACATCAGCAGAGCTTCGGAGGTCTCTTAAAGTACGGTCCACGGCCTCCACATGAGCTCTATGACTCATGGTGCATTCATCTCATATTACCAACGACGCGTCTTGCAGCAACTTACCAAGAGGCCCATTTTTCCGAATAGAGCATGTACACCGTTGATCTAAAGATACGGATAGCGGATAAACGTAGAGTGAGCAGTTTTTCCTTCGTTCAAGAGAGTTGCAGCAATTCCTGACGAAGCAACTGCAATCGCTATCTTAGCAAGTATCAAATTTGCGAGAAAAGTCTTTCCAGTGCACCCTGGTGCGTTAAAAAAAATAATCTCCCCATGTTATTGTTCACGCTGTCCACAATAGTCTGATAAGCATGTCTTTGATCCGGTACTAATTTGGGCACATTGTCATTAACAAACGCTGTTAGATCATTTCTGTTATACTGTTGTACCATGGTGTCAATAGTATTATTCTGGGTACGAACGGGAGAAGGTAATCCAAAATCACTTAAATATTTGTCTTTTAATTCTATAAGTTTGTTTTCAATTTCAATTAATCCTTCATTATAAATGACTTCAGTGAAGGGTAAAGTGTTATCCTGATTCTGTTGTCTGATCCGATGTCTAATATCTTCACAGAACTGATCTTTGAAAGTATCCCATAACTTCAATGGTTCCGATGGTTGACAAAATAAAAGTATGACTACAAACAACTCCCTTAGTTTTTTTGGACACTGTGACAACGAAGCTTCGCTTAAAGTGTTTCCCCAATGGTCATCGTTTTCAAGTAAACCTCGGTCACGGCATGCTGCTTGATACGTCTCTTTGACAATACCGTTTAAAGTTTTAAGGTATGCAAATGGGGTCGGACCGCGTACGTGGTGCAGTAGAATCCTAAGATAAAAACACTTTGATTGGGATGGATGTATCCCGTAGACTCTACCTAAAGCGGCATCTTTTTTTATCCCCGGATGTCCAACTACATCTTCACCACGCCTCCTTCTAGTGAATTTATTATTTGCCCATGTATAGTATTGCGGGACTTCATGATACAGAAGAGTTTTCGCAAATTCATCTTCATTACAGAGAGAAAAAAATGCCAGTAATGTGGTATTGCGTGGGTTTTGGACAATTTGATGAGCTGTCCCTGGTGTAAAATACACCCTTTGACCGTTCTCTAGATTAACGGCCAAATGCACTACAGCAGGATGCCGCTCGTGAATAGGAAATTCAAATAAGCGCCAGACAGCTTCAGATGTGCTTATGTACCTTCCATTTAAATAGTTTTCGACCTCATCGTGTGGGTTTCTAAGGCTAAAAGTTGCCTGATCTGAACCTTTATTTATATATTCACATATATATTTAATGGCTTGGACAGAGTGGCAATACTCCTCGTTTGTATGAGCATTAAAAGTCTTACATAGTAGCGGGGAGTATGGAACAATCCACCTATTATCTTTCGTCACCATGTTGCCTCTGAGTTGTAACGTAGTGCTTCGACCGCCATTTTCTGTATCGCGCCTACGATAAACTGGATACCCATCCTCTCCGGTCTGGGTGTCGTTAATGAAACGGCGAGGGTATTTTTTTGTGCAGACACCGTTCTTCATGCATGGTGTAGCTAAATTATGTTCTCCGCAGGGTCCATGTATCATATTTTTAGTTATAATGTCGTGTAGTACCGGATCAATTTGTTGATCGGGTAGCTCCGCAACTATGACACTGTCGATCTCATCTGGTTGTATTTTAGTTTCTAGCCAGAACAGCAAATGACAATGAGGTAAACCGCGCTTCTGCCACTCTACACTTGCCATATAACATTTTACTTTACCGAATATCTGTTCTTTGACAAATTATTTGATGAATTTCTTCATTTTTAAATGAAACACACGTGAAATTATGTCATGACGGTCGAAAGACCGTTGTCCTGGTAGCAGCTCTGCTTTAATTTCAGGCCATTCGGGGTTGCATGTAAAAGTGACAAATAAGTCAGGTCTACCATAATTTCGGACGTACGTCATCGCGTCCTGCGTTTTCTCGTGCATGAAACGCGGAGAACCCGTAAATGATGATGGCAATATGACATGTTGACCGATATTTGATGGGTCAACATTTGCGTCATGATTTAAGGCATCTCTGAGATGGATGTAGTCATCAGCCCTCAGTCTTTGTTGATTCCGCGAAATATAATTTAATCTTTCCGATATCATTTTCGCCATCATGTCAACACAATATTGACTAAATAAGTCTCTGTAATAATGTAACGGATTAAAAGAGTTAGTTCTAAACATTAATCTAAATGCATAAAATTGTATACACGAAACAGTTTTATTACGCGCAGAACCCTGCTGAGGAATAGTCAAATAATAACCGTCTTCACCTGTCACAAACATTACAGGATACTGTAGTGGATCATAGAACCGATGTAGCTCAGAAACTCTTTTGAGCTGTCCGTCTCTACCGTGTAAGACTATATCCCTGGGACCTTTGTCTTCATCGACCAAGAGAACGGCTACCTCGTTAACAGTAGGAGCATTGTATCTGCCTCTGTGTGCTGTCTGTGGGGTGCGATCAGAATGAATAATTAGCTTTAAATTATGTGATGAGTTAAGTTCTAAGTTTTGTTTAAAACTTCGTATATACACGTTATGATTATTCAAAGTGGTCTGTAATTCGCGAATTAAATCCATTTTTAAGGTTGGTGCGATGCTTGATCGCAATGATAACTGGTCTGCATCCGAAATAAAATATATTTGCAGGAACTATGGGTTTTGGCCTGATGTTGGTAAAAGGCTACCAATGAGATGATACACCTGTCCTTCAATTTTAAAAGTGGGCATAAAATTTCCTTCCTATTTATGTTACTCGTGGATAATGTAGCTTTCGAATAGTGAAAGAATTTTTAAAATCGGTCCAGTAGTTTTTGAGCCTATTCATTACAACCAAACAAACAAAGAAACAAACAAAGTTTTCCACTTTATAATATTAGTGTAGACAATATGTTAAGTAGCGGGGAAACGTGGCGGATCATCAGTGTTTTCGCAGAAAGAATTCTCCGGATAAAAAAGTGGGACCTAGACGCAGGGAAATAGGCATAGACCTTTGTAATGAGGAAAATGGAACGCCACTCTGAAGTAATGCCAAAGCGGTTCCAAAGTGGGCGACGGTTCCATACGAGGGAGAGTTTTTTAGCCTCCGGATATACCATTGCTGCGATGGCAACTTTAATGATGCGTTCGGTATTTTCAACCCACTCATCCGCAACTGCTAAGTATTTTGTGACAAGCCCGAATAGAAAAATGTCGGCCTTTCTTCTAAAACTTGGAAGAAAAGACGTTCGGTTGATGGTCAGTTTTATTACAGGACACAATCCGCGGGGTCGACATATAACCATTATTGGAATCATTGAGGACCTGATTTGCCTGTCTTGCTTAGGGGAGGCGGATAGCACTGAGTATTTGTTCTGTGTGTGTCCCGCATTTGCTAGAACGAGTGAAATTGCTTCTCCCAAACTGGGGGATATTTTCAGATTCACCAAAGAATCTGGAAAATGGTCGCAGATCTAACTACTCTATGCTATCTTATCTTTTGCCATATGTTACTCCTTTCCTCCTTGACTATCTATCCTTTCACTTTCCAGAGCTGTAAAGAAAATGGGCTATAAGAGTGTTTTAGGAGTTACCAAATCTCACGGTGCTGCTTGGCTTGACTTTTCAAATATCAATTTCATATAAAATTACTACTTACAAATTTTCTTGCTTTATAAAATTAATTACTGAGGATGTAAGCAATTAAAATTTACATACAAAATAAATCATTAATCGTAAATTTTATTAAATAATAACAATCAGTAAAGACGAAAATTCTGATTTAAATATAAGTTTCAAAATAAAATAAAATAAATTTTAATTTAACAAATACACTGCGTTACAAAAACGAACTTTTTTTCTGTCCTATGAACCAAATATACTTTTCCGGAAAGGGGAGAAAAAATAAAAATACACGCGTATCGGCGATTTTCATACACACGTCAGAATTTTTTTTTTTATGTATAAAATATAGAGCTCGTAGTCCGCCTGTGTGAAAAACTTTGGATCAATTTTTAACCCTTTTTCTGTGATCCAATCGCGCTGAATTTCTGCAGGCAGACTTGTGGAAATGTTTTTATTATGTAAAATTAAAAAATTTATCAATTCTCAGATTTTTTTGAATCTTTTTTTTCTAAAAAAAAAAATTTTTTCTAAATTTTCGGCATAACTTGAAGGGACTCCAAATTTTTAAACAACTTATTAACCTTTAATTTATTGTTTCATACAACACACTCTGTGCCGTTTGTGTGTTTGTTACAGTTCCGGAAGTTCCGATCATCTGACAAGTGCGCTACTAGGAGACATATACTTTGACAATTGTTTTAAGTTCTGTTGCGCGAAAACATCTTTCTGTATATTTTATCTTACGAAAAATGCAGTGCCCGACTCGAAATAACTTTTGTTACGTTTGTGGCTTATTCGCACCAAGTAAAAATGTAAAAAAATATTACGAAAACAGTGCTTAATTCGTTTCAGAAAATATTCAAGACTGCTTATGTTCCTTACTTGTGGTATACTCCGGAAGTCGTATGCGACTATTGCTATATAAATTTAAACAAATTTACTGATGGAAGGTCAACAATAAAGTACTCTGTACCAACAATTTGGCTACCACGTACGGAGCACTGCAGTGAACTGTGCTACTTTTGCGTAACTTTTACTCAAACTAAAGGGTACCAATACTTTCGCCGCAATAAAATTCGCTACGCTAATGTAGAATCGGTTATTCCAGCGGTTCTGTACTCCCCAGAAGAACGTATAGCAGCTTCTATGGAGATTTTTGATGATGTTCCCGAATTAAGGGATGGAGAACCAACAGTAGCACCAACAATGCTATCAACATTTCTTGCATCGAATGCGAGATGCGGGGAACCAGAAGTACCGGAATTTGTACCAACACCCAGTGAACTTGGGACTGCAGTGCCGCATTTATTAACGCAAGCCGACTTCAATGACCTTGTACGAGAAGGAAATTTGTCAAAGAGAACAGCCGAACTCTTTGCATCACGCTTTAAGCAGTGGAATATAGTGGCGGCTAATTTTAAAATAACAGCCGCTCGTGATCGACGTAGCAGTATTCCATATGACGAATTTTTTAAATTGCACGAAGGTCGGGAAAATCTACCATTAGTGCAGCCATCTCAAATCATTTTGCCATCACTACACATTAAGCTCGGTGTCGTATCAAATTTTGTGAAAAAACTGGATCGTGAGGGCGAGGCGATTGCAAGTTTGCGCAATATTTTTCCGAAACTGAGCGGCGCAAAGATTCATGCAGGTATTTTTTTTTTACGAATGCTTTTAGTAACTTTATTTTTTTAATGATGTGTCTAATTTAAGGTGTTTTCAGTGGTCCGCAGATAAAAAAATAGTTGCAAGTTATGAATTTTCATCAAAATTGAATGCTATCGAACAACGTGCATGGAAATGCACAAATGCCGTTATTGAGCATTTTCTTGGCAACAAACGAGCTTTCGATCCTCTTTATTCAATAGACAATTCAAGTGATTTTACCTTCGTGAGTTGTAAATCAAGACAAAGGTGAATATTAAATATAGAATAGAGATAACAATACAAAGTCTTAACAATTGTAATGACAACTTAATTATTACTATAATACTAAAAATAGTAAAAGCTAGCTAATGGTTTTGTCATCACATCCGCAAGTATCTCATGCGCCGATATGTGTGCCAATGTGAATAACCCTGTACTGACGAATTCTCCAACAAAGTGGTCCTTTATGTGTCGATGTGTTTGCCCCTCAAATGATAAACTGGATCACTCGCCAACCATTGCATTCCTCTATTATCTATAAATGTACATTGTAATATCAGATAACTTTTTAGTCCTAAGCTCGAGTAAGAGACTGCGTAGATAAACTGCCTCTTTAGCTGGTTCTGCCAAACTAACGTATTCGGCCTCTGTTGACGAATGTGCGACGGTACATTGTTTTTGTGACTTCCAGGTAATGGCTGCATTGCCGAGCAAATATAAGATCGACGATCGTTTATGCAGCCACCGCAGTCAGCATCAGTCTGACCTACAAGCGGAAACGCGGTCCTTTGACACACCAAACCTTTATTAGCCGTGCCAGCAAAATACCATTAGACACTTTCGACGGATCATTTAAGAACTGCTCTAATCTTGCTTCTGGTGCAAACTTTCACAGTAAATGATACCTATTTTGAGTTTGCACAATAGCGAAATAATTTTCGCGATCGTTCTCTCTTTCCAGTTCGCAGTAATTTTGCCGCTCCCGGTGCTCTTTTCATTTCTTTTACATCTTCCTGTACAACAACAACATGTTCACTGCTCGCTACTCTCTGGTTATTTGGATGACGTGCGAACTCTATGCTTTTGAAATTGGTAATTTTATTATCTTCGAGAACTATTCGCGATAGGAGCTCATTAATAGCGCGAGTTGGGGGAGAAGAAACCGGGTGTTCTTCATTTATAAGTCAGACGTCACGCGCACATATAATTTAACCCTCTTTTGACAACACACTCTATAACCACAAACACGCCTTCAAAAGACCTGGGAGCAAGTTTACTTTTAGTAGCTACTTTACCTAGTACCACTCCCTTAGATCCAAATGTCCTTAAGTAATTCATATTGGGTTTTAAATTGCTTAAACATTTATAAGGCGTCTTGCCTTGTAAGTGTCTCGATTGACATTTGTTCCTTATAATGATAAGCAGTCGCCTCAGCTTCCGACCAAAAATTTCGATGAATACCGGATTGCAGCAAAACACATTTAGTCATGTCGATCTTTATCCTGTTCATCGTGTCTGCAATACCATTTTGCTCAGGTGTACGAGGAATGCTCAATCGCCATGCAATACAAATCAGAAAGATACTTATCAAAATCATTATTTACATACTTTCGCTCATTATCGGACTGCAAACACTACATCTTTAACCCTCTTTGCCTTTAAATAAATTGGTGGTATATCTTAGAAGTCTCAAAGACACCAGAGTTCTCCCGTAATAAATATATTTCGCATATTTGACAATTGGTGAACGTCACCAAAATCTGATGAAGTAACTACATCATCATGCATCAACCTTGATAAATCCATCGCGTGTAGATGGCCCAAACAACAGTGGCATTTCGGAGCCCTTCGTTTGGGCAGCAGCGCACTCGCTGTTTTCACGGACAAAGAATAAATCGCCCTGCGACCTGCAATCAAAGTTTTAGCGCCACTTGCATTATAAACATAAGCACCTTCTTTGAAAAACATCATTCTGTGCCCTCAATCGATAATTATTGCCATCAAAATTAAATTTATACGTAACTCGGGCACAAACAACGTTTCTGAAACTTAATATGCCGATGACCACATTCACTTGATATTGACAACTGCACCAAGCTTTTACCTTTCACATCTGCACAAGCCTAACTTGCCAAATTGAGCTTCGCTTTTGACGTAGGCATTTTCGATCATCTTAAACTTATACGAAACATTCATTCCTCTTTTAGTTTTAGATTTTTACGACCATTACACGTGGCTTTGCAGTCATTGGTATTACTGTGCTGCTCGATGATTGCTTCGTTGTCTTCAATTATTTTTTCTTTAAGCACTTCACCGGTTGGAAGTGAAGCGAAAAACTTGAAGACACATCTGAAATTCTCATAAGTAGACAGCAAGTTGTATAGCAGCATAAGCGACGATCTCCATTGATCTGAACGCTCATACTCTCCAATTTGTCTACGGCACCGAACAATCCCGCAATATACTCTTTCACGTCTTTGCCTTCACTCAACTTCCTTTGGTTGTTTGGTTAAAGTGGTGATTTATCTACAATCCTACTAGCGTTTCCGCGCCATTTTGTTGTCACATCCTTGCTACCAACTCTTTTAACACGTTGGCTGCCACGTCGCACGTTTCATGCGACATCTAAATGTTACCCTGAGGCCACGTCGCACATTTGCGTGCGACACCTAAATGTTACCCTGAGGCCACGTCGCACAATTTCATGCGACACGTAAATGTTACCCTGAGGCCACGTCACACATTTTTGTACATTTTAATATGGAATTTTACATAGAATTTGGATTCTCTGGCCTTTGGTGAACATTTTGGTGTATTTCCCATGGCCGTTGTGTATTCTTAATCGTATTTTTTTGGATAATAAAAAAGTTGTAAATTAAAATTTGTCTTTTTATTAATTCTTTTAAAAATTAATTCATTTATGTACAAAACAAATATAAAAATATATATATATGTAAATTCAAATGGAAATCAGTAGAAAAACAATAAACTTAAAATTAAAAATTCAATTTTTTAATGGAGATCAGTGCAAAAATTAATTTTTCTGGTGTATTTCTGGAATATTTAGGAAAACATTCTACACATAGTTACGGTTTATTGGGCAGTAGGTGGTGGTCCTTTTCAAGATTTTTCTGGCTGTTACTCTATCAGCAGATTTTTTTGACATGGCATAACACCATACACAAGCACGCCTTATTGTTTTTCCGTTGTCGTTCTTTCTTTTTTCTATAAAATGTTTTCCTTTTGTTATGGGTTCTGGAGACATGAAGTCCAACAAAGCATTTGAAATCTCCGGCCGGAACTTGGTCATTGAAATTTGTTTGTTTGTTGCCTTTTTATACATTATAAAGGTATTTACGACAGACATTCCTAGTAACAGTTCAAAAGCCACTTTGCGGTACCACTTAACACCTCTTCTGAGAGTGGTGGCGTAGGCGGTCATTTGATCGGATATATCAACACCTAATTTGGCTTTGTTGTAATCAATAACAGCAAGACGTTTTTCAAAAGCTCGTTGCCTTCGCTTCCTGGTGGAAAACTAAGTAAAATAAACCCAAAATATCAAATACAAATCAAAAACTACAAAAAATTACTGTCGCACCATTTCGTGCGACGTGGCCCCACAACATGTTTTATGATCTCCCAGGCCATGTCGCACGAAAATGTGCGACACAAAAAAACAATTATAACTGCAAAACTAGCGACCAAAATAAAGTCGCGAGTAGTCGAAACCTATTTTTAGGCACTAAGAAACAAAAAAGAACATAAATAAACACATAAGAACATAAAAATTGTTAAATGACACTGCTACTGAACGATCAAAATTCTAAAAAGGCTTTGGCAGCCAACGTGTTAAGGGTTATTTTACAGCATGACTATGTCCAGTCTTTGCGGTTTAAGAACCCTATTAGGTTGTTGACGCCTAAGCCTGACAGTTGTTCGCGACTCTAGAACAATGGTTTGCCAAGGGTTGACATTCTGCCCTTCCACAGAGAACGTTTATGTATAGAGAAGTCTCACGAGCTACGAATAGTGTGAATTGTCAAAAATGAAGTGAAACCGCGAAGAATTTTTTCACCTCGCTCAATTACACAGCGGGGAACTTCTTAACAGAGCTGATTACAGCGAATTATGTACAAGTACATTGGCTCTGCTCAGTTTTTGATTTCTGTATGAAATCAAACTGACGAATGCCGACGGCATTTTGCAAGGGATTTGCTTCTGCATTTCTGTGTTTCCTTGATAAACGAAAATTTATTCAATTTATGTTTTCAAACAAATACAATGCAAATAAAGATTTGAGATTGTGCGCCAACATTTAAAATCAAAGTACAATAGCTTTAATGTTGGTTGATTTAATTTAAAAGGAAGAATTGAAACAAAATACATTATAAAACGACCTCACATTTTGTTGTGTGCGTTTTAGTAAATTTCATAAAAATGTGAAGAAAATTTTTATTAAATTTTCGAGTCGAAATTAATTTTAGACGAGAATTCATAGAGCTTACAACTGTTGCTCAATATATACATGTGTAGTACACATTGCGTACATATAATTATTATGTTAGTTATGTTTGTGCAAAAGTTCAATTGAATGTTCAATTCTTATAGCGTTATATAGCATGTGCATACGCACTGCACCAATCATAACCTAAATTTTTTTCAATTTACTTTTTACTACAAGGAATAATATATGTTTGCATTTTCTAGATAGTATAAAACTTTGAAATTTAAAATAAATAAAAGAAAACTTCAAAGAAACGTATTTGCATATATGGGACTAAGTTCAATTGCATCTTTAATAAATATAGTGTTGCACGACCATCGCCTTATTATATTTCATGCAATAATTAGGGAGCAAATATCCTAATGATCAAATTCCTGCCTAACAAATGCTAAAACAATGCTCTTTTGCATATGCATATCTGTACATATTTGTATGTGCGCATGCACACTTGACGCCCCACGTACATATTTGTATTTTGAACTTCCAGCAAAGCAATGCTTATTTACATACACATACATATGCATGCACATACAACCGCACACACGGGCCACTCGCTTTATTCCTCTAAATGCGTATGTCGTCCAAAGCTAAAATTCTTTGCCTAGCGACTACAAGAACAAAATGCATTAATAGGAGCAGCCGTAGTGGCCATCATTCTAGTTGCCATGGTGCTGAACAGTTTTAACAAAAATTCATCATCAAAAAATTCATTGATAAATTCGAGCTCATAGTTCTAAGAGCAAAGTACACCTATCCCCCGATTTACACGTTTTCGCTTCTACGCGGTTTTCCAAATAAGTTTTGTTTTGTTTTTATCGCACTCTACTAAATGCTACTGTGATTGAACACGTGCTCTGTGTACACATCTCACGGGGAATCCCGAGCTTATATGCTGACTTGCTGCACACGCACACTGTGTCTGTATTTCTCCGCATAAAATTAAAGATTCATCTGCAGAAAATTGTACAATATTTGAGTGAAAGTTTCACAGTTTCAGAAAGATTTAATTTTCCATATTCGTAAATTACAAGTGAGTGCATAATTTAGATTCTTACAAATTAACGGCTGTGATTAAAGTAAAATTTAGAGGGAAAAAATGCGGGAAATTTTAGAAGGAAATGATGGCAATTTACCAAACAAATTTAATTAAAATAAAAAAATTAAAACATTTTAATTTGAATAGAAATTAATTATTAAACTTTTAATTATTATTAATAATTAAAACAACTGGTTCTTTTATTATTTAGCATTTAATTTTGTTCTTATTTGGTGCTTAGTACTTGTAAATTAATGAAAAAAAAAAAATATTATAATATATAATCTGTTGATTTTCTTTAGTTAACCAATAAACATTAGGTAGAATTCTCTTACGCTTTGATAAGGGTTTATTCAGAATATAATAAAGAAATAAATATTTAATAAAAAATTAAAGTTTTTAATTTTCCGTCAAAAATTTTCCGCATTTTTTCCCTCTGAATTTTACTTTAATCACAGGCAAATTAACATAAATTAAAAAATATTATAGACTTATAATGAGGAAAGAAGGTAAAAGCAAAGCTAGTTCCAAAGAAACTAAAATCGAAATTTTGGACCGCTTACGAAAGGGAGATGGAGTAGTAGATGTTGCAAAATCATATACCATGAACGAAGCTACAATAAGAACTATAACAACAAATGAAAACACAATTAGAAAGAGTATTACAGCTGGAAGTACCACGAGTATGGGCACAACATCATACACCAGAAATATGGCAATGGAAAAAATGGAGTAAGCGTTAATGCTTTGGATAGAAGATCAAACGCAAAAAAGAGTACCCATACGGGCGCTATAACAAATAAAGCATTACGAATTTACGAAAAAATTGTAGAGCAATTACCATCTTCTTCTTCAACTAAAAATAACCCAAATTTTTTGGCAAGTCATGGCTAGTTTGAAAGATTTAAAATAAGACGTTCTTTACACCAGATGAACTGGCTTCTGGCGACGTAGATGCTGCCCAAGAATTTCCAGCAAATTTTGCAGAAATTATTAACGACAATTCATACACCCCTTAGGTTTTCAATGCTGATGAGTCAGGGTTGTTCTGGAAACAAGTGTCTGAAAGGACTTACGTATGTTTCAAAATTTTATAAATGGGCTAGTGGTCGTAAAGCAGCAAAAGTTCGCATAACAATTCTTTTCTGTAGCAATGCTTCAGGAGATTATATGTATAATATTATGAAACCATTAGTGATTAACAAATCAAAAATGCCCCGTGCCTTTAAAGGAGAAAGCGTGGGTTATTGCTGCAATGTTTACTAAATGGTTTCATGAATGTTTTACTCCAGATGCCAAAAAATATTTAAGTTCAAAGGTACAACTTCATTATTACAACCATTGGACCAAGGCATAATTCCTACTTTTAAAGCTTTGTACATAAAACGTGCCTTTACATATACATACATACATATGTACATATTTTGGAACAAATGGAGAACAATGAATCTTTAACAGTTATTAGTGCTTGGAAAAATTTTACAATATTACACTGTGTGAAGCATATCGCCTTATCATACACTGCGATTAAGCAAACAACGCTCAATAGCTGTTGGAAAAAATTGGGGCCAAATGTAGTAAAAAATGAACATTCCATCTCAACGTTAAATGATGAATATTCGCAGAAAGTACAGATGGCGCATTCATTGCTCTCCCCATTGCTCAGTTATGCAAAGATTTTTTTGACACATTTTAAATAGAGTAAACATCTTTTTTTGTTGTTGTTTTTGTAATGTGTGTGTTTATTTAAAAACTGTTGGCGCCCAATATTCGTAGACAAGTACAGTAATGGAATGTGTGTATAAATTTTTTGTTTGCTTTTTTATTTGTTGTTGGAATTCTCGATCAACCCTAAAATTTTAAATTTTTCTTCACTATGCAAAGATATTCTTGATAAACTGTATGTAAATATGTATTCTAAGTCCTCGACAACCGCAGCTGGTGTGAGTCAAGTGCGCGCATGAGCATACAGTAAGTTGCAGAAAACTACATAAGTAGCTTATAAAAAAGTTCTGTGTCTGGACATTTCAATACTAGGAGTAAATTTCGAAACAAATATTTTATGCTCTCTGATAGTAGGTAAATACATAGTTAATTGGTATATTACTTTACGTATGTAGTTCTTCAATTGATAAAAAGTGCACAAACACATATGCATGTATCTGCAAGGTTAGAAAGTTTCTCTGAAATCAGAGTATTTGAAAGTTACTGTACACATTTCAAGGTTACTGTACATACAATGCTGTGCCTATGAATGTGCGCTGGATTTCTTGAGAAGTTTTACCGTAATATTTTTTTGCTGTGGCCAGTGCACATATGTACATACACACATCTATACTTAATATTATAAAGAGGAAAACTTTGTTTGTTTGTTTGTTTGGTTGTAATGAATAGGCTCAAAAACTACTGGCCCGATTTTAAAAATTCTTTCATCATTCGTAAACTACATCATCCACGAGTAACATGGATTATATTTTATTTTGGAAATAGGGCTCGAGATATAGGTCAAAACGTGGACCCGGGTAACTTTCGGATGTGTATGTGCAATATGGGTATCAGATGGAAGCTGTTGGTGAATGCTTTAGTACAAAGTACTTTTCATGCCGCTCCGTGACTAGGGTCTCGAGATAGAGACCAAAACGTGGACCCTAGAATGTGTTTGTACAATATGGATATCAAATTGAAGCCGTTGGTGAATGCTTTACTACAGAGTATTTTCTATGCCGCTCCGTGACTAGGGTCTCGAGATATAGGTCAAAACGTGGACCCGGGTAACCTTTGGTTGTGTATGTACAATATGGGTATCAAATGAAAGCTGTTGGTGAATGCTTTAGTACATTGTTAAGTAGGTATTGAAGATGATTTCCGTACAGTTTGAATACCTATTGGTAGATAGGGTCTCGAGATATAGGTCAAAACGTGTACCCGGGTAACCTTCGGACGTGTATGTACAATATGGGTATCAAATGAAAGCTGTTGGTGAATGCTTTAGTACAGAGTATTTTTCATGCCGCTCCGTGACTAGGGTCTCGAGATATAGGTCAAAACGTGGACCCGGGGAACCTTTGGTTGTGTATGTACAATATGGGTATCAAATGAAAGCTGTTGATAAGTGCTTTAATACGGGGTAATTTTCATACCTATTGATGACTAGGGTCTCGAAATATATGCCAAAACGTGGACCCGCCGTGTCTTTGCACCGAATTAAACCAAACTTACGCACATTGTTAAGTAAGTATTGAAAATGGGTTTCGTAAAGTTTGGTTGTAATTCGGAGCACTAGCAACGGGTACAGCGTTCTTTTGAACCAGCCATAATGTCGCTTACTTTTTAACGCTTGTGGCGGAACTGAACTGTCAAATTGACAGTGTGAGTTACAATGTGTCAATATTTCTTTCTGATTTGGATGCCATAAGGAAAAAACGTAAGTGCAACATGTAAAAATTGTTTGTGAATTTTTTTGGAGTGGATTTTGGAACAGTGAATAATTTCTTACGAAATTTGAGAATTTAATGTGAAATCCGAATGAAATTATGTGTTCGTGGAAAAAACAATTTTTTTCGTTTTTTTTTTTTTTTGAAAAATATAAATGGATAATGGTTAAAAAAGCCCCAATGCTTAATAAAACATATAAATTGAAACGAAAAATTCATGGATGATCAGGAAAAAACACGATTGTTTATTCATATGCGTTGATTTGAAATTTAAAAACACTCTTCTTTTTTCCTGATTTTCAATTTATATTTTATATTTACTCAAAAACAAATAGAAAAACAAAAAATATTGTTTATGCCAAAGCGCTTGAATAAAGAATAAAGAAATAAATAGTATGAAAACCATATATTTTCTGTTCTAAACCATATCTATTCTATTTTAGTGTGCCCAGCGAAGGGGGCCGGGTTTGCTAGTCATATATATATACGCATATAAATATGTACATATAAATTCACATATTTGTATTTGCATGTGATATCTTCTAGTCCGTGAGCCAGGTGCTAATTTTTGTCAGTCATTTCCTCTCAGTCGATAATTCGTAAACTACCTCAGATAGTTGCATTATGAAGCGTTGTGAACGTCAGCTGCGGCTCCGAGGGTGGGTTGAGCAGTTATAGCCACCCTCGCACTTAAAAAAAAAATTATTTTTAGTCATTTCCTCCCGATTAAAACATTGATCAAATTAAAGTTAGACTAATATTTTGAAGAAATAAAATTGTCAGCTGATTATAAAGTAGTGGATTATACGTCAGCTGGTCACACAAATATGAAAAAAAAAAATATTTTTTCAGTGATTTCCTCCCAAACGAAAATTTATCAGATGATAGTTTATGCATTGTTTTTAATAAATAAATAAGTCAGCTGGCTATATGTAGGTGGAATGTGCGTCAGCTGATGCCCTGAAGGTGTAACGTAGGACCTAGTCGGAAACATTTATAGCCTAAGTAAATGTATCAGCTGACGAGATTTCCCCCAACATACTGCCAGCTGATTTGTTTTATTACTTACAGGATCATTTCAACAATCCGCACAAACATTTTTTTTCGGGAGGAAATGACGTACTTGAACTTATTCAACATTATATTTAATGTGCAAACTGAAATGTATAATTTTATGGCAATATTTAGATTGAATCAAATTTTTTATGGGAACTTTCCGATTCTTAAGAATAGAAATAAATAAATATTTTGTTAAGCAAATCAACTAATTTATAATTTTTCAGTACTTAAATTAATAATGTTTAAGATTTAATACAAAAAGTTATTTAATTATGTTTGGTAATTTAATCATTTTCATTTTCGCTTCTTCTCTTTCTGACTCACTGTCAGAGTCGCTGTCAGAGCTGTTTTCCACCATGTCTTCATTATCGTCATCTGTTTAAAAATACAAAAAATAATTTAGGATACATGTTTAACGTTACACGAACAAAATTAAAAAAAAAATTCTTACCTTCTTCTGATTGAGTTATTTGATCAATGGATGTTGGTAACTGAGTACCAGAAAACCACATGAATTCATATCTGTTATTTATTTCTACCCAGCCATAGTCAGAAGGCTCATTGACAGTTGGTACTTTCAGGTGTGCTTGAGACCCAATTTCCGAAATATAACACGTCCTTAGAAAATGATTATATAATTCCGTTTTGCACGGCGGAAGAGATGAGCCATCAATACCTTTCTTAGGTAATCGAAACGAATTGTCATTATCAAGAAATTTGTATTATATGTCTTTTGAAACAATGCTACCCTCGCCTCATTCATAAATTTTAATCGTTTCAAACCATACCTATACATTACATACAAACTCTTGTATTTTGTCAAAAAAGTCAAGTCTCTTCTCAGATGGTTGTGACAATTGGATGAAACATTCAGTGAATTCTTCAGATTTTGACATTATTGAAAATGGGCGGTTTTTGCCCTTCTTAAAAAAGGCCGGGTTGTAATCGCATCCTGTGAATGCGTGAAATGCAGGAAGCGCTGCACTTAAATTTACTCCTAATGCTTTATGTAATTCTGTTATGTTGACAAATTTTTGATTTTTTCCGACGCCGACTTTCATACAAATTTGAATATCTTCTGCAATATTACCCATATTGGCTAACATAATTATTAATACGTCAGTATCCGAGCAATTTTAATTTGATCAATGTTTTAATCGGGAGGAAATGACTAAAAATAATTTTTTTTTTTAAGTGCGAGGGTGGCTATAACTGCTCAACCCACCCTCGGAGCCGCAGCTGACGTTCACAACGCTTCATAATGCAACTATCTGAGGTAGTTTACGAATTATCGACCGAGAGGAACTTGGTCGTGAAAATCTGTCGCGGGCTTACGGACTATTCCGGTGCGCCATTAATATTCCCTGGTATCAACATCATCTCTACCGAATTTATAATTAGTGACGACAAGTTGTTAATAATACCAGTTATTTTAAGATTTTTATTATATACTAGCTGTACCCGGCAAGTGTTGCTATGCCAACAACTAAAATAAATTTAAGAAAAATAACTTAACCTTCAACTGATGAGGTGAAATTTTTCAACGTATATGTCGAGGTGGTAGTAAATTTTACAACATTTTATTTATTTTAATAGAATATAAATTTTTATATAAAAATCGCTAAATAACTATATAGGCCGATCTAAATTAATTTCAGCTACTGTAATTTAAAAGAAAAATACAAAAGTTTTTGTTGTTCAGTAAAAAATATTTATTTAATTTCAACAGCCTTTTTTACACAACGAAAATATAGAGGCACTCTTAAAAAGTTTATAAAAAAGTAAAAAAAAAACGTAAGGATAAATTAAATGTCATTTTTTCACAGCCCATTATATAAACATTTTTATAAAATAATACACGCTTCGAGTCTTCAATAGATACTTAAAAAAAATAACAATGACTATATTGGTTAAATTTTTATGTCACTCGTCATATTCAGTATTAGTACAGTTAATACACAAGCGTTTGCTACAACCCATACACATTGGTTTTTTACATTCTAGGCACGTGTGTGTTGTTTTTCTTTTTAATTTATTAGGACAAATGTAACATAGTTTGCTCGACTTAGGTTTTCCCTTTAATGCAATTACAGGCTCTGGAAGAGAATCAGAACCCAATATCGTATGAATAATATCCCGTAAAGAGCGAGTTATCCTTTTGTTGTGTTCTCGTCTTTGTAAATGTGGAACAATCAAGTTTCTAGCAAGATCTTTTAAAAAATTGTCTCTAGAAATTTCACGAAAATTACGAGAAGATTGATTCAAAATATATGCATTAACTGCACTTATATCTACCAGCCTGTAAAATACAGCTAAAGGCCAACGTCGCACAGTAGTCTCAAACGGGGTTGCGAGGGACATATCTAATTTCCGCCTCCTAGAGAAGAGCTACGGATATGTTTGATATATCATTTGAAAGGTAATTAAATGTACTTTTATGGAAAATTATAGAATTTTTTGTTTCTAATAAAGAAACAGTTAAAAAATTCTCCCAAAGTGACGATTTATTAGCCCATTTTTCTTTTTTTAAGAAAAGTATTAGTGAAATGGAAGTTCTGGAAAAAAATGATGACATTTTCTTAAAGTTCAGTTAAAAATCTTTAATTTGATAGTTTTTTCATGTCTGTAGGTGCTACAGACCCAAAGTTATGACACTTTAAAGATGTCGATTTTTTCATTTTTAATTTGTTTTTCGTTATTATCCAAAACTGAACCACAACGCTTAATATGCGATCAAAATATCAACAAAATTCTTATAAATACTTCAAAATTTTTGTTATGACTAATCTTCTAAATCCCCTATATTGCTGGTACTACTGAAAAAAATGTTAAAAGTATACATAAAATTGAATTTTCTCTCAAAACTATCTTATATAATTCTTTAGAAGTTATAATGTTTGAAAAAATTACATTCTTAAGCTTAGGTATGTTACCTTAAAATGTTCTCCTCCAGATCATTAGGGATTTCCATTAACTTTTGAAATTTTAATCGATTATTGAGGAACGTTAGCGATATTCTTGGGTCAGAATAGTATATTGCGTAATTAAAGACATCGGTAATTCTGTTTACGCAGCTGCTTTGTCGAGCATGATCTCGCATGTTTCTACGGTTGTGTTTATGCCACGCCTCGCTTGAATCCTCCGAATAATATGAAATAGGAAGACTAAATTGACGGGCAATTTCACATCCATGCCTTAAAAGTTTATGTACTGTTGGACTTAGTCTGGCCCATGGATATATTGTGTAGTGCTCTTCATACGTTTTAAAACAAAGTTTTTCTAATTTATCCAAGTCAATTTTTTTTTTGGTTTTAAAGCACAGTAAAATACTTGTTAATTTTTTGACATATTCTCCACCGAGCTCCAAACATTTCCCAAATTTTTCGGGTTGTCTTAGACATTTTCGAGCAACATTTCCTGTATTGCTTGTACCGTGACCTTGCAGACACAGATCGACTTTTACTCCGAAATTATCGAAAAGAGTGCTTTGAATTTTTTGTTTTCTTAAATTAAATTCATCTATTAAAGTTAAAATGTAAATAAAATTATATTTCATATAATATTGTATAAGAAGTAAATATTTATACGCGTTTTATACCATTTATAGATAGAATATTTATATCATAATCAATATCGAGTTTGTAATTCATTAGTTAATTCATTCACGAATAGTGTGAAAATTAATTTATCTCAGTATTAACACTAACCTCGTAAATTAGAAGTAATATCCCACTGTTTAAATGGCATGCGATAACTTATGTTTTTTAAAAATTCAAATAATTTGATTTCGGCATGTAGCAAGCCTAGGCCGAAAGATAAGGATGTTTCGTTTGGAGTAAAATCGTTTTGAAGATTTCCAAATTGGTGTGCTGTACACAAACATATTGGACATCTGGAGGAGGATGGATTATCCACAATACTGTTCACGCATTTGCCATCAAATAATGTTAAATGAACTTGGTATTTTACACAAACGCGCTTTCCATTATTCAATTTAAATTTGTGTATTTTTAAGTTCTTAATTTCATTTCGTAAGCGCTCATATTCTTTATGTATAGCTGCATCATCCTCTTTTTCAAAACACATTCGTAAAGGTCTAGTAAATCGAACACTTTGAGGTGTAGGATTGATCCACGTACAATTTTCGTCTGAACTACTTTTAACTTGAATTATATTAAAACAGCTTGTGAACAATGACTGCTGGGCACAAGTAAAATCGGCATCTCCATTTTCAGAGTTTTGGTGAGGACTCAAATAGCCAGAAGAGCTATCAAATCCGATAGATACTTCCATTTCTAAACTGTATTCGTTCCAATCATATGTGATTACATCGCATAAACGTTCGCTAGTTTTATTTAAAATTTTTTGCATGGATACTTGTATCTCTTTATTTGATATTACTGAAAACTCTACCAAGCAATCCTTTTTTGCATGATCGATAACCTTATAAGGTGGATAAATAAAACAATTGCGTAGCATTGCATCTGCTCTTAATCCGCAGTATTGATATTTAGTAAAATTATTTTCTAAATAAAATGCTAGTCCTGAATCCTTTGTATGTTGCAATGTGTCACAAGTAGGTTCAATACTTTGATCAGCAGCAAAAGGTGCATTTGCTGCTTTTTTAGCATATTTTAGTGCAAATTCTAACAACTCAACATTGTTATTGCAATTATTTGCTATTTCAATTGCTCTTCTTCTAAATGTTTTTTCTGTAACATCTTGACAGGAACCAGTTTTACGAGTTCGGCCTTTCATATTGTTACTAATAGAAGAATTCCTTTTTAATTTACAAGACCTTCCACTTGAACAACGCTTTATCCTTTTCCTTTTGCCACCCATAACAAATGTTTTATTTCTGAATTAAAAATTTCAATTCAAATTAATTAATTAAGTTTTGGTGTGCTTTATTTAAACAATAGTTAAATTCTTTTGTTGAGTTGCAAAAGAACACTCGTTTAGATAGCCAAATACACGCAAAGCAACAACACAAACTTGTGAAAAGAACGTGTTGAGCCAAGGTGTGTTGTTGATTCGCATGTATTTGACTAACTCACAGAGAGTTCTTCAGCAAACTCGGTAATCATAGAACGCAGCTAATATTGTTTTTGTAAGTACTATAAAAAAACTCACCAAAATTCTAACCAAGTGGTAGAATAATAATGTAATCGTGGAATCAAGTAAGCAACACTTTTCGATTAATATATATAAAAAATATATGAAAAACTAATAAGCCACACAAAGAAAAAAAACCGTATACTAATTGCTGATTCTAGAGTTTTAACGAAGAAATCTCTCTTGATAACTATTTAACTATCTTGACTGTGCTTTTCAAGTTGACACTTTCATTTTTATTTTAAACTATCCACTACTGTTCTTTACTGACTTAAAAGTATAAAGAGTTTCCATTCTTTTGTTTTTGAGTTTCACTTCTTTTTTCAGTCTTTTGTTTTAAAGAGCTTTACATTCCTTGGAAATATAATTTTATTTACATTTTACCTTTAATAGATGAATTTAATTTAAGAAAACAAAAAATTCAAAGCACTCTTTTCGATAATTTTTATCTACATAGTTAAGTAATAAACGATTCGAAAATAACAAAAAACAAATTAAAAATGAAAAAATCGACATCTTTAAAGTGTCATAACTTTGGGTCTGTAGCACCTACAGACATGAAAAAACTATCAAATTAAAGATTTTTAACTGAACTTTAAGAAAATGTCATCATTTTTTTCCAGAACTTCCATTTCACTAATACTTTTCTTAAAAAAAGAAAAATGGGCTAATAAATCGTCACTTTGGGAGAATTTTTTAACTGTTTCTTTATTAGAAACAAAAAATTCTATAATTTTCCATAAAAGTACATTTAATTACCTTTCAAATGATATATCAAACATATCCGTAGCTCTTCTCTAAGAGGCGGAAATTAGATATGTCCCTCGCAACCCCGTTTGAGACTACTGTGCGTCGTGTACGACGACTACTCGAGTAAATAGAACACTTCTTATCGAGCTCATCGACTCCACCTTTCATGTTGTTGTAATCGGCAATCATTTCTGGCTTATTTGTTATTGGATCAATTGCTTTGTGATGATGCATCGAAGAAACTAAAATCACTGAACGATTTTTTCTTGGAACATAAGATAAAAGTGTAATATCTTTTGTAAACCCATACTTAGAACTTTCGACTGGTCTACTTTTGTTTGGTAAAAATTCTGCAGGAATTTCTTTTTTATTTTTTCTTAGAGTACCCAAATAAGTTAATTTTCGTTCTTTTAATATGTTTACTAATTGAATTGATGAGAACCAATTGTCTGCAGTTATATTTCTGTTACTTCCTGCTATAGAATTAAATAAAATAAATAATTGGCGCGTACACTTCTGTTAGGTGTTTGGCCGAGCTCCTCCTCCTATTTGTGGTGTGTGTCTTGATGTTGTTCCACAAATGGAGGGACCTACAGTTTCAAGCCGACTCCGAACGGCAGATATTTTTATGAGGAGCTTTTTCATGGCAGAAATACACTCGGAGGTTTGCCATTGCCTGCCGAGGGGCGACCGCTATTAGAAAAATGTTTTTATTAATTTTGCTTTCACCGAGATTCGAAACAACGACCTCTCAGTGAATTCCGAATGGTGATCACGCACCAACCCATTCGGCTACGGCGGCCGCCCCTGCTATAGAATTGCATAATCTTAATACCGATTGAGTAGGCACTGCAAGTTTTTTTCGGAATTTGTAAGGTTTACACCATCTGAGTTTTTTCCATAATAAATGTAAGCATTTGAAAGATAGTGTGTGCGAGCATCTGTTAAAGCTATTATTTTTATACCATATTTTGCGGGTTTCTGTGGCATATAAACTTTAAATTTACATCTGCCTCGAAATGGCACTAACATTTCGTCGATACAAGTGTCACCTGACGTGGCAACGCTGTCATAAGCTTACAAAATACATCCCTGTGGGCGTCCGTCCAGTTGAGCGTAGTACCCGTTACCGGCAACACTCGAAATTTGATAATATATTGAAATAATTGAAATACGGTCTTGGTTATACCAAAACGAAAATAAATGAGATATATATAGCATTAAAAGTGTAGTCGTGTTTATATTGGTAAAAGTTGGCTATAGTGACTGAGGTACATCGTGGGTATATGACAATTTTCAGAAGTGGACTATGAGCAACCACCTGAGACTTCGCTGACAACGCGCCGTTAAATTGAGACTCCGCTAGCAAAATCGTTTAAATTGCTACGCGTAGGTGTATTTTGTTGTTGCGATATTCAACAAAATCGGTGTATGTATGTGATGACCGAACACGTCGGCCTTTAAATCACAGCATCCGAAACCGAAAGTGAAGTGAACGAAGAAAAATACTTCTAACCGAAAAAGTCCGCAAAAATTGGAAGTCGCAAATTGGTCCGAAGCAAAATGCCATTACGCAGCCGAAAAGTATGTGATTTAAAAAAGATGTGCCGTCATGCTGGTTTACCAGTAACGGGTAACAAAAATCAATTAATTGAACGGTTGATGGACAACAATGTATCCAAAAGCGAAAGTGATACTCAAAGTGTTGTAATGCAGCGTTTATCGTCTTTAGAAAAAACTATTTCGGACTTAGTGCTACAACAAAAACAAAATACAACGACATCAAATAATTTTGTACCACCAATATCGTCTTCACCGGTAAATGTTATTGGTAATATGGAAAAGTCCGCTCCAACCGTAACGAGTACATATACCGTAATGCATCCACAAGTATTACCGAACGCATACAATAGTCAAAATTCGCTCTGGACAACCGCTCAAGAGCCCAGCAATGTTAATTTTGCCGAATTTTCTCAATCGGGACACGTCGCGTTTGTGCCGCAATCAAATGCATATGTTTCGCACGCTTGTATGCAAACACCACCGACTTTCGCGCCACCGACATTTGTGCCACCAGTGACATCCGCGCCGTATGCAACGTACCAGAATCCATTAGTACCGTACACATTCGATTACGTTCGCGCACCGCCGGTAGTACCGAATTATCACAATCCATACGAGAATGTGCGCAATATTGTTGAACTTTTACCCGTTTTTGACCCATCGTCCGATCGTTCGTTAACATCAAAACAATTCGTAAAACGCGTTGAAAATCTGAAAAGTGTATATAGGTGGAGAGAAAACACACTTTTGTTTGCCGTACAGCAAAAGATGCGGAGATCAGCAAAATATTGAGTTGATTCTCTGCAAGACGTGTTTATTTCGTGGGCAGTATTCGTTCATAATTTCTGCTAAACTTTCCGTGCATCGAAAATGAAGCCGATGTGCATCTTAAGATGGCACAAACGAAACGGCAAAACAATGAGTCCGCTCAAGAGTTTTATTACCGCTTGCTTGCCTTAGGTTCAAAAGGTGGGTTATCCGACTCGAGTATTGCGCGCCATATTATAAACGGCATTAATGATTCAGACTTACGTAAGAAAATTTCTAATAACTATACGCATTGTCAAGATTTACTAAGTGACATTATAAACTTTAATATTTATAACGAAGTGAAAATCGCGCCACCTAAAATGGTATTCAAAACAAACGCGTCGATAGAAAAACCGCCGAATCGAAAGTTTCCGGTTACAGAAAATCAAAAGCCACAAACACCGTTACCACTCGAAAAAGTTAAGTGCTATAACTGCTTTAAATTTGGACATTATTCCGTAAATTGTGCCGAGCCACAACGTAAGCCGCGCTGTGAAAATTGCCAACGCACAACGCATAAAACCGCAGACTGTAATGTGAAAACTGAAAACCGCATTAATATAATTGATCAGCGCGCATGTGATGATAAAATAGTTAAAACAATCAAAGTGAACGGTATAGAAACTCTAGCATTTGTGGACCCTGGTAGTAGTCGCACACATATTTGTAAAACATTCGCGCGTAAAATCGGAGACGTGCGTGAGCAACTCACAATATTGAAAGGGTTCGCGGGCGGACAATATGCTAGTACCGAAATTGTATATTAAGTGCGATAATAGAAATTGACGGTAATAATAATCCAACTATTATGCCTGTCATTGACGATGATTTCTGGTGTGAAGCCGTAATGTTAGGACGAGACGTATTGTGCCGCGCGGGTAATCGCTTGGTTATTGAACAAGATCAGTGCCGCATAGAAGATATAAATAAAATTGACGTTACAAATGATTTAAGTGTAATTGATCGCCAGAGCTTGCAACAACTACTAACACAACACGCTGATGTTTTTGCAAGAAATTTATCTGAAATTGGTAAGTGTGATGTTGCAAAAATGAGTATCGAATTAAACATCAACATACCAATTTGCCTTAAGCCGTACCGTATTCCGTTCGCTAAACGCGCAATCGTCTCCGAAATCGTATCTGAATTATTGAGCAACAATATAATTCGACCGAGTGAGTCACCTTACGCCGCGCCAGTTGTTCTCGTCGAAAAAAAGAATGGCGAACATCGCTTATGTGTGGACTACCGCAGTCTAAACAAAGTTACTATAAAAAGACCTTATCCCATGCCGATCATGGAAGAACAGTTCGCGCAACTTGCCGGAAATAATTTTTTTACAACGCTTGATCTACGTATCGGGTATCATCAAATTGAAATAGATGAATCCTCAAAAAAATATACCGCTTTCGTAACTACTGACGGCCACTACGAATACAACCGCATGCCGTTCGGTCTGGTAAACGCGCCCGCTGTGTTCCAATGTATGATGGATAAAATTATTGCACAAATGCCGCGCGGTGAAGTGTTAGCATATTTGGATGACGTTATTATTCCAAGTAAACTATTGACGAAGGACTTAAGCGACTCGAAAAATTTCTAAAAATATTAAAACGTTATGGACTTACATTGCGCATGGACAAATGTAAATTTCTTAAAAATGAAATTGAGCATTTGGGCCATGTAATTAATAGAAACGGTATAACGCCGGGTAAACGTAAAGTAGCCGCGATCGCAGATTTCCCGCCGCCTAAAAACGTCACAGAGGTCCGAAGATTTCTGGGTCTTACTGGATTTTTCCGAAAATTCGTCCCTAACTATTCGATCATAGTCAAACCAATAACGCAGCTGCTACGTAAAGAAGAACAACAAAAGTTTGTGTGGGGCGAAGCGCAGCAACGATCGTTTACTGAGTTAATACAAAAACTGTGCAATGAACCACTTCTTGCGCTCTACGATTCGTCCGCTCAGCATGAGGTGCATACCGATGCGTCTAGTGTTGGGCTGGCAGGAGTTATGCTGCAATCATCTGATGGCAAAAAGTGGCAACCAGTGTTTTATTATAGCCGACATTGCACTGACGCAGAAAGCCGCTACCATAGCTACGCGCTAGAAGCGCTCGCCGCTGTCGAAACGCTGGACCGCTTCCGCATATATTTACTCGGGAAACCGTTCCGCCTCGTAACCGATTGCTCCGCGCTCGCAAAAATTAAAGAAAATAAAGAACTTAAGCCGAATATTGCACGTTGGTGGCTCATTCTACTCGAATTTGGTTTTGAGTGTATCCACCGCCAGAGAAGCTCGTTATCCCACGTGGACGCGCTCAGTCGTATGCCGGTAGAAAAACCAAAAGAAATAGTTAGAACCAGCCGGTTTCGTACTTACAGTGACCGCAGATCAGAGCGACTGGCTTTTAACAATGCAACTGCAAGACACCGCGCTCCGTGAAATAATACAAATTCTTAATGGTGAATTAAAATCCGAACGTGAAAAACAATTGAGTACCGAGTATCAACTAAAAAATCAGAGACTTCATAAAAAACTACCAAGCGCGCTAGTGTTTGTCGTTCCGAAAGCAGTGCGCTGGCGGGTTGTTAAATCGTGTCACGATGACGCGGGACATCCCGCGCTTGAAAAGACAATCGAGAGAATCAAAGCGTTTTACTGGTTCGCTAATTTACGACGCTATGTTAAAAGTTATATTTCCGCGTGCATACCGTGTTAGTACCAAAAAAATCGGCCTGGTAAAATTGAAGGTAGTATGCATTTCAGCCAAATCGATCCCATCCCGTTCCGCGTTATCCATATCGATCACATGGGCCCATTCATTCGCAGTAAACGTGGCAACTCGTACGTTCTCGCGGTGTAGGATGCGTTTTCAAAATTACGGAATACATCACACCAAAACTGCTGTACGTACCCCGCGCTCTAACGGCCAAGTTGAGCGCGCCAACCAAATTATTCTCAATTTTCTCCGAGCGACCACGAAAAACCCCAAAGACTGGGATGTAAAAATTAAAGATCTTCAATGGACAATTAACTCGCAAAAAAATTCAACTACGGGTTTCTGTCCAAATGAGCTCGTATTTGATTTTAAATTACGCGACACTATTCAAAATCGTTTGCTGGCTGCAATTCAGGATGATTTGTCGGATTCCAATAATACGTTACCAATAGAAGAGAGACGTGAGCAAGCCGTTACTAACATAAACGACGAACGCGCTAAGTGGAAATTGCGATTTGACAAACGACATGCCAAACCGTCAACATACAACGAGAACGACCTTGTCGTGATTGAAAATGAACCGTCCGCTGTTGGTGAATCCCGCAAATTAGAACCGAGATATCGTGGTCCGTACATTATATCCAAGGTTCTCGGCAACGATCGATATCTTATCGAAGACATACTAGGTATGCAAATCATGAAGAAGAAATTTTGCTCAGTTTACACATCAGACAAAATAAAAAGTTGGTGCAGTAGTGCACCTGAACTTGACGATGATGATTCCGACCATGAAATCGAGGGCGATTTACCTGCAGGAGTGGCCGAGCTGTCACCTGACGTGGCAACGCTGCCATAAGCTTACAAAATACATCCCTGTGGACGTCCGTCCAGTTGAGCGTAGTACCCGTTACCGGCAACACCCGAAGTTTGATAATATATTGAAACTAGCATTACCCAGTGGGCTTCGCACCACCATACATAAAATGTTTTTTTTTTATATCGCAAGAAATTTTTCATATTAAGTTTTCTTTATAGAACTCGTAAAATGTTTTAACAGTTGAATTAGTTGATTTTTTTCATTCAACATACTTTCTAAAGATGTCACAATAGCCTTTTCTGTACTTTTTTAAAATTTGATTGTGGTGGTCACCTATATACAGGTAAGGTGAAAGAGCCGATAAAAACTTGTAATTAAACTTTGTTGATATGATAGCCATCGTCCCCTCTCCAAAATAAAATGGGGTATTGCAATGCATCATAACAGCGATGGAATTCTGAAATACGTTGTAATTGCTCATTTCTACGATACAAAACAATATCTCGTGGCCGAAACTGTTCACCAACCACAACAATGGCTACTTCATCAATCGACATTGAATCGTCTGGCGTGCTCCCCAATTGGTGTTTTATCGGCTTTTATTATGATTTTGTGGCCATCGGTGGGCATCAGATCGAGTACCACTTTGAAGAATTTCACCAATTCATTGTGTTGATGGAACATTGTTTGCAATTCATTCACGATTGATCTTCTCGTATTCGTCAAAATTGCACAGCGCTGATCTAATTCACGTTTCTCATCACCAATAAAATATATTTGCAAAAATTGATGGTCATCATCTGTGAATGGTAGCAAAGACCATGGTATATTTGACCTTGAATCTGTAAAGTTCGAGAAATATATGTAGATAACGGATCTGAATTTTTAAAAACATCGAACACAGGGACGGCACATAAATTAAATATGATATTGTTTATTCCAAACGAAGTAAGAACCTTAAACGCCGGCATAAATCCATCTCTTATAATATCTGTAGCTCCAAAAGATGTCATTTGAAAGCATGAATTGTATTTTTTAGTGTTTAAGAGGAACTGCTTCGACGTTGGTGGATTGCCAAAAATCAATGGATGCAAAGGTTCTGGCGGAAGTTCTAGCACCGGCAATTTGACTTTCCCACCAGCACGTTTCGTTTCTGCATTTAATTGTTTTGCAATGTATACATTCTATATTCATTTGGCCAATATAGGCATGCATGCTGTAATCAATGGTGGCATCGTAATTGAAAGCCGCGCGTTCCATTTGACGTATATCATAAACGGAAGTACGCCCACGACGGTTTCTTGGTGCTTCACTATTAACCGACTGATTTCTCCGCCTGTGTCGTTGTGTTTCCACTTCATTTCGTCGAACACGATCTTCTTCACTTTGTGATCTTCGATTTAACGCTGTAGCATTTGATTGACGTGAACGTCTGCCAATGTTTGCTCGTCTTGCACGTGGCATTCTTTCAGTACAGTACATTACTAATTGAATGTAAAAGCAAAACATTGAAAATTATTTCAAGTCATTTTGGACGAGAATATATAAAAATAAGAGAGAGCACGATATAAAAGAACTCAAAGCACATAAGAGAACTGTGAACTGAATTCCAACGACAGTAAATTAATATTAACATAATACAATTACAACCACAACAGTACAACAGAAACGCTCATAAGCGGCTGTGTATTTGTTGTTGTTTTTCCCATACAGGCATTTCGTATGAGAGGAAACCATTACGCACATAAAATGTCATAACTCAGGAACGGCTGCACTTATTTCAATTAAACTTCACACAAACCACCTCCTTAAAGACAGAAAAGAACTCAAAAATTTTTGTATCAATCGGTTCGGCGATTCTTAAGTTATAAGATTACCAAGGAAATGTAACTTCTTTTTATATATTTAGATAATTGAAATACGGTCTTGGTTATACTAAAACGAAAATAAATGAGATATATATAGCATTAAAAGTGTAGTCGTGTTTATATTGGTAAAAGTTGGCTATAGTGACTGAGGTACATCGTGGGCATATGACGCAAGCGTGAGTGCCAATGGAGTAATTCTTTTTACAATTCTCAATAAATTTATAGAAAAGTTCTGAAATTGCTGCTAGTGGGTCGTGTTACAGCCTTTCTTTTCGATTAGAAAAATTATCAAAGCGTAAGCACGAAAGTATGGCGAGAAATCGAAACCTAGACATAGTAGCCCTGAATATGTCTCTGCCTGTTCCATCAGTTGCAAAAATAAGTTCTGTGGATTCTCTATTAGATTTAAAAACAGCAGAATAAAGTAATAGACCTAAAAATGCCCTCAATTCAATTTTATCCAAAGGTTTCGCTTCAATTGCATTCGTAGACTCAAATTTTGCTGCTAATTTACGGTTGGTGTGTTCAATGATTATATTCTCGATATCTTCATCAAAAATCCGAGACCAATATTGGAAAACATTTTCGGGCTCATCTTGGCTATGTGAAGCACCCACTGAAGTTGGTAATCTTATGATATTATGCAAGGGAGTCCTACTAAAACGCTGGGGTTCTTGTGCCGACCATTTAAAACGATTTTTTCCGTAAAAAGCACCTTCAGATCCCAAATTGTCGACTTCTTCTGTAAAAGATGTTCCCATTTCTTCATCGTTATCCGTTTCTGAGTTTGAGTCACCATCACTGTATATTTCAGGGCAAAAATTTGTATCGACGACGTCGTCATCAAATTCGCTTTTATCATCATAAATTTCGTCATCGTAAACCTCATCATCTTCCATTAATAGTCTGGTAATATCTTCTGTGGTCATATTTTTTGAACTTGCCATTATTTACTTATAATTGGAAGTTTACCTAAGAAAATACTAAAATGTGAACAGCTAATTTATAAAAAGACTAGTGGTAAACATTTTTTTAATTTTTAACAAAACGCTAACGTAGAGGTGTAGTAATTTTTTTTCTATGAATTACTTACGTTAACTAAGATGTGGTAGTAAAAAATTGTCCATGCAAATATTACACTTACGAAAACGTGTGGTAATTTATTTATTTATTTAATATAATGAAATATACTTATAAATAAATATATTACATATTTGTGGCAGCACTAGCAGCAATGCCTTCAGCTGCTTAGTGTATATAATAGATGCTACTATATTAGTATTAGTACCTATAAATAATTATAATTTGTAAAACCAAAATTAAATTTGATAGTTTAAATTCATTAAATTTTGTTACTTAATTTAGCTTTGCTGATATATTTGTATATTATTGAAATATTTTCTGCAGTAGGAGCTTTTAAAAGCTCTGATGGTGTGTTCGATGAAAATATTTCTCCCCTGATCTTGCTGAGTGCTGGGCATGTATCCAGGATGTGTAGCGTAGATGTTGATGTGCTGTTAGAATAAGCGCAACCTGGATCGTAGCTTCTATTGAGAAGATGTTGGTGTGAAAGTGCACAATGTCCGAGGCGTAGTCTTGAGAAAACTTTGAGCGCTGGAATACTACATGTTGTAGGGTAGTTTTGTTAGGTTTAATAAGGCGATACCGGTTATTGTAAGTGCTCCATAACTCTTTTTGTTGATTTTCTTTCATCTTAAGCCCTGACCGATAGGGGCTTCCAAAAAATTAAAGTTGCGGTGAACCAACTGTTCACCGATAACATAAAAACCGCGATTTCAATTGTTCACATATAATTTTTATTCCGCACTAGTTGCGGTTCTGATTCTAACTAAGCTTTACAAAATATAATTCTTACCAACTAACTTCTTAACCTAAGCTAATTCGCCAACGTTGCAGTTCCCACCACTTGCTGGTATTTCGCAATCGTTGGGTTGCGCGTGTTGGCCAATATGCTGGCCTTGCAATTCCCAAGCATTGGATATTGCAATTGATCGCTTGCGCGTGTGTCGCGTCAGCGAAAGTTCTTGTGTGAACTTTAATTGGAGCAATGAACTCACGTGTAGTGCAATGTGATCACAGGGTGCGACGTTGGGAAGTATAGTGGCAACATAACTAACTCCTCCCCCTTTAAAGATCTGCGTCTCGCAGATCAAAAGACGAAAATTGCGAGGGGTTAAAACGTTGTAGAGAGTAATTACAGTTTCCTGGCGACATGTTGATACTGACTGGTGTGGCTGGTAGGCTATTGTCCAGGCGATGGATTTCAGGAGCAGACTTTCCTCTAATGATTTTGCTGTTGTTAGTGTTATCTGACCAATGAGTCGGGATTTCAACTGGCGGAAGGTCTAGCTTTCTATTGTAGCATCTCCACAGCATGGCGGCAATAAGAACAATTGCACATATCGAGAGGATTTCTGAAGCGAGAGAGAAATTTACCTTTTCATTAACGTACCCAAGATACCTTATGTTTTCCATGGTCAGGTCGTGGACGTATTCTAGGTTGACCTTCATTGTATGGCTCTTCACCTTTGATAGTACTGCTGGAAGGCCCTGTGCGGTAATAGTTTCATAACTAGAAAATACTTGGTCACCAATGGTGACTCTTTCGTTATTTAATTGGATTACGTAGGTGCCATTTACCGTAATAGAGGCATTGCTATTTTTGATTACTTCTTGGAAGTTTGATATAAACACGGTGTTCTCGTTTATCAGCTCTATTTGTGACCCATTCTGTCTGATGAATTCTCAGTTGGCTTCTCCACCTTTTAGGAGTCGCGGTAGGCAACTGCTTTCTTCCGGTTTAATCAAGGATTCTGACTTACATACCGTGGACGAGCTGATCACCAGGCAATTCTTTGTTAGACCGTACGTCTCTTCCTGGTTGACAAGCATCCTGTCAAAAGGGAGATTTAGTTGCTTACCTCCATAGATTCCAGCGCGAGTAACCAGGAGATTATATTTTTTAGTTGTTACTTTTGGCATTGAAAGGAAGTAGAAGAGAAGTGTCCCGTTAGTCAGTACCGACGGTTGGCCATATTCGATTGCTTCTATTATATTCTGATATGGGAGCGTTTCTATTTCTGATAGAACTTGGTTAATTTCGTCCATATCCAGTAGGTTGGTGTTGACAATTCCATTCTTTGCCAACTGACATCCCCGCACCATTTCGTTTACATCCTCGCGAAGAAGAAAAATGTTGTGAAGTGCGTTTTGTCTGAATTCCATGATTTCTGTTTCCTTTACCACGTTATTCGTGCGATCCACGACCTCGTCGATTTTTTCCAATACCTCCTGTGTAGCCGTGAATAGTTTCTTATTAACCCTTTACTGATGGTTGCTATTCTGAATTATCTGATTTTGACTGTGCAGGATATTGCTCCAATCCGTTGCGTCAGGTGATCCTGCTATCCATTTCCACGCTGAGCCTAGCCAGTCAATAGATCGAGTATTTCTTGCTCTACCTGTGTTGCCCATCAGTTCATGAAGTCGTTCTAGCGTTTGATTGATGTAGTGCTGTGTTAATATCTGGTCCTCAATTCGGTTTGTTAAGTTTTCCATTTGCCTCAAGGTTGTAGCATATTGTTGCAGATTGATGACGTGTACCAGTTTGAATGACCCGCCAATGATCCACCCGTTTCCATTTTGGATTGTTACGATCGGAGCCTTGTAATTGAAAATGTTCAGACCGCTGATGGCATTTGCCAGCAGTGGGAATCTGCAACGCAAAATGTTAATTCTAATTTAATTTAGTTAGTAAGTTAGTAGTTGTTAGGTTCTAAGAAGGCATTTCGTAAAAAGCAAAAAATGTTGTTGATAGTAGGAAGGTATTTGTTGCAGGCAAAAGCAACAATGGCTCAAAATACGAGGCTTCCGAAATTATAATAAACAACACTTTAAGTTCACTGCATTTTATTTCTTGTTCATGAAATATTTTATAAGTATTTTATAAGTATGTGTATTTAATGTTTATGAAATTAACAAAGTTTAACAAATTGCGTGAAAATAGAAGTGAGGTTTTTATATATTGTCGCGCCTCGTACGCGTCTGAATTTCCGTAAGCAACTGCACTTTTAAAGCACGCTTCGGTCAATTCAACGGCGTTTACAGTTAAGGCATAGTTGCATTTTTTGGTAAAATATTACAAAAGAATTTTTTAGTATTAAGCGATAATTCAGATTTAGTACATAAATATTTGAATACAGTTTTCGTCTAATTGGTACAAAAAACAATTTTAATATGGGATTGTATTATTAATCGGTAACAACCTCCCCCCCGTGATTCGCATCACTGGTGAGAGAATCACTACCAACGTCGAGCACTGCAATCTTAGATGCTGGTCTCCGTAAAATTCCTGTTGACGTCTTGACTAAAACAGATCTAACTTGACCATCTGGGGCTGGCTTTGCTTCTGTTACGATACCCCGTTTCCAATGGCCTCGGCTCTCGTTGTCGTCGCAAACTATAACGATGTCACCTACAGCTATCGGCTTCACCCTCTTAAACCATTTCGTACGCCGTGTCAAGGTAGGGAGATACTCCAGTATCCACCTCTTCCAGAAAGTCTGCTTCAGCTGCTGCGCTATGTGCCACTGCTTGCGTAAACATATCTTCTCTGACAGCGCAGGAGTTTGTACATCATTCGCGCAGCCTAGCAAAAAATGATTGGGTGACAGGGGCTCGGCGTCGGTACTCTCTACCGGCACATGTGTTAATGGACGCGAATTGATTAAATTTTCTGCTTCAATCAAAAGACTTTGCAGGGTCTCCAACTGTGGCGCTCGTTGCTTCAGCGTGAACATCAAAACTCGTTTTACGCTTCTTACCATTCTTTCCCATATGCCCCCGGCAGATGGGTTGGCAGGTGCATTGAAAACCCACTCTACACCTCGAAGATCACACTCTGATTGCATACCGCTTTGAACGTTTACCCAATCTTCTTTGCTTGCGCCGACAAAATTTGTCCCCATGTCGCTTCGGAGCCGTACCGGTACACCTCTTCTGTTAATAAAGTTACGGCAGACAATTATGGCAGCATCTGTTGATAGGTCCCTAGCTAGTTCCAGGTGAATGGCCCTAATAGTTAGACATGTGAAGAGTGCAACCCAACGTTTTTCTTGACGACGGCCTATGGCTACTAAGACAGGCCCAAAGTAGTCAACGCCTGAATATGTGAACGGGCGAACGAACGGCGTAACTCGATCGCTAAGTACTTGGCCCATAAGTGGTGATTCGGGAATAGCGGATAAATTTTTACATTTCTGGCATTTAGCTTTAATTGACCTCAATAATCTGCGCGCACTAGGAATCCAAAACTTTCGACGTATGGCGCACAACGCTGACTCAAAGTTGTGGTGATGAAAAAGTTCGTGATAATGCTTAGCTACAAGACGTGATATAGGATGACTCCTTGGCAATATTATTGGTCGCTTTGTTGACATTGGTACGCATTCGGCATAGTCTATCCGACCTCCTAGTCGTATAAGGCCCTCATTGTCCAACATCGGGCTTAGCTTAAATATAGAGCTGCATTTCGTAATTGGCGCACCTTTGCGCAAAGATTCAACTTCGTCAGCAAAAACATCTTGTTGTACTAATAGGCATATCAGTAATTCAGTTTGTTTGATCTCGTTCGCAATAATTAGCTTTGATGCATATACATTTCTACGTACGTCAACCTTACGGAATTTCATTATGGCATATCGTACCCATGTCATCACCCTTAAAAGTTTATAGTAATTTGAATACTTATTAAATGGAATTACTCTATCCGCTGACGATATCGTATATATTTGCTTGGAGCGTCTCTCCTCTTGGCATTCGCTATTATCAAATTCGGTTGGCATGGCTGGCCAACTATGCTCAGGCAATTTCAAAAAAGGCGGACCATTTAACCACTTACCATTTTGAGAAAAGATTTTTATGCGTGTAGCATCATCAGCTGGGTTTTCTTTACCTGGTACCCACCTCCACTGACTGGCTTCAGATGTTTGCAGGATCTCAGCTATACGGTGTGCCACGAACTGCTTGTAATATAGCACCTGGCGTCAGACCTTATCCACTGGAGAACTATTTTTGAATCTGACCAAAATGTTGACTTACGCGGCTGTACGTCATGGCTGTTGATGACAGCTTCCCTCAACTTTATTCCCAAGACGGCTGATTGTAACTCCAGTCTCGGAATGGACAATGGCTTCAGCGGGCTGCACCGGGATCGGCCAGCAACGAATACGATGTCTGTATTATTTGCGTGATGAATTCGCCAAAAGGCAACGGCAGCAAATGCAATCTCACTCGCATCAACAAAAATATGTAGCTGTATATCGGCATTCGGATTCAAGAATTGTACGCCATAACATCTTGGCATTTTAAAATTTTCGATGGTATTCAACGTTTTGTACCACTGCAACCACTTCTTATAAACGTCTTCGGGGATTGGCTCATGCCAATCTATACTCCTGGTCCACAGACTCTGCATCAAAACCTTTGCCCGCAGCACCAACCCACACGCGAAACCTAACGGATCAAATATAGACATAGTAACGCTCAGCATCTCACCTTTCGTTGGCCGTCTACTACAGTCTAAAACTGCTTTGGGCACTTTTGAAAACAGCAATTTGAAGAAAAAATAATCTTTGTTTGGGTTCCAGTGCATTCCAAGCACCTTCTCGGTAGAACTCTCCCCTTGGCATATATAATTTCTTTGTTGCTTACACGGTTGCTCGTTGTGTAATACAGCTTGCAGAATGTCGCACGAATTTGACATCAACCCTCTTAACTGGAACCCGGCGTGGCTATGGATATCGATGACATCCTTGGTGACCTTAATGCATTCTTCGACAGTGTCGAAACTGTCCATATAGTCGTCGACATAGTGCCGATCCACAATGGCATTGACGGCTCTTGCATTTACATCACGATATTTTTCTGCGTGCACGTTTTTTACAAATTGTGCAGAACATGGTGAGCTAATTGATCCAAATATCATGGCACGCATAACGTAAACATCTGGCGGTTTTGATCGATCGCCCCCTCTCCAAAGAAAGCGCTGCGCGTTTTGATCTTCGTGGCGAATCAAAATCCGGTGAAACATCTCACATATGTCACCACATACTGCAAATTTGCCTTGTCTAAACTTACACAATATTGCCAACAGCGATTTTGGTTGATACTCCTCCGGTCCTTTCATAAGGGCACAATTCAACGACATATTATTTATTTTTGCTGCGGCGTCGAAAACAAGTCTACGTTTGTTTCCTTTGTTTACATTACATGTGGCGAAATGTGGTAAATACCATGTGCGATCAGCATTTACATTAGCTTCATCAGGTGAAAGTCGCTTTGCGTATTCCTTTTCGATGTACTCGTTGATTTTTGCTTTATACCATTCCCCGTAGTCTTTTTCCCGTTCCATTTTCATTTCTATTTGCTCTAAGCGCTTCATGGCCATGCTGAAACTTTCGGGAAATTTTACATTATCTTTATGCCAAAGCAAGCCAGTTTCATATCTATTATTATTTACAAACCTTGTCGTCTCGTTTAATAACTTTTCTGCCCTAATATCAGCTTCTGAACGGACGCTTGGCAATTGCTTTATTTCAAACTTTTCTGCTGCAAAATATTCTGTAATTTGTAAGTTAATTTCGTTTAATTGTGTGCTTTCAATATTGACATGACCAATAGTGCCATCACTCAAACGATATTCGTTCGAACCAAATAATGTCCACCCTAACATTGTCTTGTGGATTGCAAAGCCATCGTCCAAATTCACAGTTTTTATTGTTCGTATTAACTCTGTATGCGACAATCCAATAAGCATTTGCGGCACTGCATTATTGTAATCCGCGATTGGTATATTTGCCAATTGTTCGTGACGTTGTATGAAGTCGTTCAAATTCAACGTCTGCTGCGGCAAATACAACTTTTTTGTTGTACGCACTCCCCTCATTTCATAACTCGTTGCTGCTTTATTTGCGCCGGCAATTTCAAATGACACTTGCCGCGACTGTTCGCTCATGCTTTGATTTCCTATCCACTTCAGGCGAAGTAAATTGGATTTGCCTTTAAGGCCGAGAACGTTCGCTATATTTTCTTCCAATAGGGATATTTTTGCGCCTTCGTCAATGAAAGCGAAAATGTTGATTTCGCCTTTGGGACCTTTCAGCTTTACAGGCAAATATTTGAGGAGTGTTTTGTTACGTTGTGGTAAATTTGATCGAGCGAGTGGATGTTGTGGATTTTGATGCACAGTTTGAACAGTTGCCACAGCTTTATCAGCTGATGAAATATTGTTTTTGTTATTTTCACTGGAACTATGAAGCAGACGATTGTGGAATTTATTACACGAGGATATACCACACACTCGTCGCTTGCGGCAATTCTGTACACTGTGACCAGGTTGCAAACAACAAAAACACAGATGCTTATTCTTTACTATACTCCAGCGATTAGAACAATCGGCATCTTTAAATTTTGAGCACGTATTTAAAATATGGCTTTGGTCACACACTAAACACTTCTTTTCTTCTTTTGTTACAGTCATTACGGGCTTGGACGACATTTTAGGTTTGTTGTACACAAAATCGTTGGGCATATACTTTGTTGGCATAACATCTATTGCCATGGACACATACATGGCGGTGTGCTGCAACCAATTGCTAAATTCACGCACAGTGGGATATGGCTTTTGCATTTCGAAGATGTGGCGAGTCCACTCTTCCCTCTTGTTCAGCGGCAGTTTGTTGATTAATTCGTCGAGCAACATTGGATTATTTAGATGTGGTACCGCACCCGAATTTTCTAGAAAGGCAGTTAAGTTTGATACCATCGTGCTAAAATTGAGTATATCGGCGATTCGTCCTCCGGTAACGGGTGGGAACGCTCGAACTTTCGCTATTTGGCTTCTAATAAGTAGCTCTGGGTGACCGTAATGAAATTCTAATGTTTTCATGGCCGCATCTACACTGGATGGGTGGATCAACAACGACTCCACCTGTTGTCTGGCTTTCCCCTTTAGGGCTTTCTGGAGACGTAACAGATTCTCCAATTGCGAATATGAATTCATTTCTGTGGTTTCCTTAAAGGCCACAGAAAACATAGGCCACTCTTCGGGCGAGCCGTGAAAATCTGGCAAATCTAAAATTTTACGTACCTGGGTTGTGCTGGGTGCTATTTGAGCTTTTTGATTGATGAGCTGCGGTGTGATTTGTGGGTTGGACACTGCAGGCATGTAGCTTGCTGGCAGAAGATTTAGGCAATAAGGGTTGGTGTGGCTGTACGACTGCATTATTGCTGGCGGGCACGTGGCAGACCGGATATAGGGGCCGAAGGCAGCGTCGGGATTGACGTTGGCAGAAGTAACGCTGGCAGAGGTAGCGTTGGCGTAATTGCTGGTGGCAGTTGTAGCACCGGCAAAGTTGGCGTTGGCAGAAGTAGCGCTGGCGTAGGTAGCGTTGGCATAATTGGTGCTGGCAGTTGTAGCACCGGCAAAGTTGGCGTTGGCAGAAGTAGCGCTGGCGTAGGTAGCGTTGGCATAATTGGTGCTGGCGGTTGTAGCACCGGCAAAATTGGCGTTGGCATAATGGTTACTAGAAGAATAAGTCTCGGCAGGGATAGCGCTGGCTGAAGTAGCGCTGACTGTTGTGAAGTTGGCAGAGGTAACTTCGGTTGGCTTGAAGCTGACAGGAATAGCTTCGATGCTAGGTACGTCGGCACTGATGACGTTGTTAGCGGTTTGTTGATTTAGGGCTTCTATGTACTGGACTTTTTCCTTTTCCGATGAGGCTAGCGACTTTTGCAAGGCTTTTATTTGCTCGCGTAGTTCTTCGATCACTTTGTCTTGCTGAACTATCGCGCAATCATTTTCGTCGTCACTCGAACTTCTTTCACCATTTTTGTCGGCCATTTTGGCTTCGCGAACTTTCTCGACACGTTTCTTATGGCGGAGGTTATAGCGCGGTACTTCTTCGCCGGATTTTTCGTAGGCGCGATCACCTGAAGATTTCATGAACAATTATTACGGTTATCGAAAATTTATATAAACGCGATTTTTTTAACATGTATGTATATGCAAAATTAGGACAATATATAAAAAGATGTTGCAGGCAAAAGCAACAATGGCTCAAAATACGAGGCTTCCGAAATTATAATAAACAACACTTTAAGTTCACTGCATTTTATTTCTTGTTCATGAAATATTTTATAAGTATTTTATAAGTATGTGTATTTAATGTTTATGAAATTAACAAAGTTTAACAAATTGCGTGAAAATAGAAGTGAGGTTTTTATATATTGTCGCGCCTCGTACGCGTCTGAATTTCCGTAAGCAACTGCACTTTTAAAGCACGCTTCGGTCAATTCAACGGCGTTTACAGTTAAGGCATAGTTGCATTTTTTGGTAAAATATTACAAAAGAATTTTTTAGTATTAAGCGATAATTCAGATTTAGTACATAAATATTTGAATACAGTTTTCGTCTAATTGGTACAAAAAACAATTTTAATATGGGATTGTATTATTAATCGGTAACAGTATTATTAGTAAGCGGAATTCTCAGGATTAGATTGAATATCATTAAACTAGTGTTACTATCCTGGTTTAGGATTTTAGCTTTTCCTGCGATATTATTTTGTTAGTGTGTTAGTGGTTTAAAGTTTACAAGTGGTAGACAAGTTATGTTATTTTTGTATATTTGTTTTCTTTTGGATAAAACGATTTTTTTATTATGATTAGTAGGGAATATTAAAAAGAAAAATTTGTTTAAATTTACTTTATATTGTTATTACAAAAATATTCATAAATAGAAATGAAAAGGAACAGAAAATTAGGAAAAAAACAAAATGGGAAATATGTTGGGTTTGTGTTTTTTTTCTTTCTTCTCCAGCCGATTATGCGGGGGAGGCATTTAAAAAAAAAATTTTTTTTTTTTTTTTTTTTTCTTTCTTCTCCAGCCGATTATGCGGGGGAGGCATTTTAAATTTTGTTTTTTTTTTCTTTCTTCTCCAGCCGATTATGCGGGGGAGGCATTTTAAATTTTGTTTTTTTTCCTTTCTTCTCCAGCCGATTATGCGGGGGAGGCATTTTAAATTTTGTTTTTTTTTCTTTCTTCTCCAGCCGATTATGCGGGGGAGGCATTTAAAAAAAAATTTTTTTTTTTTTCTTTCTTCTCCAGCCGATTATGCGGGGGAGGCATTTTAAATTCTTGTATAGGACAGAGGGCCATACTGTTCTCGAACCAGCTACGGAGAGATCGCCAGAATCCCGTTTGGAAGTAGTGTAGCCATTTGTCAAATTCGATGGCATTACGAGCCTACTAGGGCACGATTCATCCCACTAACAAGCCCGCTCTTGTAGTAATGACCATTTCCTTTTGTTCTGGACTAGAGGTGTTATCATTTCTCGAACCAGCTATGGAGAACCGCGTTATCCGGTTAAGGCACGATTTGTCCCACTTACAAGCCCGCTCTTGTTAGATTAACTACCCCTTAGTACCAAGTTTTCTTTCTTATTTTAGTTTATTTCAGTATAATTCTTTATTATCTTTTATTTTAATGTTTTTTTTTTTGTTTGTTTTATTTTTTTTGTTTAAGTGCTAGGATATGTATTCCTGCGTTTCACATTTTTTATGTGAGTTTTATGTATTTTCTTGCCACTTAGCGTGGTGACTGATACTTTATTGTCCTTTGCAACAATTTCTTTTTTATACACGGGTTTTTGCTTTCCCTTAATCTGCTTGTCCTTCACGTATATGACATCGTTTTCGTCATAACGCTCCGGAAGAGATCTTTTCTTGTTGTGACGTTTGATCTGGTCTAGCTGCTTTTTTGTCAGCAAGGCTTTCAAATATTTATTAGTTTTTCTACTTTTTTCTAACAGCTCCTGATAGTTAGAGGATTTTGCTCGATTAAAAAATATTTCACTTGGTTTTTGGTTTATAACCGAGTGAATTGAATTATTGTACCGATCCACTGCTATGTTAACTAATTCTTTTGTCCTTAACTTTGGGTTGTCTATCTTCAGGCATCTAATTATTTCAATTAAGGTAGAGTGGAGTCTTTCTACCTGACCATTCACTTCGCTTCTTTATTCCTAAAGAGTCTAACAGGTTCTGGATAATTGGACTAATTAAACCGCGCTCGTTGTCGGTCACGATAATATCAGGTGTTGTGAAATAATGTAGGAGTTTTATTATTTTGCCCTTAAGGTGCAAAGTGGACTTGTTACGTAAATGGAAAAGTTTCGCAAATTTTGAGAATTTGTCGATAACACTGAGGAATTTCTCCCCTTGAATTTCGAAAATGTCCAAATGGATTATCTCACAAGGACGTGATGGGATTGGTGTTTTTTGCAGCTCTGGTGCATTCCGATGCCTATCGTATTTACTGACCTTACAAGTTTCGCAGGACGAGACATATCCTTTGATTATACTGTTCATTCTGGGAAAGTAGTACTTCTCCAGGAGTTGTTTCTTATTCTCTGTGGCATTGCGGTGAGCCCTTTTATGTTCTGCCCATATTATATCGCAAATCCTATCCGGATCCCTCAAATCTTCTACCATAGTCTGAGCTACTCGGATCTTATATTGCATAAAATTTTCTAAATATACCTTCTGGAGAAGTCCTAATTGAGCGTCTGGAATCTTAATACCATTGATTACGTTTGGTCTTAGTTTTTTCTTGAGGACGTCGATAAGCTCTGCTTCGCTAATTCCCTCTGACCCTAGGTAGTGTCGCGAGTAACCGGGATGGGGTTCCTCGAATATCTCCAACCTACCTCCAAATACAAGTTGGTTTTTGAATACGTTTATTGGCGCTTCCACGAACGGTATCAGATCCGAATTATCTTGCTCCGCACTGTGGACGGGGGATTCGCCTGAGTTTTTAAGCGGGAAAGAGCGTCTGCAACGACGTTTGATTTACCTGGTTTGTATATTATTTCATAATTATATTCCTCGATCCTAGACTTCCATCGCTTTAGTTTTGCATTGTAGTTCCGGTTGCTGAGGGAAAACGTCAATGGTTGATGGTCGGTGAATATTCGTATCCTCTTAGCGCCATATAGGTAGTTCCGGAGATTGTCCAATGCCCAAACAATGGCGAGCATTTCCTTTTCGTTGGTCGCATATGCTTCTTCCGTAGTACTTAGGCTTCTTGATATAAATGCTATTGGTTTATCCTTACCATCGTAATCTTGTGACAACACGGCACCAATAGCGAAGTCGGAGGCGTCAGTTGTCAGATTGAAGGGTTTGCGTTGCCTTTACCTGTGCGTGCTCTCCTCGTGTGAGGTTTGTTAGCGGTTTTGCAATTTTAGCGTAATCTCGGATGAATTTTCTATAATATGATGTTAAACCTAGGAAACTTTTAAGTTCCTTTAAGCTGGAAGGAGGAAGCATTTTTCTTATTGAATCTGCTTTTTTTGGGTCTGGGAGTATTCCCTCGGAGGTCACAATATAACCTAGAAACTCTATGCTTGTTTTAAGGAACTGCGTTTTTTCTAGATTAACTCTGAGACCTGCGTCCAAAAGCCTATGGAGAATGGTCTCGATGTCTCTTAAATGAGTATCCTGGTCTTTGCTGAAAATTATAATGTCGTCGATGTATACGAAACATGTACGACCTATGAATTCTTTGAGCACGTCTTCTATCATTCGTTGAAAGATAGAGGGTGCATTTTTGAGACCAAAAGGAAGCCGCAAAAATTCGTATTTTCCATTCATTGTGGAAAATGCCGTTTTTGCGATGTCGCTGTCCTTCATTGGAATTTGGTGAAATCCCGAAGTGAGGTCAAGTGTTGTGAAATATTTAGCATTACCAAGACTCGCGATGGTGCCATTGATGTCAGGTATAGGATACGTGTCAGGGACAGTTACTGCGTTTAACCGCTTGAAATATATGACCATTCGATATTTCTTTTCCCCATCAGACTGAGATTTTTTCGGCACAATCCATATGGGCGAATTGTATGGGCTTTTTGAAGGACGAATTATTCCTTCTGAAAGTAAATTCTGGATTTGCTTCTCAACTTCTTCGCGCATGTTTACAGGGTAGGGGTAACTTTTTGTGTAGATAGGGTTTCCGGTATTAGTTCTTATTTCGGCTTGGACATTGGTTTGGATTTCCATACTGCGGTCAACCGGACCAAACAAGGTTTCGTATTTATTCAATTTTTGGTAGAGCTTATTTTTAGTAAGGTTAGTGATATTTGGATCCAGCGGGATGTTTGTTTCTATTTTATTAACTTGTTGCGCTATTTTTCGCTTAAGGGGCAATACTACATTTGGTTTTAGCATAAGGACGTTGAGTTCTCTATCTATTACCGCTTTGACTTCAGTCAACGTGTCGTCGCCTATGATCCCGTCGAACGATTTGAGTCCTGGGAGGACGAAAAATGTGGTGGGAGTGTCCTTGCCTACAAACTTAAAAAAATATCCACATACTTTTCTGTCTACTTTTATGTCGCCACCGGCAGAGGTTAAAATTTACCTGATCCTCCGTGAGTTGTTCTTTGCTTGCTGTATCCGGGATAACTTCTTTATCTACCGGTATCAGGTGGAACAGCTTTTGTTGTTTATTAGCTGTTTGGTTCATGTGTCCCGTGGAACCTGCCCTCCTATTTGCGCCGTCATATGGGGTAAATCTAGTGTTTCGCGACTGGGAAGATGGCTCGTAATTTGATTTTACCAACGCCGACGGAGTGCTCCGCCAATTTTGCGGTCTTGTTTGCCCCGAACCTGAGTAAGACGGTCTTGGTACTTTCCGGTTGCCGTCCTGCCACGTTCGTTTGTTGTTCGGCTGGCGTGGATGTTGCTGGTCTGAATAGCCTTGGCCATTGTAATCCCGCCTGTTACGGGAGAAGGATGGGGTATCAATAATATTCCCGTCACCTCTATTTGCGAGAGATGGACGGTGAAATGTATTTCTGCGGTCCGCATTCCGCAACTTCAGGCAAGCAGAGTATGCCTCTGGTAAGGATTTGACATTTTGAACGAGGAGCAGGGCTGGTAGATCCCCGTTGAGACCTGTAATGAACACATCTAGGGCTCTTCGACGGTGCGCCTCTGTCAGCGCTTCAATTGTTTCCTTATGTGCGTACTTTTCTGGTTCTATCGTGTTTATCATTAGGGATAACTGTTTTTGGATTTGCGAATAGAAGTCGGATAACCTCTGCCGCCCTTGAGACATTAACGTCAGTTGCTGTTCCAACGTTTGTAAGTCTCTAGTGTCTGCGTAGTGCAGCGAAAGGGTTTCTTTAATTTTTGCCCAGTCTGAATCGTGGATGTTGTGCGCAAGTAGCGCAGAATTGGCCGCCCCCCTAATTTTTCCCCTAATATGTCTTAGGATGGCGGTATATATCGGCTTGTGCCGCACAATTTCGTAGTCTTTTATTACTAACTCTACACTATGCACCCAGGAACCATAGTGTTCCCGTGAACCATCGAATACTTGCAGCTCCTTGACACAGTCCGGAAGCTTGGCCACTTGAGTTAGTTCATCTTCCGTTCGAGGCGTAACTAGCGGCTCGACTGGTTGTGGCCTGGTGTCCGTGGACTGTCTCCGTACCTCCAGTACTTCCCTCTCTATTCGTTCCAGGTCCTGTGTAAGGCCTTGCAAGGAGTCATCTCTGTTCGTTGCTTCCACCCTATTGAGACGCTCCTCAAACTTCTTTACCTTACCAAGAATGTCATTCAGAGCGCCATTCATCTCTGTGAGGGACCTCGAAATCTCGTCGGCGTTCATTTTCTTGAAAAATAGAAATATATATAGATAGAATAGATTTGTAAACTTACACAAACCAATATTCCATTGGCTTCTTGAAAAAACGGCGATACCAAATGTTTCCAAATTCGGAGTTCAGTCAAAATTTGTTTTTTTTTTTTTTTATTTTTGGTATGCAAAATAAATCAATGCAATTAACTTTTCCGTTTTTTCCGAACTTGATTTCTTTTACACGAAATTTGCTGTTGAATTGGCAAATATGCACAAAAACACGCACACACACAGCTAAGTATTGCACTTCACAAAGGATGTTTGACTGATTTTACAAGCACCAACTGGCATTCCAACAAAGCTTAATTTTTAACGAAAATTCTATTCAAATTTCTTGTTTCAATTCATTTGTGGCAAACTACGTATAATTTAGTTCAATTAGCACTTTATGTTACAGCAACTGCCTATGCCGATTTTTTTTTTCTTAAAGTTGATTTTTCAATTGTTTAGTTAGATTAGAACGCACTGCGTTTATATTGAATAGTTCTATTCTTCACACCAAATAACGCGTTTTATTTAAAAGTTCATGATGATTTTTTTTTTTTTTTTATTTTTTATTATCACTAAATTTACTTAGTTTAAAACCGTTCCGACTGCATTAATTTTTTCCGTTTTGTTTGTCACTACTAGGGATTCATTTGCAATACACTAAACGAACGGGTGCCTGCGGACGGACACGTACAGGCTTAGGTTCCGTGGTATGTTTTTTATACCAGGCTGCTCGGGCGCCACTTAAGCCCTGACCGATAGGGGCTTCCAAAAAATTAAAGTTGCGGTGAACCAACTGTTCACCGATAACATAAAAACCGCGATTTCAATTGTTCACATATAATTTTTATTCCGCACTAGTTGCGGTTCTGATTCTAACTAAGCTTTACAAAATATAATTCTTACCAACTAACTTCTTAACCTAAGCTAATTCGCCAACGTTGCAGTTCCCACCACTTGCTGGTATTTCGCAATCGTTGGGTTGCGCGTGTTGGCCAATATGCTGGCCTTGCAATTCCCAAGCATTGGATATTGCAATTGATCGCTTGCGCGTGTGTCGCGTCAGCGAAAGTTCTTGTGTGAACTTTAATTGGAGCAATGAACTCACGTGTAGTGCAATGTGATCACAGGGTGCGACGTTGGGAAGTATAGTGGCAACATAACTAACTTAGCGTAATATATCATTTTTCTCGTTTGTCTCTACGTAGTAGCAGGGCATATGTGGTACCTTTTTAGCTTCCTTATCGGCTACTTCGTTGCCGTGGATACCGCAGTGGCTCGGTACCCACATTAATTTTATTTTAGTCTTATATGCAATCAGGGTATCTCGAATACATGCAATTAGCGGGCTTACGTTATTTGGGTTCTGAATCCCCATTATTGTTGAGAGGCTATCGGTGCATATGGTTTATTTTCCTTTTGACGTTACCGCCCATTTTGCTGCTGATTTCACAGCATAGGCTTCAGCTGAGAAAATGGAGCAGTAGGGTAATAGCAACCCTTTGCTTATAATGCAAGAATCGTCAGAAACGACTGCATACGCGGTATTAGTATAATCTTTTGATCCGTCGGTGTATATGAAAATCCAACCGTTGGAGTGAAGTTGGCGTTTTCGACTCGTAAAAACTTGTCTGAAAGTATCTGCACAGGTGTTCTGCTTTGGAAAGCATATTAATTCGTCTACCAAAAAAGAGGAATGTAAAGCCCATGGGGGATGTTTGCTGATTTTTAAGCACCTTGGTTTTATAGCAAGATCAAGATGCGCTTGTTTTACTTTGTTGTGTAATATAGGATTATGGGTATAAAAAAGTTTAGGTATCAGTCGTAATGTGCTCAATTCGAGTCTTTCTTGGATATGTGGCATGCCAGTTTCTGCAAGTACAGGGTGGCTGATGAAAGCCGCTACCAAAAAAAAATTGAATAACTTTTTTTCTTTTTAAGTTATCTGTTCCATTTTTGTTTTAATTTGCAGATTGATCTTTAAAATTTATTATATTAAAATGGATAACTGGGACACGCAAACAAGAATTTGGATAGTCCGCCGCTATCACGCACTGGAGTCCGTAGTTTTGGTACAGAGAGAGTACAGGCGGATGTTTGGCGGCGATCCCCCGAGCAGATGGACCATAATGAGACTGGTGAATAATTTTACTGCGCAAGGAACAGTCGCAAGAGGCCTTATCATCGAAACCCACCAGTTCGGACGGAGGAAACGATCGCTGCTGTAGCTGCAGCTATACAAAGCAATTCAAGGGTTTCAACAAGAAGCTTATCTGCTCAACTTGGTGTCAGCCGACAGTCTTTGCAAACAATAATGCACAAAGATTTAGACTTATTTCCCTACAAAATTCAAATGGTTAACAAACTGAATGCAGCAGACTTCCCGATTCGCTTGGAATTTTGCCAGAAGATCCTGCAAATGGTGGAAAAAGACCAAAACATGTTAAACTGCCTTTTCATGTCTGATGAGGCCCATTTCGATTTAAACGGCAATGTGAACAAACAAAATTGTCGAATATGGAGTACTTCTAACCCACAGATACTCCACGAGACGGAATTGCATCCTCTTCGCGTGACAGTGTGGTGTGCGGTTTCTTCACGCTGTATTGTCGGGCCTTATTTTTTTGAAGAAAATGATCACACCGTTACGGTTACTGGAGACCGTTATTTGAAAATGCTGAAAGAATTTTTCTATCCAGAACTACGCCGAAAGAGAATTCCTTTCAACTCTGTGTGGTTTCAATAAGATGGGGCAACGTCTCACATAGCCCAGACTGTTATGACAGAGTTGCGACGAAAATTTCCCAATAAACTGATTTCAAGAAACTCCGAATTTCGTTGGCCCTCCAGGTCGCCTGACCTTACTGCACCTGACTTTTTCTTGTGGGGTTTATGTAAACAAGAAGTTTATAAAACAAAGCCAACAAATTTGGATGAACTAAAACAATTCATTCGGGCAACAATTGCGGCTATTCCTGTCGCAACTCTCAAAGCAGCAATGAACAACTTTTTACTAAGATGCCGCACTTGTGTCAACGAGCATGGGGGGCATTTAAATTCAATTATTTTTAAAACTAGTTAAGCTACATTTAATAAAGTTTAATGACCTTCAACTTGAAAAAAAAAAATAAATGAATTCCATACACTAAAAAAAATTTATTTGAGTTTCTTAATGTAGCAAAATTCATCAGCCACCCTGTATATTCTTTGTATTCGTCGTGGGAAAAGGTCTGATGCTGCGTCTGATAAGCGAATGGTATGGCGCGTAAAGTTTTTTAAGTGAGTTTCCAGCGTGGTGCCCATATATTGGAAGGCCGTAATCAATGGCTGATAGGAGTAGAGCCTTAGTTGTGTTGATTAGGATATTCGGACGAATATTTGATTTTTGCGATGAGAGGAATTTAATAATACATACTTAGTTTATCAAATAACTTTTTTCTTAAAACTAAGCAATGCTCCTTAAAGTTAAATTTGGAGTCAAAAATTATACCTAAAATCTTAAGTGTATTTACATTTGGTATTTGAGTATTTCTTAAATTAAATCCATCACATGTTTTTTTGTGGCAAATATGTAAAGTGTTACATTTTGGAAATGATATGTTGGCTCCCGATGTGAGAGACCATTCACAAATTTTGTTTAAGATTTCTGTAAAAGTATCTTTGACTTGCGTCAAATCGAATCTTCTTGAAAAAATCAGAACGTCATCTGCATAAATACAATGTTCTACTGGGAACTGGGATATAATTTGGCTAATTTTATTAAAAGCGATCATAAATATTGTGACGGATATTGGAGAGCCTTGAGGTATACCATTTTCTAACGGAACGCAGTGTGAGTAGTTATTATTGAGTTTAACTCGGAATTTTCTATTGCTCAAAAACGTTTTAACAAAGTTGTAAATTTTTGGGCCTACTTTGCAGTTGGCTAGTTCTTGAAGGACGTTATGTGCACCGATACGATCGTATGCCTTCTCGAAATCTAGACTTAGATCTGTTAAATGCCCCTTATTGGCGATTGCGGTTGCCGCGGAGTGTTCGAAATGTAGTAGAGCGTCTAAAGTACCATGCCCTTTTTTGAATGCTACTTGGTTGGCGCTAATTGACTCAGTTTTTTCTGAAAACCACATAATCCTTTTGGCTAATATTTTTTCTAATATCTTTCCTAAGCAGGGTAATAAGGATATGGGACGGTAGCTGCTAATTTCCAACTGCGGTTTGAGAGGTTTAGCTATTGGTATTGCGTCTGCTACCTTCCAATTCTGTGGGTAAATGCCTTGCGCAAAAATTTCGTTGTACAAGTTTACTATCCTTTTTTTAAAGGGAGAAGGATAGTTTTTCAACAAAGGGTATGATATCCTATCAAGGCCTGGTGTTTTTCCCTTAGAGTTGGCGACGGCTCTCTCAAACTCGTCAGTAGTGATATCAGACTCCAGATATTTTGCAGAGATACTTAGTTTTCCTTTAGGTTTATAAAGTCGGTTAGTAATGTTATTCTTTTTTTCTATGAACTCATACGGAAAGTTGGAATTTTTAGAGTAGGAGCTCCAATATTTTGCAAATTCGTTCGCTATATTACTAGGGTCGGTATATGTACCGTTTGGAGTATTTATACAGGTTATGGCGTTTGATCTCCTAATGCCCGATAGGCGCCCTAAGTCCTGCCAAATTTTTTTTGTGCTGCTTTGCGGGTTAATGTTAGAAGTAAAGTCTTCAAAAGCATCGCGTTTTGCTTTTTTTGCTTCGTGTTTGAAAATGGCATTGTTACGTTTGTATACTAAAAGATCGTGAAAATCTCGTGTACATTTATATTTGTACCAACTCTTTTGCTTTAGAGTTCGTAGTTTTTGTAAATCATTATTCCACCATGGCGTATATCGTGTTAGGCTGAAGTTTTTTGTCTGCGGAATGGAAAAGTGAGCTGCAGTACAAATAACTTTTTTTATTGAGGCTGCTTCTTTATTAATATTAGTTGAAACCGGGTACTTCGTGGATATATTTGTGCACATTTCTTGATATTTAGCCCAATCTGCTTTGTCTGTTAAAAATTTAGGATTATATTTTTTTTTGTTGTGCTCCTTATTGGATACTATTTCAATAACAATAGGAAAATGGTCACTTCCGTGAAGGTCATTGATTATTTTCCATGTACTGAGAGGTACCAAATTTGGTGTACATGTCGTTATATCGACGTGCGTGAAAGTATGATGAGTTGAAAAGTGAGTGGGGTTTCCATCGTTTAGTACAACCATATCAGGAGATACCAAAGCGTCTTCAATAATAGCGCCTCTGTCATTAATAGATGATGAGCCCCACAGAGGACTCCAGGCATTTACGTCGCCCAACCATAGCCTGGGCCCAGTTGCCTTATTTAAAATTTCAAATATGTATATGTGTATGTGAAAATAGTTTATTTGGTGGTATGTATGTATTAATGATAGTGAGCTTTGGGTTATGCGAGATTTCTACAGCAATACTCAGAAGATCATCGTCAGTAAACAGAATTTTGTGAGGTATTCCTCTTTTAACTAAAATGGCAACACCTTGTTTACCATATAGGTTTTGGGGTGAATTGAAAAAATGGGCTTCATATCCGCTTGGAGGGTATGCTTTCTTATTATGAGGGATATGAGTTTCTTGTAAGCATAAAAGGGATGGGTGGAGTTCTTTTATTAGTAATAGCAATTCGTGGTAATTATTGAAATATCCATTAATGTTCCATTGAAGTACCGAGATCATTGTGAAGGTAGACTAGTGTTTTTATGCGCGACAAAAAAGGTGTAGTTGGTTATAAAGTAAATTAGGGAGGTAATTCTGTATTTGTTTTTGATTCCATATTAACATCTTGTTGCTCAATTGGGAGAGTTGGTAGAGGATCAACAGGAGGAAACAGTTTATCGTTGTTGATTGTGTTGTTTGCTGTGAATGCATTGAATTGTTGATAAATATTTTCGTGTGTGAAGTAAGTGGTTGTGTTGCCTGTATGTTGTTGGTTGGAAATTAATTGGGTGAGAATATTACTGAGAGGATTATCATGATTTATGTTTTGTTCTATGTTTTGTTGAGAGGTATTATTTGGTAAATTAGAATTTAGTTGTTGCGATTCAGCTGGAGGTAAATTATTTGTTTTTGAATTGTTTTGAGGTTCTTCTTCTTAATTGGCGCGATAACCGCTTACGCGATTTTGGCCGATTGAAGCCGAGTCCTTCTCCACCTGATCTTTCCAACGCAGAGGAGGCCTTCCTCTTCCTCTGCTACCACCAGCTGGTACCGCATCGAATACTTTCAGAGCCGGAGCGTTTGTATCCATTCGGACGACATGACCCAGCCAACGAAGCCGCTGGATCTTTATTCGCTGCGCTATGCCTATGTCGTCGTAAAGCTCATACAGCTCATCGTTCCATCGTCTGCGATATTCGCCGTTGCCAACGTGCAAAGGTCCAAAAATCTTACGCAGAATCTTTCTCTCGAACACTCCAAGCGTCGCTTCATCGGATGTTGTCATCGTCCAAGCTTCTGCGCCATACGTTAGGACGGGCATGATGAGAGTCTTGTAGAGTGTTAATTTTGTTCGTCGAGAGAGGACTTTACTGCTCAATTGCCTACTTAGTCCAAAGTAGCACTTGTTGGCAAGAGAGATTCTACGTTGGATTTCAAGGCTGACATTGTTATCGGTGTTAATGCTGGTTCCTAAATACACGAAGTCTTTTACAACCTCAAAATTATAACTGTCTACAGTGACGTGGGTGCCGATACGCGAGTGCGCCGACTGTTTGTTTGAAGACAGGAGGTACTTCGTTTTGTCCTCGTTCACCACCAAACCCATTCGCTTTGCCTCTTTATCCAGTTTGGAGAAGGCAGAACTAACAGCGCGGTTGTTAAGGCCTATGATGTCAATATCATCGGCATACGCCAACAATTGTACGCTCTTATAAAAAATTGTGCCTGAGCGATTAAGTTCTGCGGCTCGTACGATGCTCTCCAACATCAGGTTAAAGAAGTCACACGACAGCGAGTCACCCTGTCTGAAACCTCGTTTGGTATCAAACGGCTCGGAGAGGTCCTTCCCAATTCTGACGGCGCTGCTGGTGTTGAGCAACGTCATCTTACATAGCCGTATTAGTTTTGCGGGGATACCAAATTCAGACATAGCGGCATACAGGTAACTCCTTTCCGTACTGTCGAATGCAGCTTTGAAGTCGACGAAAAGATGGTGTGTGTCGATTCTCCTTTCATGGGTCTTTTCCAAGATTTGGCGTAGTGTGAATATTTGGTCGATGGTAGACTTTCCAGGTCTGAAGCCACACTGATAAGGTCCAATCAGTTGGTTGACGGTGGGCTTCAGCCTTTCACACAATACGCTCGCTAGAACCTTATAGGCGATATTTAGAAGACTAATCCCGCGGTAATTGGCACAAATTGTAGGATCGCCCTTCTTATGGATTGGGCAGAGCACACTTAAATTCCAATCGGCAGGCATACATTCATCCGACCATATTCTGCATAGGAGCTGATGCATGCACCTTACCAGCTCCTCGCCGCCATGTTTGAATAGCTCAGCCGGCAGTCCGTCGGCGCCTGCGGCTTTGTTGTTCTTTAGCCGTGATATTGCTATTCTCACCTCGTCATGGTCGGGTAACGGAACGACAATTCCGTCGTCAACGATTGGGGTATCGGGATCTTCACATTCTCTATGACATGCGCAGCTGTCACCGTTTAACAGGTTCGAGAAGTGTTCCCTCCATAATTTAAGATTGCTCTGTACGTCAGTCACCAGTTCGCCGTCTTTGTTCTTACAGGACAACGCCCCGGTCTTAAAACCTTCTGTAAGCCGCCGAACTTTCTGGTAAAATTTTCGGGCGTTGTTCCTATTGGCCAGCATCTCAAGCTCCTCGCACTCACGTATTTCGGCCTCTCGTTTCTTCTGTCGGATAATACGTCTCTCTTCCTTTTTTAGCTCTCTGTAGCGATCCCACATGGCTCGCGTTGCGCCCGATCTCAGCGTGGCTCTATAGGCGGCATCTTTTCTTTCGGCGGCAGCATGACATTCCTCGTCGTACCAATTGTTTTTTCGGGCTCGCCGGAATCCGATTTCTTCTTCGGCGGCGGTACGTAGGGAACGAGAAATGTTGCTCCATTGCTCGCGCATGCCGGTGTGTTGGGCAGTGCTCTCCGAGAGCAGGAGTGAGAGTCGAGTGGCGAATCTTCTGGCTGTCTGTTGTGATTGCAGCTTTTCGATGTCGAACATTCTTTGCGTAGGTAGATGTACGTTTTTTGCTGCACAGAGGCGTGTGCGCAGTTTGGCTGCAACAAGGTAATGATCCGAGTCGATGTTGGGTCCTCGGATCGTACGTACATCTAATACACTAGAAGCGTGTCTTCCATCTATCACAACATGATCGATCTGGTTTCGCGTTTTTCGATCTGGAGACAGCCAGGTAGCTTGGTGAATCTTCTTATGCTGGAATCTGGTGCTACAGACTACCATGTTTCGGGCCCCGGCGAAGTCGATCAGCCTCTGTCCGTTACCGGATGTTTCGTTGTGCAGGCTGAATTTTCCGACTATGGGACCAAAAATTCCCTCCTTGCCCACCCTGGCGTTGAAGTCGCCAAGCACGATTTTTATGTCGTGGCGGGGGCAGCGCTCATAGGAACGTTCCAAGCGCTCATAGAAAGAATCCTTGGTCGCATCGTCCTTCTCTTCCGTCGGGGCGTGGGCGCAAATTAGCGAGATGTTAAAAAATCGCGCTTTGATGCGGATTGTTGCGAGACGCTCGTCCACCGGAGTGAACGACAGTACTTGGCGACGAAGTCTCTCTCCCACAACAAATCCGACACCGAATTTGCGCTCCTTTACATGGCAGCTGTAGTAGACGTCGCAAGGTCCTATGTTTTTCTTACCTTGCCCCGTCCATCGCATCTCTTGGATGGCAGTGATGTCGGCCTTTACTCTCACGAGGACATCAACCAGCCGGGCAGAGGCACCTTCCCCATTAAGGGACCGGACATTCCAGGTGCATGCCCTCAAATCGTATTCCTTATTTCGTTTGCAGGGGTCGTCATCAGTGTTGGAAGTTCTCATCCGAGGCTTTGTTGCTGTTTTCATTGGGGGGGCTTTTTAAGTGGCGGGTCCCAAACCCAGCGCACAACCAGCTATGCTGGGATGCTTCGCCTTCTCACTTTAGCACTCCCGAACGGGTGTTCGGAAGCTAACCAGAGGATACGTGGGCTAATCCCGGACGTTGTGAGCTGCTTGAACCATATGTAGAAGAATCGCCCTGGCCGCTCCGAAGTGAATGGCGATCAGTAACTTTCCCCACTTGCGTGGACTTCTACACATGGAACCATCCTCCTTTTGAGGTTGTGATGAGTCATTTTGTTGTTGTTGATTAAGTGTGTTAAAATTTTGTGTGACAGAAGCGAAAGAGGGGCCACCAATAATTGAAGGAATTTGGTTTTTATACAGTGTAATTGCTTCTTTCATTGTACATTTATTTTCAACTTGGATTTTTAAAATCTCTTTAGATTGTTGGTATTTTGGACAAAGCTTATCATATGCTGGATGATTTCCGGAACAATTTGTGCACATTGTTCGGGTACATTTTTGGGGGTCATGAGAGGGGAGATTGCATTGTTGGCACATTTGTGGATTATTGCATCGTTTCATCGTATGATTGAGTTTACCGCAATTCTTACACCGCATTGGGTTTGGGAAATAAGGTTTAACCATTACTGAATGCCATGTGATATCGACTCTATTCGGAAGGTGGAATTTGTCGAAAGTTAGGAGGCATATCCGGAGTGTTTTTGCTTTCCGTCAAGAAGTTTGGAAAATTTATAAACCTCTACAACACCTTGGTCAGCTAAACCTTTTACAATTTCATCCTCACTGAGGTCATTTAGACATGGGGCGTAAATGGTGCCTTTTGTATGGTTCAGTTTATCATGATATTTTGCTTTCACTTCACAAACACCATGTAGAGATTTTGTACGTATGAATTTTTCCGCTGTTGATTTGTCTTTAAGTAAAAGGCAAAGGTTGCCGTAACGAAATTCAGTAATTTTAACGATTTCTTTGCTAATTAACTTCAAGGCGGCGTGAACTGCAAAGCAGCTATATGATTTTAAAGGTTTATCTTCATTTATAGCAGAAATAACCACGTATTTGGGATTTGTTTCAATTTGAGGAAGAAGGGGGAAAGTTTCAACATTTTTTTTTTAATTTTCTTACGTTTTGGTTGGGGATCTGAGGCTAGCAGAGCGAACCTGTTATCCCCCAGTTTTGGTGGCCCCGGGGCCATGCTGCACCAATCACACAAATCAGTAATGCACTTATTTGTTTTTGTTTTTATGAAAAGGAAAAGATATGTCGTTCGCAACAACAATTAAGAAAAACGAGAAAATGGAAGACACCGAAAGTTGCGTTCTAAACTCACTAGAAAAAGCACGTCTGCTCAGTAAGAGAACTAGTAGGTGACTGAAACATGTGGTAAATTTTACACCGACGGTCTAATTTATCCGCGTTACTCTTCCTTCCGATAAGCGAGATAACACTGATAATAAAAGCGTGCTAAACTATGAGGGTACTGAGAATATGAGGTTATAGAGAGCAGTTAAGAGAGCAAAAAAAAGAGAGTGTAAAATTTACTACCACGTCGCAAGTTAAAGGTTAAGAGAAAAATCAGTACAGAAATATTCGATTCATTCTAAACCATTTTATTGATTTTGTTTATTTCGAAAAAATTGTGACATTACAAATTTAGTTTCAATTCGATGTTTATTGAAGTGCTGTGGGATACACAATATTTCTTGTTTTTTCCATCTGGTGCGTAGACGAATAAATCAGAAGGATTTCCGACACGTGAGCAAGCCACATTGAGCTGTCCATGTGAGAAGCGTGGATTCTCCAAATTTAATCCACACACTTGTAACGATTGTCCCTGTGCTTTGTTAATAGTCATTGCGAAAGCGAGTCGCACCGGGAACTGTAAACGTTTGAATTCGAATGGCATATCTGTCGGGGTTATTGGGATACGTTGCAACAGTACGTCTTCACCTTTGAATTTTCCAGTCAAAATTGTTGCCTCGATAACATTGTTCATCATTTTCTTGAGTGAGGGTCTGATTCCGTTGCAAAGTCGTGGTGGATTTATGTTTCGAAGAAGAATGATGGGTACACCAATATTCAATGTAAGAACGTGCGGCGGCATGCCTGGCAAGTCAAGCGAATTCAAGAATTCAGTTGGATAGTTGACAACCTCCTCTTGATTCTCCACAGTATCGATGGACTTATATGTCGTCATTTCACTGGGTATTCCATGCTGAATGGTGAAGTTGATGGTATTGACATCTATGTTTTTGGCTGCTAATACAGCACGCGTACTGAGCCACTGATGGTTTTTGTAGTTTTGTGCAATGTTTGGGAAAACTTTTTGCACCAATTCGTCGATACTTTCTGTTTTCTTACATAAGTTTGAGGGCAGGGTGATACATTGTGTAGATTCATCAATTTCCATTCGCCCAGTTCCAATATCCAATAATTGTTTTGCAAAATTTCCAACGCATTCCGTTGTAGTTGTACACTCATGTTAATTTTCAAAGTCAATTTCTGTAAATGACGCCATAAAACTGTGTTGAACGTGGTATAATGGGCAGTGTTTGTCGAAGGTTAGGTTAGGTTAAATGGCTGCCCTAGCTAAGGGCTTACTTGGACAAATGTTACAAATTCGTCCGTTGTGGTGCCATACATGGGAGAGGAGAAAGGAGAAGGGAAGGAAGAAGGAGCCTTGGGATTAGAGACAATGATGACCATACATTTTACGGCGACGCCGACAGTGGCTGATTTGCGTTCGTAGTTAGCCGCAACAAGGTACTGATGAACTTTACCAAATTTATGGTACTTACACCGGCTATATCCGCAGGCGTAGCGAAAAAGTGAGAGCCCAGATGTCTAAGTCTTTGCCAGACGAGAGCAGGGCAGCTGAGAAGAAGGTGTTGAGATGATTCCACCTCGTCCTCCAGACAGTTTCTGCAGAACAGACAAGAGGCAATCCCAAGTCGCACAGCATGAACACCTAACGGACAATGTCCGGTAAGGAAGCCCACCAAATTCGAGAGCTGGAGCTTTGTTAGCCTCAGGAGATCCCTTGAGCGTCCCCGATCTACCCGTGGCCAGAAGGATCTCGCGACCTTGCACGTTTGCGCACTAGCCCAGCGCTCGCTGAGTTGACTCGAGGCTAATCTTTCCAGGAGCAGAACCTAGGTTCTCTGGGGAACCCCAATTTTCTCATTTCGCGACGAAACCGTCTGCAAAGCTTCTTGTCTAGCCAGCTCACCAGCCAAGCAGTTTCCCTCTATGCCGCTGTGACCGGGAACCCAAATGAGCCAGATGACGAAGTATTCGGATGCAATCGAGAGAGAAGCCAGACATTCCCCGACCAATCTCGAACGCATAAGCAGCGAGCCCAAGGCCTTAATTGCCGATTGGCTATCGGAGTAAATATTTACTTCCTTAACGGTAATTACCGAAGTAAGCAACCAGTCCACCGCTTCCTTAATTGCGGATACCTCCGCTTGGGAAACACTACAGTGGTCCGGGAGCCTAAATTTAAGTTTGATGCAGGCTCCTTACAGAATACTCCCCCACCAACCCTTCCGTCCAATTTCGAGCCATCGGTGGACACGTTCGCCATGCCTTGCCGCCAAATGTTGCACCCCGTCCACTCATCCCTTGAGAGAATGTGAGTGGAAAAGGGTCTGCTAGGACCTAGTGTTGGCTGTACAGTGATCCAGCGCCATGGGGATGAACTCAAAGTTTTTAAGAATGCTAGAGTGTCCGTAACTTATGTCTGTTTGTCGAAATCACCGGACAATAAAATGAGTGCGCCACCGAAGATTCGTCTGTTTCCTCTCAAATCTCGCAGTGTACGATCAAGCGCTTCCAATGCTTTCTGGTGAGACATTGTACATTCATCCCATATGATAATTTAACACGTTTGGAGTACTTTTCCCATTCCAGAGTTTTTGCTGATGTTGCATGTTGGTGCCTCAGTGTTTTGCAAATTCAACGGCAGTTTCAATGCTGAATGCCACTATCCAAAAGGGTTGCCGCAATATCAGATGATGCAATAGCCAGTGTAGTATTATTTTGTGATCGTATGGTTGCCAAAGCGGTGCCATTCGGAATTCACAGAGAGAACGTAGGTTCGAATCTCGGTCAGACACCAAAATTAAGAAGAACATTTTTCTAATAGGGGTCGCCCCTCGGAAGGCAATGGCAAACTTTCGAGTGTGTTTCTGCCATGAAATAGCTCCTCATAAAAAATATCTGCCGTTCGGAATCGGCTTATAACTGTAGGTCCCTCCACTTGTGCAACAACATCAAGACGCACACCACAAACAGGAGGAGCAGCTCGGCCAAACACCCAAAAAGGGTGTACGCGCCAATTATATATATAGGAAATGACGGACACGACGAACAGACATAATAGGAGACAGAGCGCACAGTGTATGACCGGACTAATACGGACAACAATGTAACGCAACAAAAAGACCGAAATTACCATACCGCGAGCATACCCAGCGAAGACGTTGATGATACGAACGACAGGACAGATAGAACATTGTGAACTAAACCGCCATCAAGCGAGGAACGCACAGGAATAAATTGTCTAAGTTGAAGTAATAAAGAAATTGTCTAAATTAAAGTAAGAACAAATTGTTTAACTCGGAATCCTACATATATATGTAATATATTGTTTTGTTGGGAGTAATAAACACACAATACGATTTATCTAGAAATAGAAACTTTATTATTAATATCGAACTTAATTTATCGAACTAAATTCATAACAAGTAATTGCACGCGGTCGACTAACCTAGAAATAGAAAAATCAACAAATCGAGGTTTTTTACTCCTATTACTTTTGTAGATCGACCATCTGCTTTGAATTCACAAACTTGACTCTTCGCATAAAGAAGTGCAATCTCCTCAATTATCGTTCTCTTCTCTGTGTAGTATACTCAGCTTATATTAGTGTATACATGTGAGCGGCAGCACTCACAACAGTACGCAAAGCTTACATCTCCCCCCAAAAGAGCAAATTAATTGGGGATTAATTGGTTAAAGGTTTAGGAATGAGCTTTGATATGTGGTAAAGTCCTAAGGATCTTTTACTTCTTTCAGTTTTGCTTGTATTTCGAAAGGACCGGTTCTAATTTCACCTGTTTAATTTATTGCAGCCCATTACGTAGACCATATCCCCTTTCTGAAATTTATAATATGTTCTATCCTTGTCGTAGTTGGCTTTGTTTACTTCATGTGATTTTTTTGATCGGAAAAACGCTATTTTCCTATCTTCTTCCAGTTTTCCAGGTTCCATCCTCTTTGCTACTTCTGGTGGTAGTAAGTGCGTTGGTGTTCCATTCAATAGGTACGAAGGCGAATAACCTGTCACAGTATGATTCGTTGAGTTGTAGGCTTCCACCACACTTTTTGCTACAGTCGTCCAAGCTACTTTCTTCTCTGTATTGTTTAAGGCACACCCAATTTTGTTAACAAGTGTTTGGTTTAACCTTTCATTCAGGCCATTTGAAAATGGGGCATCGACGGCTGTAAAAATTAATTTATCGGAGTGGTTCTTCAAGTATTCTTTTAATTCGTCAGAATTCAATCCTGGATACTGATCTGAGAGCAATATTTTCATTTCATTGTTGTGTATTATCTGATCTATTAGTTTTGTATAATCCCCAGCCAGTTGAGTTTTGGAGCATGAAATATAGGCGTAACGTGTGAAATGGTCCGTTAATAAAGGTAGATATTTCTTTGAAGACCCATTACCACCAAATCCTCCTATTGTGTCTACCGACATTATTTCAAAAGGCTTTTCCGCTGGTCCCAGTTGTGACATTAGTCCAAATTTTCTATTTAATCTTGTCTTGTATTTAATACAAACTTCGCACTGACGACATGTTACTTTGATATTTTGCAGCAGATTTGGTGCCGTGTAGAAAGGTCATATTTTTGACTCAGTCTGGTTTATACCTATATGACCGTAATGTTCATGCACCTTCCTAATCAAAATTTTACTATAGTCTTCAGATAAGATAATTTTTTGTTTTTTTTTTCTTTCTTTGTCTGTAGTACACACCATTTTCTATAATGATATTGTTTTTATTCTTGATTTCTATATTTGAATTTTGGTCATTGATTATGTCGTTTATGTTCACAATATTTACCGTTTGCAGTTTATCTTCTTCATTTGCATTGCACTCGAACACCGGATTTTTGCTTAGACAATCTGCTTCGACGTTATCTTTTCCCGGCTTATACTTAATCACGAAATTGTATTGTGACAAGTAATGGGTCATATCACCCAGCTCATCGTCCGTTCTGTTTTTAATATTTAAATTTTCAAGCGGTTTATGGTCTGTGTATATCGTGAATGATATACCTAATAGCCAATGTTGCCAAAACTTTAAACTTTCTTTTATTGCTAGACATTCTAGAAATATGGCTTTCTTTTTTTTTGTGATGCATTCAGTTTTTTTGAGAAAAGTGCCACTGGTTTGATTTCTCCACCTTTTTGTGTTTGTTTTATTTAGAATTGCACCAATCCCTTCTATGGACGCATCGGTGTGAACAAACGTTTCTGCTTCTCGGTCATAAATGGCCAAAATTGGTGTTGAGCATAGGTAGTCTTTTATTGTTTGAAACGCTATCTGGCAATCAGTATCCCACTCATATTTCACATTTTTCCTAAGTAATTTGTGTAGTGGATCCAGTATCCTCACAGAATTAGGGATATATTTATTATAAAAATTCACTTTACCGAGGAATTGCCTCACTTGTTTTCTTGACTCTGGTGCTGGAAATTGTTTTATTGATTTGATGTTGCCTTTTAAAGGTGTTATTGTACTATTTGTTATTATGTGTCCCAAGTATTTGGCTGACTGTGCTGCAAATTAACATTTTTTTAAATTCAGACGGAATCCTTCTTCGGCAAGTGCCTTCAATAATTTTGACAAGATGTCCATGTGGTCTCCAAAACTCTTCGAAAATATCATGATGTCATCTAAGTAGTTTATTGCACATTTTGATAGGACAAATTTTCGTATTACATTGGCCAAAATTCTTTGGAAAACTGCTGGGGACGTTTTTAGTCCAAATGGAAGGCGTTTCCACTGATAGTGACCTTCTTGTGTGACAAAACCTGTTTTTTTTCTGTCGCTCTTTTTTAATGGTATGGACCAAAACGCAGAATTAATATCCAGGGTAGTGAAAAACTTGCAGTCTATTGTTTTTACCATCAGTTCCTCTATCAAAGGGAATGGTTGCGACTGTGGGACGATGATTTTATTCAGATCCCTGAAGTCAATACACAATCTTGTCTTTTTCTCTTCATTCCCTTTGAATGCCAATGTCACAGGAGCAGCGAACGGGCTGTAAGATTCTTCGATTAGTCCATGCTTCAGCAATTGATATATTTGTCCTTCGGTTTCATATTCATCATCTAAGGAGCATCTATATGGTCTTTTTGAGCAATATTTTTCTTCCTTCAAGTCTATGAAAGCTTCGTAATTATTCACTTTACCAACATCGTATTTATCTTTCGCAAATATATCTTTGTAGTCGTTCAACATGTAAATGAATATTTAAATTACCATCGTGGGTTAACCCAAACTTCTTAACCGCGTCCAATCCCAAAAGCTATCATGAGTGAAATCCTTCTCATTGCAAATGAATGCATTTATTTTTTTTTTCTATATTATGAATTTTAAAATTCAATTCTACTAAACCTTCTGTTTTTCCCCCACCACCAATTGTTTTAAATTTATATTCACAGTAATTTGATTCAGGATTCTTAATTTTTATAAATTTAGAATTTATTAAGGTTATATTTGATTCAGGGTCGTAGATACCTGTACATTTTAATTTGTCATTTAGTATAATCTCAATATTCAATAGTGGGGGAATATCTAGTTTTTTTTTTATTTTGAAATTCATCAATTTCCAATGTTACATTCCTGCAATGCTTCTCTCCTTCTTCCTTGAACAAGCATAAGTCTTCTGGATGAAATCTGTTTTTCTTTCCAATCTTAAAACATATTTCCTCTTGCGTTCAACTTGTGATTTTATAGGACTACTAGCAAACCCGACCCGCTTCGCTGGGCACACTAAAATAGAATAGATATGGTTTAGAACAGAAAATATATGGTTGTCATATTATTTATTTCTTTATTCTCATATTATTTATTTCTTTATTTAATACCACGTTTTGGTCTCTATCTCGAGACCCTAGTCACGGAGCGGCATGAAAAATACTCTGAACTAAAGCATTCACCAACAACTTCCATTTGATACCCATATTGTACAAACACATTGTAGGCTCCACGTTTTGGTCTCTATCTCGAGACCCTAGTCACGGAGCGGCATGAAAAATACTCTGAACTAAAGCATTCACCAAGAGCTTCCATTTGATACCCATATTGTACATACACATCCGAAGGTTGCCTGAGTCCACGTTTTGACCTATATCTCCAGACCCCAGCCACGGAGCGGCATGAAAAATACTCTGAACTAAAGCATTCACCAACAGCTTCAATTTGATATCCATATTGTACAAACACATTCTAGGGTCCACGTGTTGGTCTCTATCTCGAGACCCTAGTCACGGAGCGGCATCAAGAATACTCTGATCTAAAGCATTCACCAACAGCTTCCATTTGATACCCATATTGTGCATACACATCCGAAGGTTACCCGGGTCCACGTTTTGACCTATATCTCGAGACCCCAGTCACGGAGTGGCATGAAAAATACTCTGTACTAAAGCATTCACCAACAGCTTCCGATTGATACCCATATTGTACATACACATCCGAAGGTTACCTGGGTAAACGTTTTGACCTATATCTCGAGACCCTAGTCACGGAGCGGCATGAAAAATACTCTGTACTAAAGCATTCAGCAACAGCTTCCAATTGATATCCATATTGTACAAACAAATTCTAGGGTCCACGTGTTGGTCTCTATCTCGAGACCCTAGTCACGGAGCGGCATGAAAAATACTCTGAACTAAAGCATTCACCAACAGCTTCAATTTGATACCCATATTGTACAAACACATTGTAGGCTCCACGTTTTGGTCTCTATCTTAAGACCCTAGTCACGGAGCGCCATGAAAAATACTCTGTACTAAAGCATTCACCAACAACTTCTATTTGATACCCATATTGTACATACACATCCGAAGGTTACCCGGGTCCACGTTTTGACCTATATCTCGAGACCCTAGTCACGGAGTGGCATGAAAAATACTCTGTACTAAAGCATTCACCAACAGCTTCCAATTGATACCCATATTGTACATACACATCCGAAGGTTACCCCGGTCCACGCTTTGACCTATATCTCGAGACCCTAGTCACGGAGCGGCATGAAAAATACTCTGTACTAATGCATTCACCAACAGCTTCCAATTGATATCCATTTGTACAAACAAATTCTCTATCTCGAGACCCTAGTCACGGAGCGGCATGAAAAATACTCTGTACTAAAGCATTCACCAACAGCTTCCAATTGATATCCATATTGTACAAACAAATTCTAGGGTCCACGTGTTGGTCTCTATCTCGAGACCCTAGTCACGGAGCGGCATGAAAAATACTCTGAACTAAAGCATTCACCAACAGCTTCAATTTGATACCCATATTGTACAAACACATTGTAGGCTCCACGTTTTGGTCTCTATCTTAAGACCCTAGTCACGGAGCGCCATGAAAAATACTCTGTACTAAAGCATTCACCAACAACTTCTATTTGATACCCATATTGTACATACACATCCGAAGGTTACCCGGGTCCACGTTTTGACCTATATCTCGACACCCTAGTCAGCTTCCAATTGATATCCATATTGTACAAACACATTCTAGGGTCCACGTGTTGGTCTCTATCTCGAGGCCCTAGTCACGGAGCGGCATGAAAAATACTCTGTACTAAAGCATTCACCAACAGCTTCCATTTGATACCCATATTGTACATACACATCCGAAGGTTACCCGGGTCCACGTTTTGACCTATATCTCGAGCCCTATCCACCAATAGGCATCCAAACTATACGTAAACCATCTTCAATACCTACTTAACAATGTGTGTAAGTTTGGTTTAATTCGGTGCAAAGACATGGCCGGTTAGCGAACACACACAAAAAGTTGACTTAATTTTATATACATACTAGCGTACCCTCGCCCACTTCGCTAGGCGATAAATTCAATGATTTGCTGAAAGAGAATAAAATTAATACGAAACAAAGCAAATTCTTTGATACAATTTCATTCGAACTTTATTGTAACACTTTTTGGTAAACAACGTTTTTGGTTTTTCCATCTTTCGCGTAAATGAATAATGACCATGGTTTGCCTACTCGTGAGCAAGCTGCATACAATTGTCCATGAGAAAAAATTGGGTTACCTAAATTAATGCCGCACATTTGTAGAGACTGCCCTTGCGCCTATTAATTGTCATAGCGAAGGCAAGGTGAATAGGGAACTGCAAACGTTTGAAATCGAATGGTAAATCCGTTGGAATCAGTGGAATTCTGGGTATCAAAACGTCTTCTCCTTCTTTGTACTTCCTTTTCAAAGTCTGGTACCGTTGCAAAGTCGTGGCACATTAATGTTGCGCAGCATAATAATCGGTGCTCCAATTTTTAATCGTAAATTATGAGGTGGTAGGCCTGGCAAATCGAGTGAGTTTAAGAATTCAGTTGCATAATTTAGGACATCATCTTGATCAGTAAATAGTGGCCATTGACTTACTTATATGCAACTATGTCACCGGGTATTTGATCCAAAATAGCTACATTTATATCATTTACGTCCTTATTTTTCCCAGCTAAAATTGCTCTTTCGCTGAGCCAATCATTGTTTTTGTAGTGTTGAACTATGTTTGGAAATACACTCTGTATCAATGCCTCTTTAGACTGTGCAAAAGTGCAGAAATTGTTAGGCAATGTAATCATTCCTGTTGGATCGACAGACATTTGGTCATTTCCCATTTTCAGTAATTGGTGTGAAAATTCAGCTGCTGACGGATCGTTCTGTAGTTGAACACGTACGTTTGTGGTAAGTGTAAGCGTGTTTACATGTCTCGATAAATACGATGATTTTAAACATGCATTGATTTCATCTGCAGCCGTAGATTTTGGGATCACAGGTAATGTTTGACTGAAATCTCCAGCCAATAAAATCATGGCACCTCCAAAGACTGTTTGGCTTCCTCGTAGATCTTTCAAAGTTCTATCAAGTGCTTCTAATGATTTCTTGTGTGCCATAGTACACTCGTCCCATACGATGAGCTTACATACTTTAAGAACTTTTGCCATTCCAGAAGTTTTCGAAATATTGCATGTTGGTGTTTCATTTACCTGCATATTCAAAGGCAACTTTAATGCAGAATGTGCTGTGCGACCGCCTTCCAGTAATGTAGCCGCAATTCCGGAAGAAGCGAGTGCCAATGCAACGTTATTTGATCGAATTGTTGTTAATATCAATGAAATCAAAAAGGTCTTTCGTGTTCCCCCCGGAGCATCCAAGAAAAACAATCCACCAGTTCCATGGCTAACATTATTCATGATTGTATCATAAACATGTTGCTGTTGTTGTGTTTAGTTCATTACAATCATAATGGTATTCACGCTCCAGTTCTCAATTTTCATTTCATTTCATTTATTGCCCAAAATCATTTTAACATAGGAGTTTACAAAGTTATGCTAAAATTAGATTATTTAGCATTATCCTATCATACATTTGTATTTATCTAGGAGTTTAAAACTTATTTTTCGGCAGCTGAATTTTCACACCAATTACTGAAAATCGAAAATGGCCAAATGTCTGTCGATCCAACAGGAATGATTTCATTGCCTAACAATTTCTGCACTTTTGCACAGTCTAAAGAGGCATTGATACAGAGTGTATTTCCAAACATAGTTCAACACTACAAAAACAATGATTGGCTCAGAGAAAGAGCAATTTTAGCTGGGAAAAATAAGGATGTAAATGATATAAATGTAGCTATTTTGGATCAAATACCTGGTGACATAGTTGCATATAAGTAAGTCAATGGCCACTATTTACTGATCAAGGTGATGTCGTAAATTATGCAACTGAATTCTTAAACTCACTCGATTTGTCAGGCCTACTACCTCATAATTTACGATTAAAAATTGGAGCACCGATTATATGCTGCGCAACATTAATGTGCCACGGCTTTCCAACGGTACCAGACTCGCTGTGAAGAAGCTAATGGGTAACGTTATCGAAGCAACAATTTTGAAATGGAAGTACAAAGGAGAAGACGTTTTGATACCCAGAATTCCACTGATTCCAACGGATTTACCATTCGATTTCAAACGTTTGCAGTTCCCATTCGCCTTGCCTTAACTTTTCCACCGGAACAACAAAGACCATCCGTTTCATTTTGAAATTTCAGTGCCTTACAATGTTTGCAAACATCAGTCATGGTTCCAATTACAACAGAATTGTGCAAACTATAGTCATACAAATGATTATATGCAAACGCTGCTCTGTTGAGATTTTGTACAATTGACCTCTGTCTCCTAATACGCTGATTCATGTTCGTATTTTGTTGACCTTGCACTGCACGATTTCGTCTCATTCTTTCACGATCATTATTATTACGTGTTTCCCGTTTTTCATTCGAATGAGCAGAACGTGATCTGTCCATACGTTGTCTACTTTGCTCATTATGCTGACTTCGTTGCTCTGCAGTCTCTTCATTTCTCCTTGCAGCACGATTAAGTGTATTGCGCGATTTACGGCCAAGATCAGATCGTTTCGGCATTTTTAAAAATCTTCGAAAACCACACTTTCAAAATGTTCACCTGTTCGCAATAAGGAACACTAAAAAGCATCAATAAATACTATAATAACGAAAATATTGAATAGTCCATTAATGTAATCTCACAAAGCAACAGCGAAGATAATTCACAGCAAATATGTACGTATTATTGTCGATGCACACACTAATAAATTTTTGTTCAACGTGAATTCTATTCAACCTATAAATGAAATATCTTCTTTGTTAATAGTTGAAAATGAAATGTTTTGAAAAACTATAAAATTTTTTTCTAATATATTTTTGTACACATAAAATGAATGTCGATTCGAAACTTACTTTAATCTAAGAATCGAGCAAGTTTTGTTTTGTACAATATTTTGATTTTTTCTTTTTTTTTATGTGAAGAAAATATTTAAAAGAAATTTTTTTTTGCTAAAAACCTTCCCCTAGTGGATCCCTATAATAAGAAAAAAGAACGAATAAAATTGGTCTCGTAACATCATTTAATTTTTATATATATAGATAGATAGAAGAAGAAGAAGATGAGGTGGTAAGCTTGGCAAATCGAGTGAGTTTAAGAATTCAGTTGGATAATTTACGACCTCATCTTGATCAGTAATAGTGTCCATTGACTTATACGCAACTATGTCACCAGGTATTTGATCTAAAATAGCTGAATTTATATCATTGACGTCCTTATTTTTCCCAGCTAAAATTGCTCTTTCGCTGAGCCAATCATGGTTTTTGTAATGTTGAACTATGTTTGGAAATACACTCTGTATCAATGCCTCTTTAGGCTGTGCAAAAGTGCAGAAATTGTTAGGCAATGTTATCATTCCTGTTGTTTTTGAAAAAAGGTTTATTTTTTTTGGTTAAAAAGTGTTTTTTGAAGTTTTGAAACACACTTCGCTCTAACAAATTTCTTTTCAGTTAATTGCTGAAAATTAAATATTTTGAAAAAACAATTTTTTTTTTAATTTAACGTTTTTGAGAAAATTTTGTTCTTGAAAAAATTTCATACTTTTGTAAAAGTTTAAATTGATTTGTTAAAAAAGATTTTTGTCCGCTTTGGAAAACACCCCCTCGAAAAAATGTATTCTCTATTAATAGTGGAATATGAAATGCTTTGAAAACACCTTTTTTTTTTAAATTTTGTTTGGTTTTCAGAAAATTTTGTTTTGACAAAATTTCATACCCTTGAAAAAGTTTTATTTTATTTTATTTGTTTAAAATATTTGAAATTTTTTTTTTTGTAATTTTAGAAAAACACCTCTTCGAAGAAATTTCTTTTATCTTTTTGAGGAAAATTTGGTTTTGACAAAATTTCATGCTTTCGAAATTTTTTTATTTTACTTTATTTCTTCAAAATTTTTTAAAACACTTTTTTTTTATAATTTTCGAAAAACACCCCAATAAACAAATTTCCTCAAAACCAAAAAATTTACTTTTTTTCTAAAAAAATTCTAAACAAACAACGTAATGAATTTAGTATTTGTGTTCACGAAAAAACAGTATTGTTTTTATTGTATTAACTGAAAACCAAAATGTTGCAAAAAATCAAAACAAAACTAAATTATTTTTTTGTGTTCATTTGGTCCATATGTTCCATAAAAAGTTGATATGGTAAATAATATGCAGGGTCTGATACACGCAAATTTCCATTGACCATTATAGTGACAAAATTATCGATCACCAATTCCAACAGGATTTCAAAATCAGAGTTAGAATGAGTTGTTGGGTGGTGTACTTCTGAAAAAAATGAGAAATAAACAAAATAAATCTAAAAATTCGAATTCTAACTTTATCTTGTGTATGTTCTTATTACCTTTGAATTTTTCCAATGAAGCACCATTCATTTTAAATTTTCCAAGAATTTTTTTTATCATTTCGCGTTTCTTTCCTTTTTCATTCGATTCCAACATTTCTTCATAGCCGAAAACATCGTTTGCAAACGCATTCATTTCCATATAGAATTGGTCAAAGAAAGCATTGCTCAATTGAATTGAAACATTATTTTCATAAATACTTAGGACCTTAACTAATGCACCTTGGTACATACCTAACGCAGATATTCATCGCGACCTTGACATCGATACTATTGATGAAACAATACAAAGCGCTAGCAGAAGACACATAAATAGACTATAAACGCATACAAATCCTATGATGAGAAGACTACCAAATAAAGAAAAATCTACCCAAAGTCGGCTTAACCGTCAAACACCAACAGATCTTGCAAAATCCTTGTAATCAATTGTCAACTAATCGTATATATCATTGTTTGTTAACCACTTGTTTTTAAATAATATGTATAAATTTCTTCTAAATGAGCTTGGGGGCATTGGCCCTTCAATATCACTCTCATTCCATCTTTTTGTAAATCAAATTACTTATTGTCTAACGACAGGTGTAATATTTTATGGAAGAAATAAAAAAAAAAAAAAAAATTTTCATTCGAATCATTTGAAATTTCTGTACAAATACAAAAAATTCAAAAAAAGTTGTACACATAAAATTACACATAAAATGAATGTCGATTCGAAACTTACTTTAATCTAACAATCGAGCAAGTTTTGTTTTGGACAATATTTTGATTTTTTCTTTTTTTTATATGAAGAAAATATTTAAAAGAAATTTTTTTTTGCTAAAAACCTTCCCCTAGTGGATCTCTATAATATGAAAAAAGAACGAATAAAATTGGCCTCGTATCGGCCCAAAAAAATGCGGACAAACGAACATCATTTCATTTTTATATATATAGATAAGATTTTTCGTTGGGTTATTTTTTTCTTCTGTAATTTGATTTTCATACATTCTTAAATTGTTAAATAGAGTAGTTGGATTTGTCATTTCTTGTCTATCCAGTTTATTAGTAATAAAACCCGGTAATCCTACTACAATTAAATCAGTGAGTGTTCTATTAGCCATATCACTGTTGTATTCCAATAATAACCTCTCCTTTTTCAATGAGTATTCCAGCAAAGAGCTGTTCAAGTGTTTATAGGTTAAGGCATAGATTACTGATGACCAACTCTTATCCGCGAATGTATCTAGGAAATTATTTCGCCAAGATTTCCATTGTGAGTCTAAGCTGTGCTTGATTAGCATAGATTCATACCAGTTTCTTTCTACGTCATTCAAAAATAACTTCAAAGCGCTAATCTTCTCCGTATTGATTTCTAATCCAAACCTATCACATTCACTTTCAAAACTCTGCAGCCACTGTTTTGCATTTGAAACTTTATTATTGAATTTTTTTAATACGAATCTTTCCGTGATTTTGCTTAAGTCATTATTTCTGTTGTTGTTGTTGATGCCTGTTACACTTAATCCTTCCATAACTTCTGTTAATTTTTTATCTCTGGTTGGCTGATTTTCTAATTGAGTAATATCCTACAGTAAATAATCATCCATAGCCATGTTTCCAGTATCATCTTTGTATAATTTTAAAACTTCATCTGGCACCGACACCCACACATTCCTGAATTGACCTCTTTTTTGTAATGTTTTTTTTTTTATTTTTGCAAATTTTGCTAACTTTGTCAAAGGAATGTGGTGTTTTGCTGCTTGAAAACATGTAGGAATGTGATATTTTTTCCCATTCTCTTCTGTTACTGATTTTATAATCATTGTATTATTCTTTGGATCTTCGTCTGCTACCAATTCCACTTCGAATTGCAATTTAGTCATGATCTTTGATAATTGTTGATTTGTAATATGTTGTTTTATTGGGAGTAATAAACACACAATACGATTTATCTAGAAATACAAACTTTATTATTAATATCGAACTTAATTTATCGAACTAAATTCATAACAAGTAATTGCACGCGGTCGACTAACCTAGAAATAGAAAAATCGACAATTAAAGGTTTTTTACTCCTATTACTTTTGTAGATCGACCGTCTGCATTGAATTCACAAACTTGACTCATCGCATAAACAAGTGCAATCTCCTCAATTATCGTTGTCTTCTCTGTGTAGTATACTCAGCTTATATTAGTGTATACATGTGAGCGGCAGCACTCACAACAGTACGCAAAGCTTACATATATATATACATACATATATAAAGAAGGAACGTCTTACCTGTACCACCGGGCGGATCTATGAAAAACGGTCCACCGCTTTGTTCTGTTATTGCACGCATAATTCTGTCAAACGCAATGCGTTGTTCTGGAATCAACTGTGGAAGATTTGTTCTAGATTAGATTAGATTAGATTGGTGGGGCTTGGACAAGTCCAAGCACTCAGTCAGTAGACCATTGTATTTCACACGGATAGAAATCAGTAGAAAGAATAGAGATGGGAAAGATAGAAGGTGGATCATAAAAACGGATAAATTAGTTTGAGGTCACTATTCCACAAATCTCTCGGATTCATTGATGAATTTTAAGAGATCCGGAAAAGGAAGAGTATGAACTTTGTCCATACTCAGTGTATCGCAACGCAATATCTTAAGTCTGATTCTGGCAAATGCAGGACAGCTACAGAGAAAATGCTCTGCAGTGTCGTCATTCTCAAGACAGGATAGGCATATCGGGCTGTCTACGACCCCCATGGTAGCCATATGCTGACCACAGACATTGTGCCCTGTGATTACACCCACCAATACTCTCAGGTCCTTTCTGCTGAATTTTAGGAGGAAGGGCGCTGTTTTCCTGTTTGGTTCTTTCACAAAGCAGTTGGCCACTCTGCACGAGTTTAACTCAGACCAACGACCTCTGTGAGTAGACCTCATGAAGTCGTCAATCCATAGTTAAATCGCTGCGGAATTGACACATAAAAAGGGTTCAGGCCTTAGTGGCATACTTGCAGAGCCTTCATTTGCCAATTTATCAGCTAACTCGTTCCCTGCAATACCACAATGTCCAGGCACCCAAATAAGACTAACTTTGTTGTGCTTTGCAACACTGTTCAGTTTTGTCTTACATTCACCGACTAACTTCGACGAGCAGCGTGGGTTAGCAAGGGCTTTCAGTGCAGCTTGACTGTCACTACAAATTCCAATACTGTTGCCCCGCCCCCTTTTCTCAATTAGCCAGTACGCTACATTCAAGATGGCATAGACTTCCGTGAGAAATACCGTGGCCATCTGTCTTGTGGCATAGGAGTACTTAGTGTCTTCGTCTAAGTACCATCCAGATCCGCTTCCATCGCTGGTATTGGATCCGTCGGTGTAGAAAGTGTGCTGGTATCCCGTTAATAGGTTCTCTGGACTTAACCATTGATCTCTATCTGGAATCAAAACAACATACTTCCTACCGAAGCTAACGACAGGCACTCGATTGTCCACTGGCATCGAGAACAGTGTGCAGCGCTCCGACAACTGGTGGTATATCTGACAGTGGCCAGTGCTTACTTCATTTCCCTAGACTCCGTTTAACTTGAGCCTGTACGCCGCCTTCATTGCTTCCTTTCGAATTTGAAGATCAAGAGGTTGCAAGTTCAGAATGCCATTAAGGGCATCACCAGATGTTGTGCTCATGGCACCTGTGATACCCAAGCACACACTTCTCTGTAGCCTATTTAGGGGTTTTACTCTAGAGCTAACTATTGTGGCTTTCCACCATACTACAGAGGCGTATGTAATAATGGGTCGAATCAGGGTGATGTACAGCCAGTGGACTATCGCCGGTCTTAGACCACATGTCTTGCCAAAGGTTCTCTTACACTGCCAGAAGGCTTTTAGTGTTCGAGAGACCTTCTGCTCGTGCTTCTTCCAGGTAAGTTTACTATCTAGGATTACTCCTAGATATTCATTTATTTATTTGTTTATTGTCTTTGCATGGATACATTCTTACAGACTATATTAAGCTAATGTACAATAGTTTAGTAGTTACTAAGAAAAGAACGATTTAAGATGATTTACTAAGATGCCATACGGCCATGTAAAATCAGCACCAGAAGAATTGAAAAACATATTTAAATCTGCACATGCCCTAGGAATCGGAGTATTCACCCCATAGTTGGTTCTCGAGAAGCCAATTTTAAAGGTTTCGTACTGTCGGAGCCTCTTATTGGGTATATTAAATTGAATTTTACTTAAAACGGAAGGACAATCAATAGATCCAGAAATGATAAGAATAATAAATGAGCACGATAGAATAGATCGTCTGCTATCAAGTGGTTTTAAGTCAATTAATAAACATCGAGAGCGGTACGATGGTACAGGTTCAGAAAAGTTTAAAGATCGGAGCGCAAAACGAAGAAAGACTTTCTGGACTCTCTCAATCCGATTAGACAGACCTATTTGGTACGGTCTCCAAATAACAGCGGCATACTCTAATCTTGATCTAACAAAAGCACAATACAATGTTTTGAGAGTGTGTGGGTTGGTAAATGCAGAACAATTTCGCATATGATCGTCTTATGACGCGGTTAACATGGCTAGTGAAATTCAGCTTAGAGTCGAAAATAACGCTTAAGTCTTTAATTTCCTCAACGGATTGCAAAGGTAAGCCAGCAATACTATACGAAGTATGCAAGGTATTGCTTGATTTAGCATATTTTACGTGAAAGCATTTGCTTATATTTAGTGACAAACGGTTTAAATAACACCAGTTCCGGACATTGTGCAAGTCGGCTTGCATTTAACTTCAGAAGACAGTTGCAGTGTTACCCCTTTCAATGCGGGTAGTAACAGGCCTTCCATATTGCGTTTCCTAGTGAAAAGCACTAAGGTACGTTTTGTAGGATTCACTCAAAGACCATGCAATTCGCACCAATACTCAATCTTATTTAGGGCTACCTGCATTTTATTGCATTTAACTTCAAGTGATCGTCCTGAGATTAATACGCACACATCGTCTGCGTAGGCTTGGATGTGTTCAATTTCCTGCAGATCATTGAGAAGAGAGTCTACCACGAAGCACCAGAGAACGGGAGAGCGTACACCGCCTTGTGGGGAACCCTTCTTAACCTCAAGCCTGACTCTTTCATCGCTTTCTCTATCCATGGTAAGTAGTATTTTGGATAGCATAGAGTGGATCCATCTGACAATGATTTCTTCTACTCCATGACTTGTGATAGAAGAGCACATAGAGTCAAAGGTAGCATTGTCGAAAGCTCCTTCAATGTCCACAAACACGCCAAGAGTGTACTCTGTTGTTTCCAGCCCTTTTTCGATTATGCTAACGCACTCGTGCAGATCCGATTCGCAAGATTTCCCACTTTGATAAGCAAGCAATTCGACTTAGAACCCTCGTCCTAATGTGCTTCTCCACCATACGTTCCAGACCCATAAGCATAAACGATGCCAGGCTTAGGTAGGTAGGTAGGGCGGTTGTCATAAAGACACACTTAGACCTTTCGCAGGTCCATTATGATACCACTGGAGCTTATCCTTACCCTACGTGTTCCTTTTCAAACCATCCGGTAGCTTTAATAAACCAGCAGAGCTTCGTTAGTTTTAGATGGGCTATGTCCGCTACATCGGTTAAAAATGCTGTATCAAGAGTGCGTAGCCTTCCCAAAGCTAAGCTTTCACACTCACATAAAAGGTGTCTGACTGTTTCCTCTTCTTCTGTATTAAGACAGCTTCTACATAAATCGAGGTACGCGAGTCCTTACCTTCTAGCGTGGCTGTCTATTAAACAATGGCCAGTTAATACCCCTATTATTTTTCTTATAGTTTCTCTGTTAAATCTTAGCAAGATCTTCGATCGACCGCTGTTTCAGTTCGGCCATGTCTTCTGCATAGTTCGCATGTTGTGAGGTTTTGTCAACTTGTATTTACCTTGTTGATGGTTTGCCTATCTATTAATAGTTTACAAGTGGTTATAGGTAGGCATAGGTATCAGCCTTATCCGGTTTGAGATCGAGCGTTGTACCGGTTCGTGCAAGTTCAGCCGCCTTGCAGTTTCCTGCTATATTTCTGTGGCCTGGCACCCAGATAAGGTGCACTCTGTAGCACTTAGATACGTCATTTAGTAGTTGAAAACATTCTAGAACTGTTTTTGACGAGTGCGTTTCTGATTCCAGCGCTTTTATTGCCGCTTGACTGTCCGAGTAAATGAAGACTTCATTTGTGGGTAATACTTTCGTTTTTATTACCGTAAGTCCCTCTTTTATGGCAGTGACTTCCGCCTGAAATACACTGCAATGATCAGGTAGGCCAATCATATACTCCGAGTTTATCGGAGTAAACCACTCCACCTACATTTTTCTTAACAACAATCCCGTTATACCATTCCTCTTTGGAAGGAAATACTGTGACAATGGGCTTATTTAAATTGTTGTCCTTGGTCTTACAGAAATCCGTTGTGCCAGGAATGCAGGGGAATTTGTGTAAAATAGAAGAGTGTCCTCTTTGGTTCGTTCTGAGTAGGCCGATTTCTCTTAGTCTGAGAGCTGATTTGGCAGCTGTTTGCTCATCGAATTGCTCTATTGGTAAAAGGTGAAGCATAATATTTAGCGCATCTGTGGGTGTGGTCCTAAGGGCCCCGCAGATGCAAGGACTGGTCATTCTATGTACATGCACCATGGTCCTTTAATGTATAATTTATCTAAAGCCGGCCACATACTAATATGCCGTAATATGCCGTAATATGCTGTAAAACCAATATACGATAGATGGGGAGAGACCCCAACTTAGTCCCATCAGCTGTTTACAAGAGTATAGGGCTATTGTCGCCTTTTTTACTCTATCTTCGACATTTGCCTTCCAACTTAGTTTTCTGTCTAGTATTAGACCTAAGTAGCGGGCCACATCACTTAATGACAGTGTTGTTCTACCTAAAGTCGGGGGAGCTATATTTGGAACTTTATGTTTCCTGGTAAATAGGATGAGTTCAGTTTTATTGAGGTTGACGCTTAGCCCATTTGCTTTTGACCAGTTTTCAGCCATGTTAAGTAAATCTTGCATGACTTGTCTAAGTGTATTGGGAAATTTCCCTCTTACTACCATATCAACATCGTCCGCATATGCTACTACGTGTTGTCCTCTCTCCTCTAGGCTCTTTAGCAAGGAGTGTAATGCCAGCACCCATAGGAGAGGGGGCAGCACACCGCCTTGAGGTGTTCCTCTGCTAACTTTTTTCTTAATCTCTGAGGTCCATAGGGTTGCGATCACAAATCTGTTCAAGAGTATATTATGTTTTTGATGAACTCAACCAGAGCGCCAGAGATCCCGAAATCCGTCAGTGCCTTTATTATGGTATCCGGTAGGATGTTGTTCAACGCGCCCTCGATATCAAGGAAGGCTACCAGTGTGAATTCTTTATTATAAATTGACTTCTTGATTTCTGTAACTAGTGAGTTAAGTGCTGTTTCAGTAGATTTCCCTTTACAGTACGCATGTTGTGACATATTAAGCTTATTAGGGCTGATGTTAGCCTTAATATGCTCTTCTATTATTCTTTCTAATGTTTTTTAGCAAAAAAGAGGATGGGCCAATTTGGTCTAAAATCCTTAGGTGTTATGTGTGAACTTTTTCCCGCTTTAGGAATAAATACAACTTCTACTTCTTTCCATACTGATGGGACACTTTTAAGTTTCAGAGCAGCCTTGAATATAGCCGTTAACCACTCCATAATGTAATTGAGTGAATGTTGTATTTGGGGCGGGAATAATTCATCTGGACCCGGTGATTTAAATGGTTTAAAGGTGTTCACTGCCCAGGTTATCCTGGATTCAGTGATTATTTCTTCAATGTCAGAATTAGGTCTTTCTGTACTATTGTTGATTAATACGTTAGATGGTTCGTTGCTGGGAAAGTGTGTGTTCACTAGCAACTTCAGAGTTTCGTCACTCGAGATAGTCCAACTCTTATCCGGTTTTTGGAGGTATCCGGAGGAATAGTGTTTTTTTTTTAAATGATTTTACGCAGTCTAGAAGCCTCTGTGGTTCCTTCGATTTCTCCACAGAACGTTCTCCAACCAGACCTTTTCGCTTTCCTAACTTCTTTCTTGATTCTTTCCTATCTCTTTCTCTGATACTTTTCTCCCTCCCTCCTTGACTATCTACCCCCTTTCCAGAGCTTTAAATACAATGAGCTTTTTAGCCTGAGTGTTTTAGGAGCCACCAAATCTCCTGGTGCTCCTTGGCTCGACCTCTTCAAATTCAATTCAACTTCTTTCTTGTAAATTCTTAGCTTACTGTAATAGCAGCCCTAGTCTTTACTCTCTCGTGTCGCTTTCGCTCTATTAAACTGTCTTCTGCTGTCATTTCTTAATGTTGTCAGGTCTTCTGACCACCAGGGCGGCTTTTTCTTCCCCTTATACTTAATTATAGGACAGGTCTTATTTAGCGCAGTTCTAGAAACCTCCGTAAGGATTTGTACGTGTTCGTTCAGTGATTCTCTATCTTCAATAGTGATATTTCGGGAATTAGGAAGTCTTACTTTAAGTTCCCGTTTATATATGTGCCAATTGGTCTTTTTCAAGTTCCTGCTGGCGGGCAGGGCCCTTGAGCTGTTTCCCCCAAATTTTATTTCTATATAGCGATGATCGGAGTAAGAGTGCTCCGTAAAGGGTGGAACATGCTAGCGTAATATTATATGAAGAACTTCTTGTCTATTGCTCGTAATAAATGTGGGTTCGTTGCCTTTGTTACACACTAAAAGCTTACTACATACTATATAATATAATTAAAGAGAGACTCACCACGTTCGTTTGTATCCGAGCTCCCCCATACGGTATGGTGGGCATTGGCGTCACCTCCTAGAACTAGTTCGCGGTCGTGTGCTTTGCAGTCTTCCACAAGATTTCTTATCCGCGGCGACGGCAGTGGACCTGTGTCGTCTCCGGCAAAATAAAACGAGGTTAGCCAGATGTTGCTTACGCTCACTTCCCAGCTAACCGTCTTAGTATCTGCGTTACTGAAATTTTGAATCATAAATATATTAAGACGTGTTTTCGCAATTATGCATGCTCTTTCAGTACCTTCACAATTGGTCTTATATACCTTGTAACCTGATGTCCACAAACCGCAGATTTCGCCATTCTATACCCAGGGTTCCTGAATGAGGACTACATCCGGCTGATCTTCTGTCAGACGATCCAGGAGGGCCAGGCAGGCTTCCTTACAACGGTGTAGGTTTATCTGAAGAAGATGCATCAGCTGTTAGCATTATGTCTGGGTCTTCTTTATTTTCGCATGAAAGTTCCCTTTCGGAATACTTACGCTGTTGTACGGAATGCTTACCCTCCCGAGCGAAGTACAACCTCCCTAAACCCATTTCTGAGCCTGAATAGGCGTATTCTTCTTCGGTGGGATGGTCGTCTTTGCTCATTGGCTCTGTTTCGCTCATGGGCTCTAATTCGCTCATGGGCTTTGTACTTTCCTTCGTGGTGAGGAACTCTATTGCTTCCGTATCAGTTTTGTAGATGTGAAGCTTTACTTTTACAAAACCGTATCTCAATTGCCCATCGCACCTCGCTAACGGTTCAATTGAGTTTTCAGTCAAGAGCAGGAGAGCCTGCATAGTGGCGCGCTTCTGTTCTTTCGATTCTTCGACGCTGTTCTTGTTGCTTAGTGTTTTTACGTATCTCCACTAATGCGTTGGGATGTCCGGATTGCAGACCCGAATGAGCTTCATTATCTCTACCGGGGCTTCGACAGTTCAAGGTAACCAGACCCTTGCTCGCGGCCTGGACGGAATATCCTTCCTGTCCACGACCACTAGCTTGGCATTTGGGTACACTTCGCCGACTTTGGAGATGGCCTCTTTGTACATCTGAACCAATCTCTCATCGTTACACGCTATTATTTTTATCTGGCCTTGGTGCCAGCCTAAATCTTCGCACGCAGGCGGGGGGCCGGGGTTCTCCATAATAACTTTCAGTGCCAATTTCGTTAGATCGGCCTCAATCCATTTCCATTAGGCTTTGGGGATCATACCTTCAGGATGGTTTTCGTCCAGAACTCCTATAACAATGCGGTCTTTTGCAACCTCCGCAAATGATTTTCTGGGCGTCACGCCAATTGTTTTATGCCTTTTTGCGTTTGACCTGTTTTCTTCCGAGGACCGTTGACGTTTTGGAGCAGATTGTACAGGTTTAAAGTCGAGGTTGAAATCAGGAATGATCGCTTTCGCTCTTCCAATCGCTTCTTTCAACTCCTGTGACATTTCGCTTTCCTTTGGGTGAGGTTCGTACACCCTCCTTAGGAGCCTAGCTGCGTTTCTGCGACCCTGGTAGCTCGCTTTCGCTGGGTCTACCACCCTCACAAGCGGCCATACTTCGGTACCGGAGCTAGCAGTAGCAGTGCTTCCGGTCGGGACCGTTTTTGGTGGCTAAATCGATGTTGACTGCCAGGCTAGTGCACCTCTTCTTGTACTTGGACCTGTGTCCAGTGCTGATTGTGTAGCTTTCGCTGTGGCTGTCGCTATTTGCTAAGATCGACTTATTAAGCCGATGGATGGTGTTTTCTTTGAGCTCGGTGAGACCGTTGCTCGTATTGCGGAACTGATTGTTCCTATCGGTCTGTTAGAAGGAGGACCGATCTCCTTTTTTTTGTTTATTTTTGAATTAGGACTTTGCATTTTTGCACCCACGAGTGTCGGAGAAAGGATGTCCGCCCGTGCATAGCTCCGAACTACACGGGTAAGGCTAGTTATTACGGAGGGCGCCAGTTATCCGTAAGCTCCGTACGAGACTTGGTTATTTATTAGAAGGGCCCCAATCCTGACAGATTCTCGGCACGGGTCGAATCACACCTTAATCCAGCCCTTCATCCCCGACCACGTTAAAAGTTAGGCTTATAGGTCTGAAACTTTTTGGTAAAGCGTAACTGTCCTTGCCTGGCTTTGGGACAAATACAACTTTTACCAAACGCCACAGTAGCGTGCGAAAGACATGCCGTAAAGATTCATTTGAAAGCCTTTATTAGTTGTTTTCCACCTCGCTTGAGCATGATTGGGTAAATGCCATCGGGTCCTGGGGACTTAAAGTTTTCGAATGACGAGACGGCGAACCTTATCGTTTCCTCGTTAACTATCCTGGATGCAATAAACTAATCACCTCTGCTGGTAATTATATTGACATGATCAGCTTGATCTATTTAGCTTTGACCAATAACATTCCTGGAGCAAGGGAAATGTGTTAAAAAGAGAACATCGTACACTTCTGATTTTGAGTCTGTATAAGTACCATCTGGTTTGAGCAGTGAGTCTAGCCTATCCGTCCGGTCTCTTTGGAGGGCTTTGCATAACCTCGCTGAACTCTTCCGTTCCTCCAGTTCACTGCAGAAGGTTCTATAAGAGTCCAATTTAGATGATCTCATTTTCTTTTTATATTCCTTCCTCAGCTTTCGGTAAGCAGTCCAATCTTCTTCCAACTGGGTTTTAAGAGCTCTGTTAAGAAGTTTCCTGGAAGTTTTCCGGAGTCTCGAGAGTTCGGCGTTCCACCAAGGGACTGTCTTACCTTCTCTTCTCCTACGTTCCGGGAACACCTTGTTATAACATTCCTTCAAAGTTCGCTCCAATGAGTTTGTGGCTTCTTCAATCGCAGTTATTGTCCAGAGTTTGGGAACATCCCGGATTTCCTCTTTAGTGAGATCCTCATATCGTGTCCAATCCGTTTTTCGAGGATTCCGGCCTGCTGGGGTCGAGATTTTCTCGGCCGCAAGCCTGAACTCTAAATCTTTATCGAGTACTTTCCAACCAATGATATGATCTGATATTTTATCGTTAGATAATGTCATATCAATCACTTCCTGCCTTCTGTTGGTCACAAAAGTCGGACGGGTGCCAACGTTCTGTATGACCAAGCGAGATGACAGAATGAAGTCCATGAGTTTATGCTCCCTGAAGTTACATTATGTGCTACCCCAGAGTGTGTTCTGTGAATTTGCGTCACATCCCACAATTAGACCTAGCATATCTTACAACGTCCATAAACTCCGTCGTAGGGGGAGGGAGAATGGAGTCGCAAGGAAAATAGGCCGAGACGACAATTGTCTCTACCTCTTTCCCCTCTAATCGATACTTTATTTTAACTGCACCTAAGTCTTGACAACAGAATTGTCTTAACAAAGTGCAATCAACCGCTTTCGGCATAATAATACACGTACGCGGACGGACCTCTTCCTCTTTATGAAGGATAGACCCCCACTTTATACCTCCCAAGCCCCGTATTTGTCCTTTAGACACCCACGGTTCTTCAATTAATATTATGTGAGGATTTGTGTGCAGCTTTGCTTGACTGCGGCATAAAAGAGCCGCAGCCGTAGATTTGTTCTAACGAATATCCCCAGTTCGTCAGAATTATAGTGTGTTTCTCGTTGCAAATCACGATCGAAAAGGTTGAATGCAAGTCGGTTTGAAGCAGGCATTTCCAGTTGCACCAGTGCCTAGTTAGCGATTGTCAAACATATGTCTTCAATCAAAATCAATGCCTCATTATACACGTTTGGTGTGAATTGAATGTCCGGATTTCGATTCGCAGCGCGCAAACGATGTAAAATATCTTCACTCATGTAATCCTTGTATTTTTCTCATAGATCTTTTGGATTAGATGGGAAGCAGGTTGTCAATATTATGACAAATAGCGTACGGATTTGCTGCGGTCGAGCAGTATTCGATGCATCAGCTAGTGCAGTGTCCCAATGTGCATCATTCTCAACAAGTTTTAGTTCCTGGCAAGCTTGGCGATAAGTGGCGCAAAGCTGACCGTTGACTGTTCTTTAATCTTAGAAGGATATTGGTCCACGTATATTGATCAATAGCAATCTTAGATAGAAGCATTCTGTATTGTTCGGATGAACAGTGCACGGACGATCCAATGCGTCACTGGAATATAAATTGGGATGTCCTTCAACTGTTTTACCTTGCTTGCGACGTTGAAACTTTTTAGTCGGTGCATTCCACGTGTAGAATTTCGGTACCTCAGAATAAAGCAAAGTCGTAGCAAAAAGATCATCTTGGCACAATGAGTAAAACGCAGTTAAAGTTGTTGCCGGTGGAGCCAATGCTCTTGCACATACATTATCTGCTGTAAAGTACACGATATGCACCGCCAAGTGTACTACTGTTGGATGTCGTTCATGGATTGGAAATGATATGCTGCGCCATACTGCTTCATTGCTGCTTATGTAGCGTCCAAGTTGGTATTGGTTGATTTCATCGAGATATTTGCAAATGTATTTTATTGAATCACTGAATTGTAATACTCAACATTAATGTGTGCTTTGAGGGTCTTTGAAAGCAATGGTGAATATGGTACAATCCATCGATTATCTATTTCAATATCAAAGTTTTGTACTTTCAGAACGATGGATTGTGATATTTTTTCTGTGGCAAGTGCCCGTGCCCGCATATGCATAAATTCACACATTTAAATTTGCATTTTCCTGTGTGCGTGGCAATGAAGCGTTTTCTATAGAGAATTTGGATTGGGTTGAAGGGAATTCAACAAAGTTTTACAGAGCACCCTTAGACAGACATAATATTTTTGCATAGTCTGCTCTTTCTAAGTCACAATTGAAATTCGCATATGTATTTATTTTTTTTCTATGATAAAGTGCCTGTAGCTAGCCTACAGCGTTAACATTCTTTCTTCCTTCATACAAACGAATTTTACTCAACTGCTGCTTAAGTTGAACAGTTGAGTATATTTCTGTTAACTTTTGGTGGAAAATTGGTCTGTGGTGAACTACACGCGCAAAACGAGTACCCCTCAAAATTCCATGCGTTCGCGTCATTGAGAATTCTCTATACATTAACGTTCTCTGCATAGAATGATCCGGTGTTGCACTGTGTTTGGTCCGCCGTACAAGGGATGGGCTTTTCCCAGTGAGCAGGTGGGAGTGAGTAAATATCGTATGGCCATGCCCTAATCGAACGTAAGGCTTTAAGACATTTGGCGACAAACTTGTAGGATAGCATGGAGAGAATCTACACTCTACTAAAACACCATAGCATTAGTGTAGAGGATTTAATAACTCGTTTAGCAGTATCATCGGGAATTTCATTTCCTGCAATTCCAGCATGCCAGATAATCTTAATGTTATTGCATGTTGTAATCAGTGAATTTATAATGGATGTGATAATTCTACTTGGATTGTTTGGAGATTTGATTGCTGTGATACAAGATTTGCAGTCAGTACATCACTACATATTTATTATAAAACAAAGTCGTTTTTTCTGTCCCCTTGAATGCTTAAATCTTTAAAACTGCGCAACGGATTTTGATGCGGTTTTTTTTAAAGATAGATTGATTGAAGAGGAAGGTTTATATCAATATAATGTGAAGAAATATATAAAGGGGGCGTGGCAATCGGTCAAAATGTGGCAAAAAAAATATTTTTTTTTGTTTTCACGGCCATAAAGCATAAACGAATCAAGCAATTAAAATGAAATTTCTTGAAGTTTAACTTTGAAATATTTACTTTCGTTCTGCATCAAAAAAAATAATTGATTTATTTGTTATTTTTCCAAAATTTTTTGAACAAAAGCAGCTCTTTTTCCAAAAAAGCTGTTTGTGTGTTTGTTCGCTGTCAACCGAATGAAGCAACAGGCGTTAAGCGATAATCTCACCACACCTCATTAATGTTGAATTACATCGTATGGTGACGTATGTATGTATGTATTTACGAATCGCTCGCATTATTTCATTTCGGACGCATGTATGTACATATGTATGTATTTCAGCTGAATTACCGGACAAAGATGAAGATCCTATCCTATACGAAATCGTAAAGAAACATATGGTACACGGCGCTTGCGGGACTTTAAACCCGAATTCTCCATGTATGCGAGATTCTAAATGCAGCAAAGAATTCCCGAAGTCGTTCCAAACTCAAACAACTACTAGCGATGATGGATATCCCAAATATCGTCGACGATCGCCAGAAGAGGGTGGGCAAATTGCTACCGTCCGAAACATTGATATTGATAAGCGATGGATCGTTCCCTATAATCCGCTCCTTTTGAAAATTTTTGATGCCCACATCAACGTGGAGTTGTGCAATTCAATAAAGTCAATCCAATATGTTACTAAGTACATTAATAAAGGCAGTGATCAAGCCACTTTCAGCATACAATCACCAAATGAAGTGGAAATATATCAGTCTGGACGTTACACCTGCAGCTCTGAAGCTGTATGGAGGATTTTATCATTCGAAGTGCACGACCGGTCTCCCACAATTGTCCACCTTGCAGTTCATTTAGAAAATGGACAAAGGGTATATTTGACTGAGAACAATATACAAGAAGTTATTAATAACCCGCCGGATAAAACATTGACAGCATTCTTCAAGTTATGTGCTCAAGATGATTTCGCGAAAACGCTGACATATGACAGAGTTCCAAGTTACTATGCATGGAACCAGAGTTCTAAAACTTTTCAACGGCGAAAACAAAGTACTGTGGTTGATGGTTTCCCCGGAGTAAAAAAAACGGATGCTCTTGACAGAGTCTATGTGATTCATCCCAACAACAGCGAATGCTTTTATCTGAGAATGTTACTTCATATTGTAAAAGGCCCGACATCCTTTGCTCACCTAAGAACTTTACAAGGTGTTGTTTACAATACTTATCAAACAGCATGCAAAGCTATGGTGCTCTTGGAAGTCGATTCTCACTGGGAAAATACATTATCAGAAGCACCTGTTTCTAGTTCAACTACATCATTAAGATATTTATTTGCCGCCATAGTAGTGTTTTGTCAAGTAACTGATTCTGTTAGTCTATGGAATAAATTTCAAGAAAATATGGCCAGTGATATTCTGATTCGGCGACGGCAAGTGTTAAACTCTGTTGATGTACAATATGACCAAAACATATTTCACGAAGAATTATTTGAATTAAACAAAATAGTGCAATTACTTTCGGGTAAAACGATCAAGGATTTTGGGCTGCCGATGCCAGCTAATACTACTAACTCTGATTTAACTAACAGTGCCGAATACACAAGAGAAACATCATATGATCAAACGGACTTTTACAAAATATAGCTCAAGATGATCCACGATTAAACATCGATCAGATGTTGCGTTAGCTGTTGCGTCATCCGGCATTGCCGCCACTCTTTTGGAAGGAGGCCGAACCGCACACTCTACATTCAAGCTCCCGCTCATAATCGCCACCGATGATGATAACAGCGTCTGTAGTGTTTCTAAACAGAGCAATACAGAAAAATTGATGTGCGACTGCTCATTAATAGTCTGGGACGAAGGTACCATGTCAAACAAGACGTATGTGGAAGCACTGGATAGGACAATGCGCGATTTGCGCAACAAAAATTCACCTATGGGTGGATGTACAATTCTGTTCTCAGGAGATTTCCGTCAAATCCTACCAGTTGTGACTTGAGGAACACGTGCTGACGAAATAAATGCTTCGCTAAAAAGATTCCACCTTTGGTCGCATGTCAATAAATTGGAGCTTAAAACTAATATGAGGGAACAGGCTATTTCCAGAGATGCTGCTAAAAGTTGGCAATGGAGAATTAACACAAAGTGAGGGAAGGATTAACCTAGAAAACCTTTGTGTTTTGATAGACAACATCCAAGAGTTAGTCAATAATGTTTATCCTGACATTGATAACATAAGTTATAAGACAATATCTTGGTTTAAAGAAAGAGCTGTTCTGTCACCAACTAACGAACAAGTAGATAAAGTAAATAACTCAAAGATTGATGCGCCGACGAAAATATACTACTCGGTCGATACTGTTCTCGATTTGGAAGAAGCTGTTCATTTTCCTAAAGAATTTCTAAATTCTTTGTACCCGTCTGGACTCCCTCCGCACAAAATGGAGCTGAAAATAGGTTGTCCTGTTATTTTATTAAGAAACCTAAATCCACCTAAACTTTGCAATGGCATGCGTTTGCTGGTAAAATCACTGAAAACTTTCATAATAGAGTGCACAATACTCACAGGATGTGGTACCGGAGAAGATGTATTGATTCTCCGAATCCCTCTGATACCATCGGATCTACCATTCCAATTTAAGCGCTTACAATTTCCGGTAAAGACATCTTTGTCAACGACCATTAATAAATCTCAGGGTCAAACCTTCAACGTTGCAGGCTTAGATTTGAGCGTTGACTGTTTTTCACATGGCCAACTGTATGTCGCTCTTTCAAGAGTAACCTCTAGAGAAAACATGTTTGTATTGTCTAATGACAAGAAAGCTATGAACGTTGTATATAAAGACATACATAAAGACATTCTGTAATATGTTAATTGTTGTAAAAATAAAATAAATACATATGTAAAAATGCAAAAAGTAAATATGTAAAAGTGTAGGGTATGAATTAAGATATTCCAAAGATAGCAGGAAATCGTCATGCTATAAAGAAAGGGGAATTGTTTTACTCCAAATTAAACGCGTGCGGGCCAGGGCAGTAATGACAAAGCCAAAACTACTGGATCGATTTTAATCATTTTTTTGAGTGAGTGCCATAGGGTATATATTTTATATCTGTGCGAAGCCATCAAGATAACTTAGCTCCAATAGAAATTAATTCAGCTCTTAATTTATCAAATTTCTTTATCTATCTCATTACTCGATAAGTCAGCTCCAAGTGACATTCATTCCGTTGCTAATGCATCATATTCCTTTACCTATAATACAGGGTGGCTGATGCATTTTGCTACATTAAGAAACTCAAATAACTTTTTTTTTATTGTATGGAATTCATTTATTTTTTTTTCAAGTTGAAGGTCATTAAATTTTATTAAATGTAGCTTAACTAGTTTTAAAAATAATTGAATTTAAATGCCCCCCATGCTCGTTGACACAAGTGCGGCATCTTAGTAAAAAGTTGTTCATTGCTGCTTTGAGAGTTGCGACAGGAATAGCCGCAATTGTTGCCCGAATGGATTGTTTTAGTTCATCCAAATTTGTTGGCTTTGTTTTATAAACTTCTTGTTTACATAAACCCCACAAGAAAAAGTCAGGTGCAGTAAGGTCAGGCGACCTGGGGGGCCAACGAAATTCGGAGTTCTTTGAAATCAGTTTATTGGGAAATTTTCGTCGCAACTCTGTCATAACAGTCTGGGCTATGTGAGACGTTGCCCCATCTTGTTGAAACCACACAGAGTTGAAAGCAATTCTCTTTCGGCGTAGTTCTGGATAGAAAAATTCTTTCAGCATTTTCAAATAACGGTCTCCAGTAACCGTAACGGTGTGCCCATTTTCTTCAAAAAAATAAGGCCCGACAATACAGCGTGAAGAAACCGCACACCACACTGTCACGCGAAGAGGATGCAATTCCGTCTCGTGGAGTATCTGTGGGTTAGAAGTACTCCATATTCGACAATTTTGTTTGTTCACATTGCCGTTTAAATCGAAATGGACCTCATCAGACATGAAAAGGCAGTTTAACATGTTTTGGTCTTCTTCCACCATTTGCAGGATCTTCTGGCAAAATTCCAAGCGAATCGGGAAGTCTGCTGCATTCAGTTTGTTAACCATTTGAATTTTGTAGGGAAATAAGTCTAAATCTTTGTGCATTATTGTTTGCAAAGACTGTCGGCTGACACCAAGTTGAGCAGATAAGCTTCTTGTTGAAACCCTTGGATTGCTTTGTATAGCTGCAGCTACAGCAGCGATCGTTTCCTCCGTCCGAACTGGTGGGTTTCGATGATAAGGCCTTCTTACGACTGTTCCTTGCTCAGTAAAATTATTCACCAGTCTCATTATGGTCCATCTGCTCGGGGGATCGCCGCCAAACATCCGCCTGTACTCTCTCTGTACCAAAACTACGGACTCCGGTGCGTGATAGCGGCGGACTATCCAAATTCTTGTTTGCGTGTCCCAGTTATCCATTTTAATAAATTTTAAAGATCAATCTGCAAATTAAAACAAAAATGGAACAGATAACTTAAAAAGAAAAAAAGTTATTCAATTTTTTTTTGGTAGCGGCTTTCATCAGCCACCCTGTATTTGCACTAAAACTTACATGAATACATTCACCACATTAATCAACGAAACAGCCACTCAAAATCCCAAAACTTACTACCACGCTTTCAGCACGCCTCACTGCCCTTAACAAGACGCAAACTACTACTCTCTCACTCAACTTGAACAAGCTTACCCTCGCACACTCATTCACACACTTTTTGACTGAAGGATCCAAATACCTTTATCTATCTCTTGAACCGAAGTTTACTGAGATATGTCTTCTGATGACGAATAACTACACAATAAGCTTAATAAGAAAGTGTATAAACTAAATAAGAAAGTGTATAAACTAAATAATATAAAATAATAAAGTTGAGAAGTTTAACTCACATTCGCAAATTTAAAATGTATAAAAAAACCATAATTTCAATTTTACAATGGAACATGAATAGATTTTATAATAACTAATAGCTTGGTGCAGTCCCTTTTTCCTTCAATAATTTTACTAAATGAACCCTATTTAGCGAGAAACGCAGACGCATTTCCCGCCAAAACCTATGTTAGCATATTGCAAACCCTCCAACCATAATTTCAAGTAAGCAAGCTGTTGGTTCGGTGTGTAGAAGTCCACGCAAGTAGGGAAAGTCCCTAATTGCCATTCACTTGGGAGTACCTAGGACTATTCTTATGCATATGGTCTAAGCAGCTCACATCTTCGAGGCCTTGTCCAAGTATCTTTTGGATAGCTCCCGAATATCCGTTTTATCCGAAACATGGTAGTCTGCAGCAGCAGACAAAGATACACCAAGCTACCTGGCTGTCTCTTGACCGGAAAACGCGAAAGCAGATCGATCATGTTGTGTTTTAGATGTACGTACGATCCGAGGACCCAACATTGACTCGGACCATGACCTCTGTACTGCAAAAAACGTACATCTAACTACACAAAGAATGTTCGACACCGAAGAACTGCAATCGCAACAGGCAGCCAGAAGATTCCCTAATCGACTTTCATTCCTGCTCTCAGAGAGTACTGCCCAACAATCGGGCACGCACGAGCAATGGAACAACACTCCTCTTTCTTAACGTACTGCCGCCGAAGAAGAAATCGATTTCGGCGAGCGCGTAAAAACAGTTGATACGACGAAGAATGTCATGCTACCGTGCACAGGAAAGATGTTGACACGCTGTGATCGGGCGCAACGCGAGCTATGTGATATCACTATCGAGAGCTGAAATATGAGGGCAGACGTATTATCAGATTGAAGAAACGAGAAGCCGAAATACGTGAGTGCGAGGTGTTTGAGATGCTAGCCAATAGAAAAAACGCCAGATATTTCGATAAGAGAGTTCGACGGCTTTCGGAAGGTTTCAAACCCGGGGCGTTTTCTTGTAAGAGCAAAGACGGCGATCTGGTTACTGACATTGATATGCGTAAAGAGCGATATCACGGCTAAAGAACAACAAAGCCGCGCGAGCCGAGATGAGCTATTCAAATATGGCGGCGAGGATCTAGTAAGGAGCATGCATCAGCTACTATACAGAATATGGTCGGATGAAAACATGCCTGCTGATTGGAATTTAAGTGTGCTCTGCCCAATCCATGAGAAGAGTGATACTGCATCTGTGCCAATTGCCGCGGGATTCGTCTTACAGCGTATTGTGTGAAAGGCTGAAGTCCACCCTCAACCAACTGATTGTTCCCTATCAGTGTGGCTTTAGACCTGAAAATCCATAATCGCCCGGGTATTCATAATACGGCAAGTCTTGGAAAAAACCCGTGAAGAGAAAAACGACAAATACCATAGTTTTGTCAATTTTAAAGCTGCATTCAACAGCATGAAATAAGTTAACCACATGCCGCATTGAATTTGGTATCCCCCCAAAATTAATAGAGCTATGCAAAATGATGTTGCTCAATACTCGTACCAGCCGCGCCGTAACAATTGGGATGGACTTCTCGGAGCCGTTTGATACCAAACGAGTTTTCAGCAAGGGTAACACACTGGCGTGTGACTTCTTTAATCTGATGCTGGAAAAGGTCGTGCGAGCTGCAGAACTTAATTCCGCAGGCAAAATTTTTTTAAGAGCGTATAAACACCTTTACAGATATTCTTAATGATATTTCATAATGGTCGATAGGATTAATCATAGATTCTAAGTATTTCTGTAAGTTATACTGTAACTATATTAGAAGATCTTTATCAATTAGATTAAACATCATGAAATACCTTTCTAGCAAACATAGTTATATTCACCCAACTACACTTGTTAATGTAGTCGCAGCACTCCTGCTATAAAAATTGACTACGGTATACCAATCTACGGACACTGTTAAACATCTTTCATACGCAAAACCGTATGAAATATTTTGTTATCACGAACACAATCCTGGTTAATGCTTTGAACAATGTAATCTCACGAAAAACGCAGCCAAGGACTCGTTAATAAAATTGTTCCCCCTTGGCACATCAGCGCCAAATCATTTAAAGACGCCTTACTCAGCCGGTCTAAGCAAAATATGACAAACTTCACTTTTCAATCACAATTAGAGACTTAAGCTCATTACAATTACAATGGAATTTTATTTACACCGACGAATCCCTCTGACTACACTTCTTTAACTGTCACCAATAAAAACGGAGACACAATAACACAATGGCCTCTTTATCTCGTGTGCTTGATCTTCACGGCTGAAGCTTTAGCGATCGAACTAGCCGTCAATTACGAAAAGAAAAATAAGGAAAATATATGATACTAGCAAACCCGGCCCGCTTCGCTGGGCACACTAAAATAGAATAGATATGGTTTAGAACAGAAAAGATATGGTTTTCATATTATTTATTTCTTTATTCTTTATTCAAGCGCTTTGGCATAAACAATATTTTTTGTTTTTCTATTTGTTTTTGAGTAAATATAAAATATAAATTGAAAATCAGGAAAAAAGATAGTTTTTAAATTTCAAATCAACGCAAATGAATAACTAAGAAACAATCGTGTTTTTTCCTGATCATCCATGAATTTTTCGTTTCAATTTATATGTTTTATTAAGCATTGGAGCCTTTTTACCCATTATCCATTTATATTTTTCAAAAAAAAAAACGAAAAAAATGTTTTTTTCCACGAACACATAATTTCATTTGAACATTCGGATGACACATTAAATTCTCAAATTTCGGAAGAAATTATTCACTGTTCCAAAATCCACTCCAAAAAAATTCACAAAAAATGTTTACACTTTGCACTTACGTCTTCTCCTTATGGCATCCAAACCAGAAAGAAATATTGACATATTGTAAATCACACTGTCAATTTGACAGTTCAGTTCCGCCCCAAGCGTTCAAAAAGTAAATGACATTATAGCTGGTTCAAAAGAACGCTGTACCCGTTGCCAGTGCTCCGAACTACAACCAAACTTTACGAAACCCATTTTCAATACTTACTTAACAATGTGCGTAAGTTTGGTTTAATTCGGTGCAAAGACACTTCGGGTCCACGTTTTGGCATATATTTCGACTATATCTCGAGACCCCAGTCACGGAGCGGCATGAAAAATACTCTGAACTAAAGCATTCACCAACAGCTTCCATTTGATACCCATATTGTACATACACATCCGAAGGTTTCCCGGGTCCACGTTTTGACCTATATCTCGAACCCTATCCACCAATAGGTATTCAAACTATACGGAAACCATCTTCAATACCTTTTTAACAATGTGTGTAAGTTTGGTTTAATTCGGTGCAAAGACACGGCCGGTTAGCGAACACACACAAAAAGTTGACTTTATTTTATACAGAAATCAGACGCTTAATTCAACAAAAAAGACGATTACGAAAGAAATGGCAAACTAGTAGAAATCCAAGAGATAAAACAGTTCTAAATAGAGCCACTAGTGAACTCAAAGACAAATTGAAAGACTTTAGAAATAAATCGATCTCAAGCTACATTCAAAACCTGAATGACAATAATAATGATGATTATAAAATATGGAGGGCAACGAAGTACATAAAACACCCAAAGAAGAGAAGTGTACCTATTAAAGATTGCAATGATAGATGGTGCAGAACAGATAAGAGCAAAGCTGATGCTTTTGCAAAGCATCTAGAAAAAACTTTCACAGCCTTTAACAGCAGTAACAATAACGACTTTGACGTTCTTCAATTTCTCGATGTCCCGTGCCAACTATCGTTGCCAATTAAGCATATTACACCTGCAGAAATTCGTACCGAAATAGAAAACTTAAGTAAAAATAAATCACCAGGCTATGATAAAATTGATTCTAAAGTAGTAAAGTGTTTACCAAAAAACGGCATTATGCTGCTGACACATATTTACAACGCTATATTAAGATTAAACTATTTTCCTAAACAATGGAAATGCGCGGAATTTGTTATGATTCCCAAGCCTAATAAGCCTGAAAACGAAGTAACGTCTTACAGACCAATAAGTTTACTGACACTTTTCTCTAAAATATTTGAGAGAATATTTTTACGGAGAATATCGCCAACTTTAAAACAACATAATATAATACCTGAATATCAATTTGGTTTTCGCCGACACCATGGAACTCCCGAACAATGCCACCGACTGGTTAACTTCATTGTTGATTCTTTTGAGAGAAAAAAGTATTGTTCAGCTGTCTTTTTGGATATCCAACAAGCATTTGACAAAGTTTGGCATCATGGTCTTTTATACAAATTGAAAAAAATTTTCCCCGCACAGATATATTTAATCCTAAAATCGTATCTGACTGAAAGATCATTTTACGTGAAAGTGAAAGATGAAATATCTAGCATTGCATACATCAAAGCTGGGGTACCTCAAGGAAGCGTACTCGGTCCAGTTCTTTATACTATTTTCACATCAGATATGCCAGTAACTGAAAATATACTTATTGCAACATATCCTGATGATACCGCTTTTCTTGCTTCAAGTTATTCTCCAACCGAATCTACCTCACTAGTACAAATTGCATTGAATTACTTGCAGGTCTGGTTAGACTGCTGGAAGATTAAAGTTAATACCAACAAATCTGTACATGTTTTATTTACACTACGGCGAAATGACTGTCCTGACTTGCAGATCAATGGAAACATTATTCCTAAATGTAACAGTGTAAAATATTTAGGCTTACACCTAGACAAGCGATTAACATGGAAGTGTCATATACAAGCTAAAGCTAACCAATTAAAAATTAAAACAAGAAAACTCTATTGGTTGCTTGGACCTAGGTCACCACTTTACCTTGAAACCAAATTATTATTATACAAAGCCCTATTGAAGCCAGTATGGACATATGGCGTACAACTTTGGGGAACAGCCTCTAATTCTAATATAGAAATCTTACAAAGATATCAGTCGAAAACCCTTCGATTGATAACGAGTGCACCCTGGTTCATTACCAATAAAGCCATTCATTCAGACTTACATATTCGTTTCATAAAAACTGAGATTAAAAGATTCAGTACAGCATATTTGCAAAGGATAAGCTATCATGAAAACCCGCTTGCAATAACTCTCTTAGATGAAACCAATGAAATAATAAGACTGAAAAGACAACATGTTTTAGATCTCCCATTTCGTACCTAATCACTATTATTAATGAGTTTACAACATATTCATATAACGTTATCACATGTATAGCCTTAACTTGGTATAAATATATGTATTACATATAAGTATATTATTATTGTTTTCACTGGAGATCAATAATACATGTCAAATAACCACAATGTTATATAATTTGCTTATTGTTCTTAGAATAGATTGCAAATAAAAGTATTAATAAAAAAAAAAAATTTATACTTCATTTTTATTTTTTTGTATATAACTAGCAAACCCGGCCCGCTTCGCTGGGCACACTAAAATAAAATAGATATGGTTTAGAACAGAAAATATATGATTTTCATATTATTTATTTCTTTATTCTTTATTCAAGCGCTTTGGCATAAACAATATTTTTTGTTTTTCTATTTGTTTTTGAGTAAATATAAAATATAAATTGAAAATCAGGAAAAAAGATAGTTTTTAAATTTCAAATCAACGCAAATGAATAACTAAGAAACAATCGTGTTTTTTCCTGATCATCCATGAATTTTTCGTTTCAATTTATATGTTTTATTAAGCATTGGGGCTTTTTTAACCATTATCCATTTATATTTTTCAAAAAAAAAACGAAAAAAAATTTTTTTTCCACGAACACATAATTTCATTCGGATTTCACATTAAATTCTCAAATTTCGTAAGAAATTATTCACTGTTCCAAAATCCACTCCAAAAAAATTCACAAACAATTTTTACATGTTGCACTTACGTTTTTTCCTTATGGCATCCAAATCAGAAAGAAATATTGACACATTGTAACTAACACTGTCAATTTGACAGTTCAGTTCCGCCCCAAGCGTTAAAAAAGTAAGCGACATTATGGCTGGTTCAAAAGAACGCTGTACCCGTTGCCAGTGCTCCGAACTACAACCAAACTTTACGAAACCCATTTTCAATACTTACTTAACAATGTGCGTACGTTTGGTTTAATTCGGTGCAAAGACACGGCGGGTTCACGTTTTGGCATATATTTCCAGACCCTAGTCATCAATAGGTATGAAAATTACTCCGTATTAAAGCACTTATCAACAGCTTTCATTTGATACCCATATTGTACATACACTCGAGACCCCAGTCACGGAGCGGCATGAAAAATACTCTGTACTAAAGCATTCACCAACAGCTTCAATTTGGTATCCATATTGTACAAACACATTCTAGGGTCCACGTTTTGGTCTCTATCTCGAGACCCTAGTCACGGAGCGGCATGAAAAATACTCTGGACTAAAGCATTCACCAACAGCTTCCATTTGATACCCATATTGTACATACACATCCGAAGGTTACCCGGGTCCACGTTTTGACCTATATCTCAAGCCCTATTTCCAAAATAAAATATAATCCATGTTACTCGTGGATGATGTAGCTTTCCAATGGTGAAAGAATTTTTAAAATCGGTCCAGTAGTTTGTGAGCCTATTCATTACAAACAAACAAAGTTTTCCTCTTTATAATATTAGTATAGATGCTTTCCATTTCAATTCAACCGGGCTATTCGGGTCATGTTCTTCGATTTCGATGTAACTCAAATATGGTCAAAATAATGAGACACGTATTTTTTTGTTCGCTCGAAAAAATTTTTTTTCAAGAGTTATTGGCAATTTTGTGTTTCGACTCAAGCTCGATTTTTTTTAATTATATAAGAAAAAAACAAAAAGTGCGAAACAGATTTTTTACTCAAAATTTCATTACTCAAAAACAACGCATTTTAGCTACTAGGCATTCAGCTCAATTAAAGTTTGAGATGTCCTTTTGATTTGGAAAAAGTTATAAAAAAAAAATACACTTTTTGAAATATTGAATTTCGAAAAAATTTAATTTTTTTTTTCTTTTTTGCTAAATAAAAAATTTTCAACTACTTTTTTGCAATTGTTTCTACATGAAGTCGCTCGTGTAAGTAATTACGATCATTTCGAACCCAGAATTATTAAAATCGGTTCATTTTTGACTAAGTTATGGGCATTTAAAAAAATTTTTTTCTTATATAATTAAAAAAAATCGAGTTTGAGTCGAAACACAAAATTGCCGATAACTCTTGAAAAAAAATTTTTTCGAGCGAACAAAAAAATACGTGTCTCATTATTTTGACCAGAGAGCAACATATTTCAGTTACATCGAAATCGAAGCACATGACCCGAATAGCCCGGTTGAATTGAAATGGAAAGCATCTATAGATATAAGACTAGCAACCCGCCCGGCTTCGCACGGGTATAAAATATATACCCTATGTCACTCACTCAAAAAAATGATTAAAATCGATCCAGTAGTTTTAGCTTTTTCATTACTGCCCTGGCCCGGACGCGTTTAATTTGGAGTAAAACAATTCCCCTTTCTTTATAGCATGACGATTTCCTGCTATCTTTGGAATATCTTAATTCATACCCTACACTTTTACATATTTACTTTTTGCATTTTTAACATATGTATTATATTTATTTTATTTTTACAACAATTAACATATTACAGAATGTCTTTATGTATGTCTTTATATACAACGTTCATAGCTTTCTTGTCATTAGACAATACAAACATGTTTTCTCTAGAGGTTACTCTTGAAAGAGCGACATACAGTTGGCCATGTGAAAAACAGTCAACGCTCAAATCTAAGCCTGCAACGTTGAAGGTTTGACCCTGAGATTTATTAATGGTCGTTGACAAAGATGTCTTTACCGGAAATTGTAAGCGCTTAAATTGGAATGGTAGATCCGATGGTATCAGAGGGATTCGGGGAATCAATACATCTTCTCCGGTACCACATCCTGTGAGTATTGTGCACTCTATTATGAAAGTTTTTAGTGATTTTACCAGCAAACGCATGCCATTGCAAAGTTTAGGTGGATTTAGGTTTCTTAATAAAATAACAGGACAACCTATTTTCAGCTCCATTTTGTGCGGAGGGAGTCCAGACGGGTACAAAGAATTTAGAAATTCTTTAGGAAAATGAACGGCTTCTCCAAATCGAGAACAGTATCGACCGAGTAGTATATTTTCGTCGGCGCATCAATCTTTGAGTTATTTACTTTATCTACTTTATCAGAATAGCTCTTTCTTTAAACCAAGATATTGTCTTATAACTTATGTTATCAATGTCAGGATAAACATTATTGACTAACTCTTGGATGTTGTCTATCAAAACACAAAGGTTTTCTAGGTTAATCCTTCCCTCACTTTGTGTTAATTCTCCATTGCCAACTTTTAGCAGCATCTCTGGAAATAGCCTGTTCCCTCATATTAGTTTTAAGCTCCAATTTATTGACATGCGACCAAAGGTGGAATCTTTTTAGCGAAGCATTTATTTCGTCAGCACGTGTTCCTCAAGTCACAACTGGTAGGATTTGACGGAAATCTCCTGAGAACAGAATTGTACATCCACCCATAGGTGAATTTTTGTTGCGCAAATCGCGCATTGTCCTATCCAGTGCTTCCACATACGTCTTGTTTGACATGGTACCTTCGTCCCAGACTATTAATGAGCAGTCGCACATCAATTTTTCTGTATTGCTCTGTTTAGAAACACTACAGACGCTGTTATCATCATCGGTGGCGATTATGAGCGGGAGCTTGAATGTAGAGTGTGCGGTTCGGCCTCCTTCCAAAAGAGTGGCGGCAATGCCGGATGACGCAACATCTGATCGATGTTTAATCGTGGCTCATCTTGAGCTATATTTTGTAAAAGTCCGTTTGATCATATGATGTTTCTCTTGTGTATTCGGCACTGTTAGTTAAATCAGAGTTAGTAGTATTAGCTGGCATCGGCAGCCCAAAATCCTTGATCGTTTTACCCGAAAGTAATTGCACTATTTTGTTTAATTCAAATAATTCTTCGTGAAATATGTTTTGGTCATATTGTACATCAACAGAGTTTAACTCTTGCCGTCGCCGAATCAGAATATCACTGGCCATATTTTCTTGAAATTTATTCCATAGACTAACAGAATCAGTTACTTGACAAAACACTACTATGGCGGCAAATAAATATCTTAATGATGTAGCTGAACTAGAAACAGGTGCTTCTGATAATGTATTTTCCCAGTGAGAATCGACTTCCAAGAGCACCATAGCTTTGCATGCTGCTTGATAAGTATTGTAAACAACACCTTGTAAAGTTCTTAGGTGAGCAAAGGATGTCGGGCCTTTTACAATATGAAGTAACATTCTCAGATAAAAGCATTCGCTGTTTTTGGGATGAATCACATAGACTCTGTCAAGAGCATCCGTTTTTTTTACTCCGGGGAAACCATCAACCACAGTACTTTGTTTTCGCCGTTGAAAAGTTTTAGAACTCTGGTTCCATGCATAGTAACTTGGAACTCTGTCATATGTCAGTGTTTTCGCGAAATCATCTTGAGCACATAACTTGAAGAATGCTGTCAATGTTGTATCCGGCGGGTTATTAATAACTTCTTGTATATTGTTCTCAGTCAAATATACCCTTTGTCCATTTTCTAAATGAACTGCAAGGTGGACAATTGTGGGAGACCGGTCGTGCACTTCGAATGATAAAATCCTCCATACAGCTTCAGAGCTGCAGATGTAACGTCCAGACTGATATATTTCCACTTCATTTGGTGATTGTATGCTGAAAGTGGCTTGATCACTGCCTTTATTAATGTACTTAGTAACATATTGGATTGACTTTATTGAATCGCACAACTCCACGTTGATGTGGGCATCAAAAATTTTCAAAAGGAGCGGATTATAGGGAACGATCCATCGCTTATCAATATCAATGTTTCGGACGGTAGCAATTTGCCCACCCTCTTCTGGCGATCGTCGACGATATTTGGGATATCCATCATCGCTAGTAGTTGTTTGAGTTTGGAACGACTTCGGGAATTCTTTGCTGCATTTAGAATCTCGCATACATGGAGAATTCGGGTTTAAAGTCCCGCAAGCGCCGTGTACCATATGTTTCTTTACGATTTCGTATAGGATAGGATCTTCATCTTTGTCCGGTAATTCAGCTGAAATACATACATATGTACATACATGCGTCCGAAATGAAATAATGCGAGCGATTCGTAAATACATACATACATACGTCACCATACGATGTAATTCAACATTAATGAGGTGTGGTGAGATTATCGCTTAACGCCTGTTGCTTCATTCGGTTGACAGCGAACAAACACACAAACAGCTTTTTTGGAAAAAGAGCTGCTTTTGTTCAAAAAATTTTGGAAAAATAACAAATAAATCAATTATTTTTTTTGATGCAGAACGAAAGTAAATATTTCAAAGTTAAACTTCAAGAAATTTCATTTTAATTGCTTGATTCGTTTATGATTTATGGCCGTGAAAACAAAAAAAATATTTTTTTTGCCACATTTTGACCGATTACCACGCCCCCTTTATATATTTCTTCACATTATTGGTTGGTTGGTTGGTTAAAGTGGTGATTCTTTCAGAATCCAACTAGCGCTTTCGCGCCATTTTGTTGCCAACTTGTTTAACGGTTTTTACGTCTAAGCCAGATAGTTGTTCGAGATTCTCGAACAGCGGTTGGCCCAGGGTTAACAGTCTATCCTTCCATAGGGCAGGGCATTCACAGAGGAAATGGAAGATTGTCTCCTTTTTCTCCGGTTGTTTACAACTGTGACAGTATGTATTGTGAGGGATACCCATTTTGGCTGCTTGTTCTCCGATAGACCAAAAGCCAGTTATGACTGCCGTTAGTCTCCAGGCATCCCGTCGTTTCATTCTTATTAATGCCGACGATTACTTGAGGTTGTAGGTGGGCCATAACGTTCTGCTAATTTTGCATTTCGTCTCGACTTTCCACCTACAGTCTGCGATTCGGTGGTATTTTTGGGAAATTGTGCTCTTGACTGCACCTAATGATGTGAATACTGATTCTGCAAGAGCGTTATTCATGGCAGATCCCCCTCTTGCCAGTTCATCTGCTTTTTCGTTACCTTCAATGTTCCGATGTCCCGGGACCCAAATTAAGGTAACTTTATGGTTTTCACTCAAGATGGTGAGGCTATTCCTACTTTGTTCCACCACTTTGGAGGTTGTTGTGGCCGAACCCAGTGCCTGGATTGCAGCTTGGCTATCCGAGAGAATAGCGATATTACCCTTAAAAGAGAAATCTGCGATTAGTAGCCTGCAAGCTTCCCCAATCGCCAGTACTTCCGCCTGGAAGACACTGCTGGTATTAGGGAGACGCACAGATTTCTCAATTTTAAGTCTGTGAGAATATATACCAGCTCCAACACCGCAGCCCATTTTACTTCCATCCGTATAGACTGTAGTGGCGAAGTTGTTTAGAAAGAATCCCTTATTCCATTCTTCCTTAGTTGGAAAGAGAGTGGCAAAATTCCTATTGAAAGTTACCGTCGGGACGATGTAGTCAGTTCTCACCGAGATTAACTGAGTTTGTCGCAATAATAGACTAGCATGACCATAAGTTTTTTCTCTCCAGCGACCCGCTTCGTTTAACCTAAATGCACTCATGGTTGCCATCTTCTTAATATGTAGGTCTATTGGAATAACGTGTATCAGTGCATTGAGAGCCTCTCTAGGACATGATCTGATTGCACCGACCGTTATTGCACATGCTGATCTTTGTATTCTGCCGAGTAGTTTGGTATTGTACTCTCTCCCAGGAGCCTTCCACCAAACTACCGAACCATACGATAAAATAGGTCGTATAACCGTCTTATACAGCCATAATGTATGCTTAGGAACCGCAATATCGAACAGAAACGGTTGACTCCCATTGTGGCGCGATATAAAGGATAGTTTTTGACGCTCCATAAATCTCGAACATGTTCTCCATTGCTATGGTTCGCACCAGTCATAATAAGTATGCCAAAAAATGCATACAGCTCTGTTATTGACACAGGCGTCCATGACTTAGGAGTTGTGTTTGGATGCGCATTCTTGTAAGCATTATAAGTTTCTTTTCCTAACTTATTTGTGTGGCGCATAATTATATCAGCCATTTCAACGTTCATGAATCATTTGAATGTTTGCTCTATTGACAACATTTCAGTGCATCTAGCTGGTCCAGAACGTTCTCTTATAATATTTTGTCTGAGTACCTGACGACTTACATTTGGTTCTTTCATCCACTCAGTACCATCACGTGCAACAAATTTTTCGCTACTAGCAGGTAATTCATTATTTTCTTCTACTTCTTCTTCTTCATCATCCTCATAGTCCGCATAATCAGGTAATACTTCTGCGGCACTTTGCGAAACTTCAGCATCGTCATCAGCAATTTCAATGTCATTGAATTGAATTTCTTCTTCATCTTCTGAGTCAAAGTCATAGGGAGCGTCATCGTCACAAATTTCATCAAATAAAGATTGTATATATGATTCACGCTGTTCCTCAGTTAGCCTGCATAATAAAAAAAATTAGTATATGTTTACATTGTTGCTTATTTTACATTTTTTACCTTCTATATGCTGCACTTGATAAATATTCGTTTCTTCTTGAAGTCATTTCGTATCCAGTTATTTATAGTTTCAGTTATATTTATTTTCACTTCTTACACTTTTGAGCACCAAAACAATAATGAAAATATCAACAGGCAGCATTTATAACAACACCTCGTGTGAAAAAAACCCTTGCAGCTGCATATAAAATACAAAAACCAGTTATACCAGTGTATTTGCTACCTACGTACCCATACCTTGCACGACCTTTTTGCACATATCTTTTGAACCAGGTAGAATATTTCAATGAAATAAAAACCAAAATGTGTATTCGTTGTTACTCTACAAGTATATTATTATAAATTATATTTTTTTGTTTTGCATTTATCAGGACAACAACAAAAACAAAAATCCACTGTTGCATGTCCTGACTTTATTTGCCCATATCGCTGGAACCAGTAGGAATATTCGAATGAAACAAAAGACAAAATACTTGTTATATATTAAAATATACATTTCAAAAAAAAAAAAATCATAGAAATCGGTTGAATAAGCATTAAAAAAACCGCAAAATAAGGTCCCGGGTACAAACGTATCCCGGGTGTGTGTTTACGTGGTATTTTCTGGGTGTGTGTTCTAGCGTTAAAAAAACCGCATCAAAATCCGTTGCGTAGTTTTAAAGATTTAAGCATTTAAGGGGACAGAAAAAGCGACTTTGTTTTATAATATGTAGTGATGTACTGACTGCAAATCTTGGATCACAGCAATCAAATCTCCAAACAATCCAAGTAGAATTATCACATCCATTATAAATTCACTGATTACAACATGCAATAACATTAAAATTATCTGGCATGCTGGAATTGCAGGAAATGAAATTCCCGATGATACTGCTAAACGAGTTATTAAATCCTCTACACTAATGCTATGGTGTTTTAGTAGAGTGTAGATTCTCTCCATGCTATCCTACAAGTTTGTCGCCAAATGTCTTAAAGCCTTACGTTCGATTAGGGCATGGCCATACGATATTTACCCACTCCCACCTGCTCACTGGGAAAAGCCCATCCCTTGTACGGCGGACCAAACACAGTGCAACACCGGATCATTCTATGCAGATAACGTTAATGTATAGAGAAGTCTCAATGACGCGAACGCATGGAATTTTGAGGGGTACTCGTTTTGCGCGTGTAGTTCACCACAGACCAATTTTCCACCAAAAGTTAACAGAAATATACTCAACTGTTCAACTTAAGCAGCAGTTGAGTAAAATTCGTTTGTATGAAGGAAGAAAGAATGTTAACGCTGTAGGCTAGCTACAGGCACTTTATCATAGAAAAAAAATAAATACATATGCGAATTTCAATTGTGACTTAGAAAGAGCAGACTATGCAAAAATATTATGTCTGTCTAAGGGTGCTCTGTAAAACTTTGTTGAATTCCCTTCAACCCAATCCAAATTCTCTATAGAAAACGCTTCATTGCCACGCACACAGGAAAATGCAAATTTAAATGTGTGAATTTATGCATATGCGGGCACGGGCACTTGCCACAGAAAAAATATCACAAAAAATGTCCCAGCATTGTGCTGTTGTTATGAACAGCGCTGCACAATTCACATACATATGTATTATGTCTGTATTATGTTAGTTTATCAACCAAATTAAAATCTATATATATATAAAAATGAATGTTTGTCTGTATGTCATCGATGAACTCAAAAACTGCTGGACCGATTATTATAAAAATTGGTATATGTATATAATGGGTTGCCCATATTCGACGGACCCATGTGTTTTTTTAAGTCAAAGAAAAACACAATTTTTTTAACACACTTTTATTAGGTCGGGTTGTATGTATGTATGTATGTATGTATGTATGTATGTATGTATGTATGCATGTATGTATGTAACAGAATCTTTGAGCTTAATTTTCACTGGCTTCTAAAAATCTGATCGACTTGAAATTTTGCACACTTATCAAGGACCGATGACAATGCAATAATTTGATAAAAGTTTTCCATTATCCTTATTAGGATTGCCAGGATTAATATTTTCTTTTTTTTACTGTGGGCAAAAAGTAAGGTGAATTTCGTTGTAAAATGAAAAATCTTTATTTATTCTTGTAAATCAGTTTCTCAGACTCCCTCCACGAAATAAGTTCTTCATCCCGATTACTTCTTTATCACGGCCGATAACTGCATAGCTCTAGTCTCACAGTCGATAAGAAAGGAATTAAATATAACACGAATATATCGAATCATTTATTCACTGACTGCAATGATAACAATAATTTTCATTCATAATAAAAAAAATCGTTTAAAGAAACTAAAAAACACGCTTTTTTGCTAATCTAACTAAAAAATAGAAAATAAAAAATAGATTAAAAAAAATAAAAAAACACGCTTTTATTGCCAATCGAACTAAAAAGTAGAAAATAAATTTTAATGACAAAGATACCTATAATGAAGTAATAGCAAATCGAACGATCAGTCATAGTCAACTACCTCAGAACAGAACTATAACAAAAATTAAGATACAAATAGAATAATTCAAATTAGAGTTAAAAGCGTGGGATACTTGATATAGTAAATATTACAATCATTCTATTGGCAACTACTTATGTACAGAAGGTTATGAAAGTGAAGCAAAATGCATCCCACGCTTTTAACTCTAATTTGAATTATTCTATTTGTATCTTAATTTTTGTTATAGTTCTGTTCTGAGGTAGTTGACTATGACTGATCGTTCGATTTGCTATTACTTCATTATAGGTCCCTTTGTCATTAAAATTTATTTTCTACTTTTTAATTCGATTAGCAATAAAAGCGTGTTTTTTAGTTTTTTAAACTATTTTTTATTTATATTGACGATAATAATCATTTTATTTGGTTCAAGTATATTTGTTGACATAACTTTTTGAATATGATATCTCTCAAATGGCCGCCTTGAGCCTGTACGGCGTATTGAGCCCGTTTTGCAGCATTTTGTTCTTGTTCTTGAGCTCTTCTATGGTCTTTGGCTTATTAATATAAACCTTTGATTTTAAATATCCCCACAAGAAGAAGTCAGGTGGCGTTAAATCGGGCGAACACGGTCGCCAGTCAAAATCGCCATTTTTCGACATCAAACGACGAGGAAACAATAAAATAAAGTCAACTTTTTGTTTGTGTTCGCTAACCGGCCGTGTCTTTGCACCGAATTAAACCAAACTTACACACATTGTTAAGAAGGTATTGAAGATGGTTGCCGTATAGTTTGGATACCTATTGGTGGATAGGGTTCGAGATATAGGTCAAAACGTGGACCCGGGTAACCTTCGGATGTGTATGTACAATATGGGTATCAAATGGAAGCTGTTGGTGAATGCTTTAGTTCAGAGTATTTTTCATGCCGCTCCGTGACTAGGGTCTCGAGATAGAGACCAAAACGTGGACCCTAGAATGTGTTTGTACAATATGGATATCAAATTGAAGCTGTCGGTGAATGCTTTAGTACAGAGTATTTTTCATGCCGCTCCGTGACTGGGGTCTCGAGATATAAGTCAGAACGTGGACCTGGGTAACCTTTGGTTGTGTATGTACAATATGGGTATCAAATGAAAGCTGTTGATAAGTGCTTTAATACGGGGTAATTTTCATACCTATTGATGACTAGGGTCTGGAAATATATGCCAAAACGTGGACCCGCCGTGTCTTTGCACCGAATTAAACCAAACTTACACACATTGTTAAGTAAGTATTGAAAATGGGTTTCGTATAGTTTGGATACCTATTGGTAGATAGGGTCTCGATATATAGGTCAAAACGTGGGCCCGGGTAACCTTTGGATGTGTATGTACAATATGGGTATCAAATGGAAGCTGTTAGTGAATGCTTTAGTTCAGAGTATTTTTCATGCCGCTCCGTGACTGGGGTCTCAAGATATAGGTAAAAACGTGGACCCGCCGTGTCTTTGCACAGAATTAAACCAAATTTACACACATTGTTAAGTAGGTATTGAAGATGGTTCCCGTATAGTTTGGATACCTATTGGTAGATAGGGTCTCGAAATATACGCCAAAACGTGGACCCGACGTGTCTTTGCACCGAATTAAACCAAACTTACACACATTGTTAAGTAAGTATTGAAAATGGGTTTCGTAAATTTTGGTTGTAATTCGGAACACTGGCAACGCGTACAGCGTTCTTTTGAACCAGCTATAATGTCATTTACTTTTTTAACGCTTGGGGCGGAACTGAACTGTCAAATTGACAGTGTGAGTTACAATATGTCAATATTTCTTTCAGTTTGGATGCCATAGGGAGAAGACGTAAGTGCAAAGTGTAAACATTTTTGTGAATTTTTTTGGAGTGGATTTTGGAACAGTGAATAATTTCTTCCGAAATTTGAGAATTTAATGTGTCATCCGAATGTTCAAATGAAATTATGTGTTCGTGGAAAAAAACATTTTTTTCGTTTTTTTTTTTTTGAAAAATATAAATGGATAATGGTTAAAAAGGCTCCAATGCTTAATAAAACATATAAATTGAAACGAAAAATTCATGGATGATCAGGAAAAAACACGATTGTTTCTTAGTTATTCATTTGCGTTGATTTGAAATTTAAAAACTATCTTTTTTCCTGATTTTCAATTTATATTTTATATTTACTCAAAAACAAATAGAAAAACAAAAAATATTGTTTATGCCAAAGCGCTTGAATAAAGAATAAAGAAATAAATAATATGAAAACCATATCTTTTCTGTTCTAAACCATATCTATTCTATTTTAGTGTGCCCAGCGAAGCGGGCCGGGTTTGCTAGTATCATATATTTTCCTTATTTTTCTTTTCGTAATTGACGGCTAGTTCGATCGCTAAAGCTTCAGCCGTGAAGATCAAGCAGACGAGATAAAGAGGCCATTGTGTTATTGTGTCTCCGTTTTTATTGGTGACAGTTAAAGAAGTGTAGTCAGAGGGATTCGTCAGTGTAAATAAAATTCCATTGTAATTGTAATGAGCTTAAGTCTCTAATTGTGATTGAAAAGTTAAGTTTGTCATATTTTGCTTAGACCGGCTGAGTAAGGCGTCTTTAAATGATTTGGCGCTGATGTGCCAAGGGGGAACAATTTTATTAACGAGTCCTTGGCTGCGTTTTTCGTGAGATTACATTGTTCAAAGCATTAACCAGGATTGTGTTCGTGATAACGAAATATTTCATACGGTTTTGCGTATGAAAGATGTTTAACAGTGTCCGTAGATTGGTATACCGTAGTCAATTTTTATAGCAGGAGTGCTGCGACTACATTAACAAGTGTAGTTGGGTGAATATAACTATGTTTGCTAGAAAGGTATTTCATGATGTTTAATCTAATTGATAAAGATCTTCTAATATAGTTACAGTATAACTTACAGAATCTATGATTAATCCTATCGACCATCATGAAATATCATTAAGAATATCTGTAAAGGTGTTTATACGCTCTTAAAAAAATTTTGCCTGCGGAATTAAGTTCTGCAGCTCGCACGACCTTTTCCAGCATCAGATTAAAGAAGTCACACGCCAGTGTGTTACCCTTGCTGAAAACTCGTTTGGTATCAAACGGCTCCGAGAAGTCCATCCCAATTGTTACGGCGCGGCTGGTACGAGTATTGAGCAACATCATTTTGCATAGCTCTATTAATTTTGGGGGGATACCAAATTCAGACATTGCGGCATGTGGTTAACTTATTTCATGCTGTTGAATGCAGCTTTAAAATTGACAAAACTATGCTATTTGTCATTTTTCTCTTCACGGGTTTTTTCCAAGACTTGCCGTATTATGAATACCCGGGCGATTATGGATTTTCAGGTCTAAAGCCACACTGATAGGGAACAATCAGATGGTTGAGGGTGGACTTCAGCCTTTCACACAATACGCTGTAAGACGAATCCCGCGGCAATTGGCACAGATGCAGTATCACTCTTCTCATGGATTGGGCAGAGCACACTTAAATTCCAATCAGCAGGCATGTTTTCATCCGACCATATTCTGTATATTAGCTGATGCATGCTCCTTACTAGATCCTCGCCGCCATATTTGAATAGCTCATCTCGGCTCGCGCGGCTTTGTTGTTCTTTAGCCGTGTTATCGTTCTTTACGCATATCAATGTCAGTAACCAGATCGCCGTCTTTGCTCTTACAAGAAAACGCCCCGGGTTTGAAACCTTCCGAAAGCCGTCGAACTCTCTTATCGAAATATCTGGCGTTTTTTCTATTGGCTAGCATCTCAAACACCTCGCACTCACGTGTTTCGGCTTCTCATTTCTTCAATCTGATAATACGTCTGCCCTCATATTTCAGCTCTCGATAGTGATATCACATAGCTCGCGTTGCGCCCAACATCACAGCGTGTCAACATCTTTTCTGTGCACGGTAGCATGACATTCCTCGTCGTATCAACTGTTTTTACGCGCTCGCCGAAATCGATTTCTTCTTCGGCGGCAGTACGTTAAGAAAGAGGAGTGTTTTTCCATTGCTCGTGCGTGCTCGATTGTTGGGCAGTACCCTCTGAGAGCAGGAATGAAAGTCGATTAGGGAATCTTCTGGCTGCCTGTTGCGATTGCAGTTCTTCGGTGTCGAACATTCTTTGTGTAGTTAGATGTACGTTTATGGCAGTACAGAGGCGTGTGCTTATTTTGGCAGCAAACAGATCATGGTCCGAGTCAATGTTGGGTCCTCGGATCGTACGTACATCTAAAACACAACATGATCGATCTGCTTTCGCGTTTTCCGGTCAAGAGACAGCCAGGTAGCTTGGTGTATCTTTATCTGCTGCTGCAGACTACCATGTTTCGGGCGTCGGTGAAGTCGATCAGCCTCTGTCCGTTACTGGATGTTTCGTTGTGCAGACTGAATTTTCCGACTGTAGGACCAAAAATTCCCTCCTTGCCCTCCCTGGAGTTGAAGTCGCGCGATGTTTATGTCGTGGCGGGGACGGCGCTCTTAGGCACGTTCCAGGCACTCAGTGTGGCAATCTTTGGCCGAATCGTCCTTCTCTTCCGTCATTGTATGGACGCAAATGAGTGAGATGTTTGATGTGGATTATTGCGAGACGCTCATCCAGTTTTTCTCCCATTATAAATCCAACACCGAATTTGTGCTTCTTATTATGGCAACTGTACTAGGCGTCGCACGGTGCAATGCGTTTCTTGTCTTACCCTTTCTATCGTTTCTCTTGAATGGACATCAACCAGTCAGACAGGGGCACCTTCCCCTTTAAGGTACCGGACATTCCAGGTGCATGCCCTCAAATTATAAATCTAGCTCGTTTGCAGCAGTTGTCATCAGAGTAAGCAGTTCTCATCCGAGGTGTTGCGTAGTTTGTTTTTTGTGGGGGAGGTTTTAACGTGGCGGGTCCCAAAACCAGCGTGCAACGAGATATTCTGGATTGATTCGCCTTCTCACATTAGCTCGCTCTAAAACGGATATTCGGGAGCTATCCAAAAGATACTTGGACAAGGCCTCGAAGATGTGAGCTGCTTAGACCATATGCATAAGAATAGTCCTAGGTACTCCCAAGTGAATGGCAATTAGGGACTTTCCCTACTTGCGTGGACTTCTACACACCGAACCAACAGCTTGCTTACTTGAAATTATGGTTGGAGGGTTTGCAATATGCTAACATAGGTTTTGGCGGGAAATGCGTCTGCGTTTCTCGCTAAATAGGGTTCATTTAGTAAAATTATTGAAGGAAAAAGGGACTGCACCAAGCTATTAGTTATTATAAAATCTATTCATGTTCCATTGTAAAATTGAAATTATGGTTTTTTTATACATTTTAAATTTGCGAATGAGAGTTAAACTTCTCAACTTTATTATTTTATATTATTTAGTTTATACACTTTCTTATTAAGCTTATTGTGTAGTTATTTGTCATCAGAAGACATATCTCAGTAAACTTCGGTTCAAGAGATAGATAAAGGTATTTGGATCCTTCAGTCAAAAAGTGTGTGAATGAGTGTGCGAGGGTAAGCTTGTTCAAGTTGAGTGAGAGAGTAGTAGTTTGCGTCTGGTTAAGGGCAGTGAGGCGTGCTGAAAGCGTGGTAGTAAGTTTTGGGATTTTGAGTGGCTGTTTCGTTGATTAATGTGGTGAATGTATTCATGTAAGTTTTAGTGCAAATACAGGGTGGCTGATGAAAGCCGCTACCAAAAAAAAATTGAATAACTTTTTTTCTTTTTAAGTTATCTGTTCCATTTTTGTTTTAATTTGCAGATTGATCTTTAAAATTTATTAAAATGGATAACTGGGACACGCAAACAAGAATTTGGATAGTCCGCCGCTATCACGCACTGGAGTCCGTAGTTTTGGTACAGAGAGAGTACAGGCGGATGTTTGGCGGCGATCCCCCGAGCAGATGGACCATAATGAGACTGGTGAATAATTTTACTGAGCAAGGAACAGTCGTAAGAAGGCCTTATCATCGAAACCCACCAGTTCGGACGGAGGAAACGATCGCTGCTGTAGCTGCAGCTATACAAAGCAATCCAAGGGTTTCAACAAGAAGCTTATCTGCTCAACTTGGTGTCAGCCGACAGTCTTTGCAAACAATAATGCACAAAGATTTAGACTTATTTCCCTACAAAATTCAAATGGTTAACAAACTGAATGCAGCAGACTTCCCGATTCGCTTGGAATTTTGCCAGAAGATCCTGCAAATGGTGGAAGAAGACCAAAACATGTTAAACTGCCTTTTCATGTCTGATGAGGTCCATTTCGATTTAAATGGCAATGTGAACAAACAAAATTGTCGAATATGGAGTACTTCTAACCCACAGATACTCCACGAGACGGAATTGCATCCTCTTCGCGTGACAGTGTGGTGTGCGGTTTCTTCACGCTGTATTGTCGGGCCTTATTTTTTTGAAGAAAATGGGCACACCGTTACGGTTACTGGAGACCGTTATTTGAAAATGCTGAAAGAATTTTTCTATCCAGAACTACGCCGAAAGAGAATTGCTTTCAACTCTGTGTGGTTTCAACAAGATGGGGCAACGTCTCACATAGCCCAGACTGTTATGACAGAGTTGCGACGAAAATTTCCCAATAAACTGATTTCAAAGAACTCCGAATTTCGTTGGCCCCCCAGGTCGCCTGACCTTACTGCACCTGACTTTTTCTTGTGGGGTTTATGTAAACAAGAAGTTTATAAAACAAAGCCAACAAATTTGGATGAACTAAAACAATCCATTCGGGCAACAATTGCGGCTATTCCTGTCGCAACTCTCAAAGCAGCAATGAACAACTTTTTACTAAGATGCCGCACTTGTGTCAACGAGCATGGGGGGCATTTAAATTCAATTATTTTTAAAACTAGTTAAGCTACATTTAATAAAATTTAATGACCTTCAACTTGAAAAAAAAAATAAATGAATTCCATACAATAAAAAAAAAGTTATTTGAGTTTCTTAATGTAGCAAAATGCATCAGCCACCCTGTATTATAGGTAAAGGAATATGATGCATTAGCAACGGAATGAATGTCACTTGGAGCTGACTTATCGAGTAATGAGATAGATAAAGAAATTTGATGAACTAAGAGCTGAATTAATTTCTATTGGAGCTAAGTTATCTTGATGGCTTCGCACAGATATAAAATATATACCCTATGGCACTCACTCAAAAAAATGATTAAAATCGATCCAGTAGTTTTGGCTTTGTCATTACTGCCCTGGCCCGCACGCGTTTAATTTGGAGTAAAACAATTCCCCTTTCTTTATAGCATGACGATTTCCTGCTATCTTTGGAATATCTAAATTCATACCCTACACTTTTACATATTTACTTTTTGAATTTTTAACATATGTATTTATTTTATTTTTACAACAATTAACATATTACAGAATGTCTTTATGTATGTCTTTATATACAACGTTCATAGCTTTCTTGTCATTAGACAATACAAACATGTTTTCTCTAGAGGTTACTCTTGAAAGAGCGACATACAGTTGGCCATGTGAAAAACAGTCAACGCTCAAATCTAAGCCTGCAACGTTGAAGGTTTGACCCTGAGATTTATTAATGGTCGTTGACAAAGATGTCTTTACCGGAAATTGTAAGCGCTTAAATTGGAATGGTAGATCCGATGGTATCAGAGGGATTCGGGGAATCAATACATCTTCTCCGGTACCACATCCTGTGAGTATTGTGCACTCTATTATGAAAGTTTTCAGTGATTTTACCAGCAAACGCATGCCATTGCAAAGTTTAGGTGGATTTAGGTTTCTTAATAAAATAACAGGACAACCTATTTTCAGCTCCATTTTGTGCGGAGGGAGTATAGACGGGTACAAAGAATTTAGAAATTCTTTAGGAAAATGAACAGCTTCTTCCAAATCGAGAACAGTATCGACCGAGTAGTATATTTTCGTCGGCGCATCAATCTTTGAGTTATTTACTTTATCTACTTGTTCGTTAGTTGGTGACAGAACAGCTCTTTCTTTAAACCAAGATATTGTCTTATAACTTATGTTATCAATGTCAGGATAAACGTTATTGACTAACTCTTGGATGTTGTCTATCAAAACACAAAGGTTTTCTAGGTTAATCCTTCCCTCACTTTGTGTTAATTCTCCATTGCCAACTTTTAGCAGCATCTCTGGAAATAGCCTGTTCTCACGTGAAGATGACGAAATCCTCATATTAGTTTTAAGCTGTAATTTATTGACATGCGACCAAAGGTGGAATCTTTTTAGCGAAGCATTTATTTCGTCAGCACGTGTTTCTCAAGTCACAACTGGTAGGATTTGACGGAAATCTCCTGAGAACAGAATTGTACATCCACCCATAGGTGAATTTTTGTTGCGCAAATCGCGCATTGTCCTATCCAGTGCTTCCACATACGTCTTGTTTGACATGGTAGCTTCATCCCAGACTATTAATGAGCAGTCGTACATCAATTTTTCTGTATTGCTCTGTTTAGAAACACTACAGACGCTGTTATCATCATCGGTGGCGATTTTGAGCGGGAGCTTGAATGTAGAGTGTGCGGTTCGGCCTCCTTCCAAAAGAGTGCCGGCAATGCCGGATGACGCAACAGCTAACGCAACATCTGATCGATGTTTAATCGTGGCTCATCTTGAGCTATATTTTGTAAAAGTCCGTTTGATCATATAATGTTTCTCTTGTGTATTCGGCACTGTTAGTTAAATCAGAGTTAGTAGTATTAGCTGGCATCGGCAGCCCAAAATCCTTGATCGTTTTACCCGAAAGTAATTGCACTATTTTGTTTAATTCAAATAATTCTTCGTGAAATATGTTTTGGTCATATTGTACATCAACAGAGTTTAACTCTTGCCGTCGCCGAATCAGAATATCACTGGTCATATTTTCTTGAAAATTATTTCATAGACTAACAGAATCAGTTACTTGACAAAACACTACTATGGCGGCAAATAAATATCTTAATGATGTAGTTGAACTAGAAACAGGTGCTTCTGATAATGTACTTTCCCAGTGAGAATCGACTTCCAAGAGCACCATAGCTTTGCATGCTGTTTGATAAGTATTGTAAACAACACCTTGTAAAGTTCTTAGGTGAGCAAAGGATGTCGGGCCTTTTACAATATGAAGTAACATTCTCAGATAAAAGCATTCGCTGTTGTTGGGATGAATCACATAGACTCTGTCAAGAGCATCCGTTTTTTTTACTCCGGGGAAACCATCAACCACAGTACTTTGTTTTCGCCGTTGAAAAGTTTTAGAACTCTGGTTCCATGCATAGTAACTTGGAACTCTGTCATATGTCAGTGTTTTCGCGAAATCATCTTGAGCACATAACTTGAAGAATGCTGTCAATGTTGTATCCGGCGGGTTATTAATAACTTCTTGTATATTGTTCTCAGTCAAATATACCCTTTGTCCATTTTCTAAATGAACTGCAAGGTGGACAATTGTGGGAGACCGGTCGTGCACTTCGAATGATAAAATCCTCCATACAGCTTCAGAGCTGCAGATGTAACGTCCAGACTGATATATTTCCACTTCATTTGGTGATTGTATGCTGAAAGTGGCTTGATCACTGCCTTTATTAATGTACTTAGTAACATATTGGATTGACTTTATTGAATTGCACAACTCCACGTTGATGTGGGCATCAAAAATTTTCAAAAGGAGCGGATTATAGGGAACGATCCATCGCTTATCAATATCAATGTTTCGGACGGTAGCAATTTGCCCACCCTCTTCTGGCGATCGTCGACGATATTTGGGATATCCATCATCGCTAGTAGTTGTTTGAGTTTGGAACGACTTCGGGAATTCTTTGCTGCATTTAGAATCTCGCATACATGGAGAATTCGGGTTTAAAGTCCCGCAAGCGCCGTGTACCATATGTTTCTTTACGATTTCGTATAGGATAGGATCTTCATCTTTGTCCGGTAATTCAGCTGAAATACATACATATGTACATACATGCGTCCGAAATGAAATAATGCGAGCGATTCGTAAATACATACATACATACGTCACCATACGATGTAATTCAACATTAATGAGGTGTGGTGAGATTATCGCTTAACGCCTGTTGCTTCATTCGGTTGACAGCGAACAAACACACAAACAGCTTTTTTGGAAAAAGAGCTGCTTTTGTTCAAAAAATTTTGGAAAAATAACAAATAAATCAATTATTTTTTTTGATGCAGAACGAAAGTAAATATTTCAAAGTTAAACTTCAAGAAATTTCATTTTAATTGCTTGATTCATTTTGACCGATTGCCACGCCCCCTTTATATATTTCTTCACATTATTGGTTGGTTGGTTGGTTAAAGTGGTGATTCTTCCAGAATCCAACTAGCGCTTTCGCGCCATTTTGTTGCCAACTTGTTTAACGGTTTTTACGTCTAAGCCAGATAGTTGTTCGAGATTCTCGAACAGCGGTTGGCCCAGCGTTAACAGTCTATCCTTCCATAGGGCAGGGCATTCACAGAGGAAATGGAAGATTGTCTCCTTTTTCTCCGGTTGTTTACAACTGTGACAGTATGTATTGTGAGGGATACCCATTTTGGCTGCTTGTTCTCCGATAGACCAAAAGCCAGTTATGACTGCCGTTAGTCTCCAGGCATCCCGTCGTTTCATTCTTATTAATGCCGACGATTACTTGAGGTTGTAGGTGGGCCATAACGTTCTGCTAATTTTGCATTTCGTCTCGACTTTCCACCTACAGTCTGCGATTCGGTGGTATTTTTGGGAAATTGTGCTCTTGACTGCACCTAATGGTGTGAATACTGATTCTGCAAGAGCGTTATTCATGGCAGATCCCCCTCTTGCCAGTTCATCTGCTTTTTCGTTACCTTCAATGTTCCGATATCCCGGGACCCAAATTAAGGTAACTTTATGGTTTTCACTCAAGATGGTGAGGCTATTCCTACTTTGTTCCACCACTTTGGAGGTTGTTGTGGCCGAACCCAGTGCCTGGATTGCAGCTTGGCTATCCGAGAGAATAGCGATATTACCCTTTAAAGAGAAATCTGCGATTAGTAGCCTGCAAGCTTCCCCAATCGCCAGTACTTCCGCCTGGAAGACACTGCTGGTATTAGGGAGACGCACAGATTTCTCAATTTTAAGTCTGTGAGAATATATACCAGCTCCAACACCGCAGCCCATTTTACTTCCATCCGTATAGACTGTAGTGGCGAAGTTGTTTAGAAAGAATCCCTTATTCCATTCTTCCTTAGTTGGAAAGAGAGTGGCAAAATTCCTATTGAAAGTTACCGTCGGGACGATGTAGTCAGTTCTCACCGAGATTAACTGAGTTTGTCGCAATAATAGACTAGCATTACCATAAGTTTTTTCTCTCCAGCGACCCGCTTCGTTTAACCTAAATGCACTCATGGTTGCCATCTTCTTAATATGTAGGTCTATTGGAATAACGTGTATCAGTGCATTGAGAGCCTCTCTAGGACATGATCTGATTGCACCGACCGTTATTGCACATGCTGATCTTTGTATTCTGCCGAGTAGTTTGGTATTGTACTCTCTCCCAGGAGCCTTCCACCAAACTACCGAACCATACGATAAAATAGGTCGTATAACCGTCTTATACAGCCATAATGTATGCTTAGGAACCGCAATATCGAACAGAAACGGTTGACTCCCATTGTGGCGCGATATAAATGATAGTTTTTGACGCTCCATAAATCTCGAACATGTTCTCCATTGCTATGGTTCGCACCAGTCATAATAAGTATGCCAAAAAATGCATACAGCTCTGTTATTGACACAGGCGTCCATGACTTAGGAGTTGTGTTTGGATGCGCATTCTTGTAAGCATTATAAGTTTCTTTTCCTAACTTATTTGTGTGGCGCATAATTATATCAGCCATTTTAACGTTCATGAAGCATTTGAATGTTTGCTCTATTGACAACATTTCAGTGCATCTAGCTGGTCCAGAACGTTCTCTTATAATATTTTGTCTGAGTACCTGACGACTTACATTTGGTTCTTTCATCCACTCAGTACCATCACGTGCAACAAATTTTTCGCTACTAGCAGGTAATTCATTATTTTCTTCTACTTCTTCTTCTTCATCGTCTTCTTCATCATCCTCATAGTCCGCATAATCAGGTAATACTTCTGCGGCACTTTGCGAAACTTCAGCATCGTCATCAGCAATTTCAATGTCATTGAATTGAATTTCTTCTTCATCTTCTGAGTCAAAGTCATAGGGAGCGTCATCGTCACAAATTTCATCAAATAAAGATTGTATATTATATATGATTCACGCTGTTCCTCAGTTAGCCTGCATAATAAAAAAAATTAGTATATGTTTACATTGTTGCTTATTTTACATTTTTTACCTTCTATATGCTGCACTTGATAAATATTCGTTTCTTCTTGAAGTCATTTCGTATCCAGTTATTTATAGTTTCAGTTATATTTATTTTCACTTCTTACACTTTTGAGCACCAAAACAATAATGAAAATATCAACAGGCAGCATTTATAACAACACCTCGTGTGAAAACAACCCTTGCAGCTGCATATAAAATACAAAAACCAGTTATACCAGTGTATTTGCTACCTACGTACCCATACCTTGCGCGACCTTTTTGCACATATCTTTTGAACCAGGTAGAATATTTCAATGAAATAAAAACCAAAATGTGTATTCGTTGTTACTCTACAAGTATATTATTATAAATTATATTATTTTGTTTTGCATTTATCAGGACAACAACAAAAACAAAAATCCACTGTTGCATGTCCTGACTTTATTTGCCCATATCGCTGGAACCAGTAGGAATATTCGAATGAAACAAAATACAAAATACTTGTTATATATTAAAATATACATTTCAAAAAAAAAAAAAATCATAGAAATCGGTTGAATAAGCATTAAAAAAACCGCAAAATAAGGTCCCGGGTACAAACGTATCCCGGGTGTGTGTTTACGTGGTATTTTCTGGGTGTGTGTTCTAGGGTTAAAAAAAAACCGCATCAAAATCCGTTGCGTAGTTTTAAAGATTTATAATATGTAGTGATGTACTGACTGCAAATCTTGGATCACAGCAATCAAATCTCCAAACAATCCAAGTAGAATTATCACATCCATTATAAATTCACTGATTACAACATGCAATAACATTAAAATTATCTGGCATGCTGGAATTGCAGGAAATGAAATTCCCGATGATACTGCTAAACGAGTTATTAAATCCTCTACACTAATGCTATGGTGTTTTAGTAGAGTGTGGATTCTCTCCATGCTATCCTACAAGTTTGTCGCCAAATGTCTTAAAGCCTTACGTTCGATTAGGGCATGGCCATACGATATTTACCCACTCCCACCTGCTCACTGGGAAAAGCCCATCCCTTGTACGGCGGACCAAACACAGTGCAACACCGGATCATTCTATGCAGAGAACGTTAATGTATAGAGAAGTCTCAATGACGCGAACGCATGGAATTTTGAGGGGTACTCGTTTTGCGCGTGTAGTTCACCACAGACCAATTTTCCACCAAAAGTTAACAGAAATATACTCAACTGTTCAACTTAAGCAGCAGTTGAGTAAAATTCGTTTGTATGAAGGAAGAAAGAATGTTAACGCTGTAGGCTAGCTACAGGCACTTTATCATAGAAAAAAAATAAATACATATGCGAATTTCAATTGTGACTTAGAAAGAGCAGACTATGCAAAAATATTATGTCTGTCTAAGGGTGCTCTGTAAAACTTTGTTCTCTATAGAAAACGCTTCATTGCCACGCACACAGGAAAATGCAAATTTAAATGTGTGAATTTATGCATATGCGGGCACGGGCACTTGCCACAGAAAAAATATCACAAAATATGTCTCAGCATTGTGCTGTTGTTATGAACAGCGCTGCACAATTCACATACATATGTATTATGTCTGTATTATGTTAGTTGATCAACCAAATTAAAATCTATATATATAAAAATGAATGTTTGTCTGTATGTCATCGATGAACTCAAAAACTGCTGGACCGATTATTATAAAAATTGGTATATGTATATAATGGGTTGCCCATATTCGACGGACCCATGTGTTTTTTTAAGTCAAAGAAAAACACAATTTTTTTAACACACTTTTATTAGGTCGGGTTGTATGTATGTATGTATGTATGTATGTATGTATGTATGTATGTATGCATGTATGTATGTAACAGAATCTTTGAGCTTAATTTTCACTGGCTTCTAAAAATCTGATCGACTTGAAATTTTGCACACTTATCAAGGACCGATGACAATGCAATAATTTGATAAAAGTTTTCCATTATCCTTATTAGGATTGCCAGGATTAATATTTTCTTTTTTTTACTGTGGGCAAAAAGTAAGGTGAATTTCGTTGTAAAATGAAAAATCTTTATTTATTCTTGTAAATCAGTTTCTCAGACTCCCTCCACGAAATAAGTTCTTCATCCCGATTACTTCTTTATCACGGCCGATAACTGCATAGCTCTAGTCTCACAGTCGATAAGAAAGGAATTAAATATAACACGAATATATCGAATCATTTATTCACTGACTGCAATGATAACAATAATTTTCATTCATAATAAAAAAAATCGTTTAAAGAAACTAAAAAACACGCTTTTTTGCTAATCTAACTAAAAAGTAGAAAATAAAAAATAGATTAAAAAAAATAAAAAAACACGCTTTTATTGCCAATCGAACTAAAAAGTAGAAAATAAATTTTAATGACAAAGATACCTATAATGAAGTAATAGCAAATCGAACGATCAGTCATAGTCAACTACCTCAGAACAGAACTATAACAAAACTTAAGATACAAATAGAATAATTCAAATTAGAGTTAAAAGCGTGGGATACTTGATATAGTAAATATTACAATCATTCTATTGGCAACTACTTATGTACAGAAGGTTATGAAAGTGAAGCAAAATGCATCCCACGCTTTTAACTCTAATTTGAATTATTCTATTTGTATCTTAATTTTTGTTATAGTTCTGTTCTGAGGTAGTTGACTATGACTGATCGTTCGATTTGCTATTACTTCATTATAGGTCCCTTTGTCATTAAAATTTATTTTCTACTTTTTAATTCGATTAGCAATAAAAGCGTGTTTTTTAGTTTTTTAAACTATTTTTTATTTATATTGACGATAATAATCATTTTATTTGGTTCAAGTATATTTGTTGACATAACTTTTTGAATATGATATCTCTCAAATGGCCGCCTTGAGCCTGTACGGCGTATTGAGCCCGTTTTGCAGCATTTTGTTCTTGTTCTTGAGCTCTTCTATGGTCTTTGGCTTATTAATATAAACCTTTGATTTTAAATATCCCCACAAGAAGAAGTCAGGTGGCGTTAAATCGGGCGAACACGGTCGCCAGTCAAAATCGCCATTTTTCGACATCAAACGACGAGGAAACAATAAAATAAAGTCAACTTTTTGTTTGTGTTCGCTAACCGGCCGTGTCTTTGCACCGAATTAAACCAAACTTACAAACATTGTTAAGAAGGTATTGAAGATGGTTGCCGTATAGTTTGGATACCTATTGGTGGATAGGGTTCGAGATATAGTTCAAAACGTGGACCCGGGTAACCTTCGGATGTGTATGTACAATATGGGTATCAAATGGAAGCTGTTGGTGAATGCTTTAGTTCAGAGTATTTTTCATGCCGCTCCGTGACTAGGGTCTCGAGATAGAGACCAAAACAATGTGTTTGTACAATATGGATATCAAATTGAAGTTGTTGGTGAATGCTTTAGTACAGAGTATTTTTCATGCCGCTCCGGGACTGGGGTCTCGAGATATAGGTCAAAACGTGGACCCGGGTAACCTTCGGATGTGTATGTACAATATGGGTATCAAATGGAAGCTGTTGGTGAATGCTTTAGTTCAGAGTATTTTTCATGCCGCTCCGTGACTAGGGTCTCGAGATATAAGTCAGAACGTGGACCTGGGTAACCTTTGGTTGTGTATGTACAATATGGGTATCAAATGAAAGCTGTTGATAAGTGCTTTAATACGGGGTAATTTTCATACCTATTGATGACTAGGGTCTCAAAATATATGCCAAAACGTGGACCCGCCGTGTCTTTGCACCGAATTAAACCAAACTTACACACATTGTTAAGTAAGTATTGAAAATGGTTTTCGTATAGTTTGGATACCTATTGGTAGATAGGGTCTCGATATATAGGTCAAAACGTGGACCCGGGTAACCTTTGGATGTGTATGTACAATATGGGTATCAAATGGAAGCTGTTAGTGAATGCTTTAGTTCAGAGTATTTTTCATGCCGCTCCGTAACTGGGGTCTTGAGATATAGGTAAAAACGTGGACCCGCCGTGTCTTTGCACAGAATTAAACCAAATTTACACACATTGTTAAGTAGGTATTGAAGATGGTTCCCGTATAGTTTGGATACCTATTGGTAGATAGGGTCTCGAAATATATGCCAAAACGTGGACCCGACGTGTCTTTGCACCGAATTAAACCAAACTTACACATATTGTTAAGTAAGTATTGAAAATGGGTTTCGTAAATTTTGGTTGTAATTCGGAACACTGGCAACGCGTACAGCGTTCTTTTGAACCAGCTATAATGTCATTTACTTTTTTAACGCTTGGGGCGGAACTGAACTGTCAAATTGACAGTGTGATTTACAATATGTCAATATTTCTTTCAGTTTGGATGCCATAGGGAGAAGACGTAAGTGCAAAGTGTAAACATTTTTTGTGAATTTTTTTGGAGTGGATTTTGGAACAGTGAATAATTTCTTCCGAAATTTGAGAATTTAATGTGTCATCCGTATGTTCAAATGAAATTATGTGTTCGTGGAAAAAAACATTTTTTTCGTTTTTTTTTTTTTGAAAAATATAAATGGATAATGGTTAAAAAGGCTCCAATGCTTAATAAAACATATAAATTGAAACGAAAAATTCATGGATGATCAGGAAAAAACACGATTGTTTCTTAGTTATTCATTTGCGTTGATTTGAAATTTAAAAACTATCTTTTTTCCTGATTTTCAATTTATATTTTATATTTACTCAAAAACAAATAGAAAAACAAAAAATATTGTTTATGCCAAAGCGCTTGAATAAAGAATAAAGAAATAAATAATATGAAAACCATATCTTTTCTGTTCTAAACCATATCTATTCTATTTTAGTGTGCCCAGCGAAGCGGGCCGGGTTTGCTAGTATCATATATTTTCCTTATTTTTCTTTTCGTAATTGACGGCTAGTTCGATCGCTAAAGCTTCAGCCGTGAAGATCAAGCACACGAGATAAAGAGGCCATTGTGTTATTGTGTCTCCGTTTTTATTGGTGACAGTTAAAGAAGTGTAGTCAGAGGGATTCGTCAGTGTAAATAAAATTCCATTGTAATTGTAATGAGCTTAAGTCTCTAATTGTGATTGAAAAGTTAAGTTTGTCATATTTTGCTTAGACCGGCTGAGTAAGGCGTCTTTAAATGATTTGGCGCTGATGTGCCAAGGGGGAACAATTTTATTAACGAGTCCTTGGCTGCGTTTTTCGTGAGATTACATTGTTCAAAGCATTAACCAGGATTGTGTTCGTGATAACGAAATATTTCATACGGTTTTGCGTATGAAAGATGTTTAACAGTGTCCGTAGATTGGTATACCGTAGTCAATTTTTATAGCAGGAGTGCTGCGACTACATTAACAAGTGTAGTTGGGTGAATATAACTATGTTTGCTAGAAAGGTATTTCATGATGTTTAATCTAATTGATACAGATCTTCTAATATAGTTACAGTATAACTTACAGGAATACTTAGAATCTATGATTAATCCTATCGACCATTATGAAATATCATTAAGAATATCTGTAAAGGCGTTTATACGCTCTTAAAAAAATTTTGCCTGCGGAATTAAGTTCTGCAGCTCGCACGACCTTTTCCAGCATCAGATTAAAGAAGTCACACGCCAGTGTGTTACCCTTGCTGAAAACTCGTTTGGTATCAAACGGCTCCGAGAAGTCCATCCCAATTGTTACGGCGCGGCTGGTACGAGTATTGAGCAACATCATTTTGCATAGCTCTATTAATTTTGGGGGGATACCAAATTCAGACATTGCGGCATGTGGTTAACTTATTTCATGCTGTTGAATGCAGCTTTAAAATTGACAAAACTATGGTATTTGTCATTTTTCTCTTCACGGGTTTTTTCCAAGACTTGCCGTATTATGAATACCCGGGTGATTATGGATTTTCAGGTCTAAAGCCACACTGATAGGGAACAATCAGATGGTTGAGGGTGGACTTCAGCCTTTCACACAATACGCTGTAAGACGAATCCCGCGGCAATTGGCACAGATGCAGTATCACTCTTCTCATGGATTGGGCAGAGCACACTTAAATTCCAATCAGCAGGCATGTTTTCATCCGACCATATTCTGTATATTAGCTGATGCATGCTCCTTACTAGATCCTCGCCGCCATATTTAAATAGCTCATCTCGGCTCGCGCGGCTTTGTTGTTCTTTAGCCGTGATATCGCTCTTTACGCATATCAATGTCAGTAACCAGATCGCCGTCTTTGCTCTTACAAGAAAACGCCCCGGGTTTGAAACATTCCGAAAGCCGTCGAACTTTCTTATCGAAATATCTGGCGTTTTTTCTATTGGCTAGCATCTCAAACACCTCGCACTCACGTGTTTCGGCTTCTCATTTCTTCAATCTGATAATACGTCTGCCCTCATATTTCAGCTCTCGATAGTGATATCACATAGCTCGCGTTGCGCCCAACATCACAGCGTGTCAACATCTTTTCTGTGCACGGTAGCATGACATTCCTCGTCGTATCAACTGTTTTTACGCGCTCGCCGAAATCGATTTCTTCTTCGGCGGCAGTACGTTAAGAAAGAGGAGTGTTTTTCCATTGCTCGTGCGTGCTCGATTGTTGGGCAGTACCCTCTGAGAGCAGGAATGAAAGTCGATTAGGGAATCTTCTGGCTGCCTGTTGCGATTGCAGTTCTTCGGTGTCGAACATTCTTTGTGTAGTTAGATGTACGTTTATGGCAGTACAGAGGCGTGTGCTTATTTTGGCAGCAAACAGATCATGGTCCGAGTCAATGTTGGGTCCTCGGATCGTACGTACATCTAAAACACAACATGATCGATCTGCTTTCGCGTTTTCCGGTCAAGAGACAGCCAGGTAGCTTGGTGTATCTTTATCTGCTGCTGCAGACTACCATGTTTCGGGCCTCGGTAAAGTCGATCAGCCTCTGTCCGTTACTGGATGTTTCGTTGTGCAGACTGAATTTTCCGACTGTAGGACCAAAAATTCCCTCCTTGCCCTCCCTGGAGTTGAAGTCGCGCGATGTTTATGTCGTGGCGGGGACGGCGCTCTTAGGCACGTTCCAGGCACTCAGTGTGGCAATCTTTGGCCGAATCGTCCTTCTCTTCCGTCATTGTATGGACGCAAATGAGTGAGATGTTTGATGTGGATTATTGCGAGACGCTCATCCAGTGTTTCTCCCATTATAAATCCAACACCGAATTTGTGCTCCTTATTATGGCAACTGTACTAGGCGTCGCACGGTGCAATGCGTTTCTTGTCTTACCCTTTCTATCGTTTTTCTTGAATGGACATGAACCAGTCAGACAGGGGCACCTTCCCCTTTAAGGTACCGGACATTCCAGGTGCATGCCCTCAAATTATAAATCTAGCTCGTTTGCAGCAGTTGTCATCAGAGTAAGCAGTTCTCATCCGAGGTGTTGCGTAGTTTCTTTTTTGTGGGGGAGGTTTTAACGTGGCGGGTCCCAAAACCAGCGTGCAACGAGATATTCTGGATTGATTCGCCTTCTCACATTAGCTCGCTCTAAAACGGATATTCGGGAGCTATCCAAAAGATACTTGGACAAGGCCTCGAAGATGTGAGCTGCTTAGACCATATGCATAAGAATAGTCCTAGGTACTCCCAAGTGAATGGCAATTAGGGACTATCCCTACTTGCGTGGACTTCTACACAGCGAACCAACAGCTTGCTTACTTGAAATTATGGTTGGAGGGTTTGCAATATGCTAACATAGGTTTTGGCGGGAAATGCGTCTGCGTTTCTCGCTAAATAGGGTTCATTTAGTAAAATTATTGAAGGAAAAAGGGACTGCACCAAGCTATTAGTTATTATAAAATCTATTCATGTTCCATTGTAAAATTGAAATTATGGTTTTTTTATACATTTTAAATTTGCGAATGAGAGTTAAACTTCTCAACTTTATTATTTTATATTATTTAGTTTATACACTTTCTTATTTAGTTTATACACTTTCTTATTAAGCTTATTGTGTAGTTATTCGTCATCAGAAGACATATCTCAGTAAACTTCGGTTCAAGAGATAGATAAAGGTATTTGGATCCTTCAGTCAAAAAGTGTGTGAATGAGTGTGCGAGGGTAAGCTTGTTCAAGTTGAGTGAGAGAGTAGTAGTTTGCGTCTTGTTAAGGGCAGTGAGGCGTGCTGAAAGCGTGGTAGTAAGTTTTGGGATTTTGAGTGGCTGTTTCGTTGATTAATGTAGTGAATGTATTCATGTAAGTTTTAGTGCAAATACAGGGTGGCTGATGAAAGCCGCTACCAAAAAAAAATTGAATAACTTTTTTTCTTTTTAAGTTATCTGTTCCATTTTTGTTTTAATTTGCAGATTGATCTTTAAAATTTATTAAAATGGATAACTGGGACACGCAAACAAGAATTTGGATAGTCCGCCGCTATCACGCACTGGAGTCCGTAGTTTTGGTACAGAGAGAGTACAGGCGGATGTTTGGCGGCGATCCCCCGAGCAGATGGACCATAATGAGACTGGTGAATAATTTTGCTGAGCAAGGAACAGTCGCAAGAAGGCCTTATCATCGAAACCCACCAGTTCGGACGGAGGAAACGATCGCTGCTGTAGCTGCAGCTATACAAAGCAATCCAAGGGTTTCAACAAGAAGCTTATCTGCTCAACTTGGTGTCAGCCGACAGTCTTTGCAAACAATAATGCACACAGATTTAGACTTATTTCCCTACAAAATTCAAATGGTTAACAAACTGAATGCAGCAGACTTCCCGATTCGCTTGGAATTTCGCCAGAAGATCCTGCAAATGGTGGAAGAAGACCAAAACATGTTAAACTGCCTTTTCATGTCTGATGAGGTCCATTTCGATTTAAACGGCAATGTGAACAAACAAAATTGTCGAATATGGAGTACTTCTAACCCACAGATACTCCACGAGACGGAATTGCATCCTCTTCGCGTGACAGTGTGGTGTGCGGTTTCTTCACGCTGTATTGTCGGGCCTTATTTTTTTGAAGAAAATGGTCACACCGTTACGGTTACTGGAGACCGTTATTTGAAAATGCTGAAAGAATTTTTCTATCCAGAACTACGCCGAAAGAGAATTCCTTTCAACTCTGTGTGGTTTCAATAAGATGGGGCAACGTCTCACATAGCCCAGACTGTTATGACAGAGTTGCGACGAAAATTTCCCAATAAACTGATTTCAAGAAACTCCGAATTTCGTTGGCCCTCCAGGTCGCCTGACCTTACTGCACCTGACTTTTTCTTGTGGGGTTTATGTAAACAAGAAGTTTATAAAACAAAGCCAACAAATTTGGATGAACTAAAACAATCCATTCGGGCAACAATTGCGGCTATTCCTGTCGCAACTCTCAAAGCAGCAATGAACAACTTTTTACTAAGATGCCGCACTTGTGTCAACGAGCATGGGGGACATTTAAATTCAATTATTTTTAAAACTAGTTAAGCTACATTTAATAAAGTTTAATGACCTTCAACTTGAAAAAAAAATAAATGAATTCCATACACTAAAAAAAAAGTTATTTGAGTTTCTTAATGTAGCAAAATTCATCAGCCACCCTGTATTATAGGTAAAGGAATATGATGCATTAGCAACGGAATGAATGTCACTTGGAGCTGACTTATCGAGTAATGAGATAGATAAAGAAATTTGATGAATTAAGAGCTGAATTAATTTCTATTGGAGCTAAGTTATCTTGATGGCTTCGCACAGATATAAAATATATACCCTATGGCACTCACTCAAAAAAATGATTAAAATCGATCCAGTAGTTTTGGCTTTGTCATTACTGCCCTGGCCAGCACGCGTTTAATTTGGAGTAAAACAATTCCCCTTTCTTTATAGCATGACGATTTCCTGCTATCTTTGGAATATCTAAATTCATACCCTACACTTTTACATATTTACTTTTTGAATTTTTAACATATGTATTATATTTATTTTATTTTTACAACAATTAACATATTACAGAATGTCTTTATGTATGTCTTTATATACAACGTTCATAGCTTTCTTGTCATTAGACAATACAAACATGTTTTCTCTAGAGGTTACTCTTGAAAGAGCGACATACAGTTGGCCATGTGAAAAACAGTCAACGCTCAAATCTAAGCCTGCAACGTTGAAGGTTTGACCCTGAAATTTATTAATGGTCGTTGACAAAGATGTCTTTACCGGAAATTGTAAGCGCTTAAATTGGAATGGTAGATCCGATGGTATCTGAGGGATTCGGGGAATCAATACATCTTCTCCGGTACCACATCCTGTGAGTATTGTGCACTCTATTATGAAAGTTTTCAGTGATTTTACCAGCAAACGCATGCCATTGCAAAGTTTAGGTGGATTTAGGTTTCTTAATAAAATAACAGGACAACCTATTTTCAGCTCCATTTTGTGCGGAGGGAGTATAGACGGGTACAAAGAATTTAGAAATTCTTTAGGAAAATGAACGGCTTCTTCCAAATCGAGAACAGTATCGACCGAGTAGTATATTTTCGTCGGCGCATCAATCTTTGAGTTATTTACTTTATCTACTTGTTCGTTAGTTGGTGACAGAATAGCTCTTTCTTTAAACCAAGATATTGTCTTATAACTTATGTTATCAATGTCAGGATAAACATTATTGACTAACTCTTGGATGTTGTCTATCAAAACACAAAGGTTTTCTAGGTTAATCCTTCCCTCACTTTGTGTTAATTCTCCATTGAAAACTTTTAGCAGCATCTCTGGAAATAGCCTGTTCTCACGTGAAGATGACGAAATCCTCATATTAGTTTTAAGCTGTAATTTATTGACATGCGACCAAAGGTGGAATCTTTTTAGCGAAGCATTTATTTCGTCAGCACGTGTTTCTCAAGTCACAACTGGTAGGATTTGACGGAAATCTCCTGAGAACAGAATTGTGCATCCATTGTGCGCATTGTCCTATCCAGTGCTTCCACATACGTCTTGTTTGACATGGTAGCTTCATTCCAGACTATTAATGAGCAGTCGTACATCAATTTTTCTGTATTGCTCTGTTTAGAAACACTACAGACGCTGTTATCATCATCGGTGGCGATTTTGAGCGGGAGCTTGAATGTAGAGTGTGCGGTTCGGCCTCCTTCCAAAAGAGTGCCGGCAATGCCGGATGACGCAACAGCTAACGCAACATCTGATCGATGTTTAATCGTGGCTCATCTTGAGCTATATTTTGTAAAAGTCCGTTTGATCATATAATGTTTCTCTTGTGTATTCGGCACTGTTAGTTAAATCAGAGTTAGTAGTATTAGCTGGCATCGGCAGCCCAAAATCCTTGATCGTTTTACCCGAAAGTAATTGCACTATTTTGTTTAATTCAAATAATTCTTCGTGAAATATGTTTTGGTCATATTGTACATCAACAGAGTTTAACACTTGCCGTCGCCGAATCAGAATATCACTGGCCATATTTTCTTGAAAATTATTTCATAGACTAACAGAATCAGTTACTTGACAAAACACTACTATGGCGGCAAATAAATATCTTAATGATGTAGTTGAACTAGAAACAGGTGCTTCTGATAATGTATTTTCCCAGTGAGAATCGACTTCCAAGAGCACCATAGCTTTGCATGCTGTTTGATAAGTATTGTAAACAACACCTTGTAAAGTTCTTAGGTGAGCAAAGGATGTCGGGCCTTTTACAATATGAAGTAACATTCTCAGATAAAAGCATTCGCTGTTGTTGGGATGAATCACATAGACTCTGTCAAGAGCATCCGTTTTTTTTACTCCGGGGAAACCATCAACCACAGTACTTTGTTTTCGCCGTTGAAAAGTTTTAGAACTCTGGTTCCATGCATAGTAACTTGGAACTCTGTCATATGTCAGTGTTTTCGCGAAATCATCTTGAGCACATAACTTGAAGAATGCTGTCAATGTTGTATCCGGCGGGTTATTAATAACTTCTTGTATATTGTTCTCAGTCAAATATACCCTTTGTCCATTTTCTAAATGAACTGCAAGGTGGACAATTGTGGGAGACCGGTCGTGCACTTCGAATGATAAAATCCTCCATACAGCTTCAGAGCTGCAGATGTAACGTCCAGACTGATATATTTCCACTTCATTTGGTGATTGTATGCTGAAAGTGGCTTGATCACTGCCTTTATTAATGTACTTAGTAACATATTGGATTGACTTTATTGAATTGCACAACTCCACGTTGATGTGGGCATCAAAAATTTTCAAAAGGAGCGGATTATAGGGAACGATCCATCGCTTATCAATATCAATGTTTCGGACGGTAGCAATTTGCCCACCCTCTTCTGGCGATCGTCGACGATATTTGGGATATCCATCATCGCTAGTAGTTGTTTGAGTTTGGAACGACTTCGGGAATTCTTTGCTGCATTTAGAATCTCGCATACATGGAGAATTCGGGTTTAAAGTCCCGCAAGCGCCGTGTACCATATGTTTCTTTACGATTTCGTATAGGATAGGATCTTCATCTTTGTCCGGTAATTCAGCTGAAATACATACATATGTACATACATGCGTCCGAAATGAAATAATGCGAGCGATTCGTAAATACATACATACATACGTCACCATACGATGTAATTCAACATTAATGAGGTGTGGTGAGATTATCGCTTAACGCCTGTTGCTTCATTCGGTTGACAGCGAACAAACACACAAACAGCTTTTTTGGAAAAAGAGCTGCTTTTGTTCAAAAAATTTTGGAAAAATAACAAATAAATCAATTATTTTTTTTGATGCAGAACGAAAGTAAATATTTCAAAGTTAAACTTCAAGAAATTTCATTTTAATTGCTTGATTCATTTTGACCGATTGCCACGCCCCCTTTATATATTTCTTCACATTATTGGTTGGTTGGTTGGTTAAAGTGGTGATTCTTCCAGAATCCAACTAGCGCTTTCGCGCCATTTTGTTGCCAACTTGTTTAACGGTTTTTACGTCTAAGCCAGATAGTTGTTCGAGATTCTCGAACAGCGGTTGGCCCAGGGTTAACAGTCTATCCTTCCATAGGGCAGGGCATTCACAGAGGAAATGGAAGATTGTCTCCTTTTTCTCCGGTTGTTTACAACTGTGACAGTATGTATTGTGAGGGATACCCATTTTGGCTGCTTGTTCTCCGATAGACCAAAAGCCAGTTATGACTGCCGTTAGTCTCCAGGCATCCCGTCGTTTCATTCTTATTAATGCCGACGATTACTTGAGGTTGTAGGTGGGCCATAACGTTCTGCTAATTTTGCATTTCGTCTCGACTTTCCACCTACAGTCTGCGATTCGGTGGTATTTTTGGGAAATTGTGCTCTTGACTGCACCTAATGATGTGAATACTGATTCTGCAAGAGCGTTATTCATGGCAGATCCCCCTCTTGCCAGTTCATCTGCTTTTTCGTTACCTTCAATGTTCCGATATCCCGGGACCCAAATTAAGGTAACTTTATGGTTTTCACTCAAGATGGTGAGGCTATTCCTACTTTGTTCCACCACTTTGGAGGTTGTTGTGGCCGAACCCAGTGCCTGGATTGCAGCTTGGCTATCCGAGAGAATAGCGATATTACCCTTTAAAGAGAAATCTGCGATTAGTAGCCTGCAAGCTTCCCCAATCGCCAGTACTTCCGCCTGGAAGACACTGCTGGTATTAGGGAGACGCACAGATTTCTCAATTTTAAGTCTGTGAGAATATATACCAGCTCCAACACCGCAGCCCATTTTACTTCCATCCGTATAGACTGTAGTGGCGAAGTTGTTTAGAAAGAATCCCTTATTCCATTCTTCCTTAGTTGGAAAGAGAGTGGCAAAATTCCTATTGAAAGTTACCGTCGGGACGATGTAGTCAGTTCTCACCGAGATTAACTGAGTTTGTCGCAATAATAGACTAGCATGACCATAAGTTTTTTCTCTCCAGCGACCCGCTTCGTTTAACCTAAATGCACTCATGGTTGCCATCTTCTTAATATGTAGGTCTATTGGAATAACGTGTATCAGTGCATTGAGAGCCTCTCTAGGACATGATCTGATTGCACCGACCGTTATTGCACATGCTGATCTTTGTATTCTGCCGAGTAGTTTGGTATTGTACTCTCTCCCTAGAGCCTTCCACCAAACTACCGAACCATACGATAAAATAGGTCGTATAACCGTCTTATACAGCCATAATGTATGCTTAGGAACCGCAATATCGAACAGAAACGGTTGACTCCCATTGTGGCGCGATATAAATGATAGTTTTTGACGCTCCATAAATCTCGAACATGTTCTCCATTGCTATGGTTCGCACCAGTCATAATAAGTATGCCAAAAAATGCATACAGCTCTGTTATTGACACAGGCGTCCATGACTTAGGAGTTGTGTTTGGATGCGCATTCTTGTAAGCATTATAAGTTTCTTTTCCTAACTTATTTGTGTGGCGCATAATTATATCAGCCATTTCAACGTTCATGAAACATTTGAATGTTTGCTCTATTGACAACATTTCAGTGCATCTAGCTGGTCCAGAACGTTCTCTTATAATATTTTGTCTGAGTACCTGACGACTTACATTTGGTTCTTTCATCCACTCAGTACCATCACGTGCAACAAATTTTTCGCTACTAGCAGGTAATTCATTATTTTCTTCTACTTCTTCTTCTTCATCGTCTTCTTCATCATCCTCATAGTCCGCATAATCAGGTAATACTTCTGCGGCACTTTGCGAAACTTCAGCATCGTCATCAGCAATTTCAATGTCATTGAATTGAATTTCTTCTTCATCTTCTGAGTCAAAGTCATAGGGAGCGTCATCGTCACAAATTTCATCAAATAAAGATTGTAACTATATATGATTCATGCTGTTCCTCAGTTAGCCTGCATAATAAAAAAAATTAGTATATGTTTACATTGTTGCTTATTTTACATTTTTTACCTTCTATATGCTGCACTTGATAAATATTCGTTTCTTCTTGAAGTCATTTCGTATCCAGTTATTTATAGTTTCAGTTATATTTATTTTCACTTCTTACACTTTTGAGCACCAAAACAATAATGAAAATATCAACAGGCAGCATTTATAACAACACCTCGTGTGAAAACAACCCTTGCAGCTGCATATAAAATACAAAAACCAGTTATACCAGTGTATTTGCTACCTACGTACCCATACCTTGCGCGACCTTTTTGCACATATCTTTTGAACCAGGTAGAATATTTCAATGAAATAAAAACCAAAATGTGTATTCGTTGTTACTCTACAAGTATATTATTATAAATTATATTATTTTGTTTTGCATTTATCAGGACAACAACAAAAACAAAAATCCACTGTTGCATGTCCTGACTTTATTTGCCCATATCGCTGGAACCAGTAGGAATATTCGAATGAAACAAAAGACAAAATACTTGTTATATATTAAAAAAAAACATTTCAAAAAAAAAAATCATAGAAATCGGTTGAATAAGCATTAAAAAAACCGCAAAATAAGGTCCCGGGTACAAACGTATCCCGGGTGTGTGTTTACGTGGTATTTTCTGGGTGTGTGTTCTAGGTTTAAAAAAAAACCGCATCAAAATCCGTTGCGTAGTTTTAAAGATTTAAGCATTTAAGGGGACAGAAAAAGCGACTTTGTTTTATAATATGTAGTGATGTACTGACTGCAAATCTTGGATCACAGCAATCAAATCTCCAAACAATCCAAGTAGAATTATCACATCCATTATAAATTCACTGATTACAACATGCAATAACATTAAGATTATCTGGCATGCTGGAATTGCAGGAAATGAAATTCCCGATGATACTGCTAAACGAGTTATTAAATCCTCTACACTAATGCTATGGTGTTTTAGTAGAGTGTAGATTCTCTCCATGCTATCCTACAAGTTTGTCGCCAAATGTCTTAAAACCTTACGTTCGATTAGGGCATGGCCATACGATATTTACCCACTCCCACCTGCTCACTGAGAAAAGCCCATCCCTTGTACGGCGGACCAAACACAGTGCAACACCGGATCATTCTATGCAGAGAACGTTAATGTATAGAGAAGTCTCAATGACGCGAACGCATGGAATTTTGAGGGGTACTCGTTTTGCGCGTGTAGTTCACCACAGACCAATTTTCCACCAAAAGTTAACAGAAATATACTCAACTGTTCAACTTAAGCAGCAGTTGAGTAAAATTCGTTTGTATGAAGGAAGAAAGAATGTTAACGCTGTAGGCTAGCTACAGGCACTTTATCATAGAAAAAAAATAAATACATATGCGAATTTCAATTGTGACTTAGAAAGAGCAGACTATGCAAAAATATTATGTCTGTCTAAGGGTGCTCTGTAAAACTTTGTTCTCTATAGAAAACGCTTCATTGCCACGTACACAGGAAAATGCAAATTTAAATGTGTGAATTTATGCATATGCGGGCACGGGCACTTGCCACAGAAAAAATATCACAAAATATGTCCCAGCATTGTGCTGTTGTTATGAACAGCGCTGCACAATTCACATACATATGTATTATGTCTGTATTATGTTAGTTTATCAACCAAATTAAAATCTATATATATATAAAAATGAATGTTTGTCTGTATGTCATCGATGAACTCAAAAACTGCTGGACCGATTATTATAAAAATTGGTATATGTATATAATGGGTTGCCCATATTCGACGGACCCATGTGTTTTTTTAAGTCAAAGAAAAACACAATTTTTTTAACACACTTTTATTAGGTCGGGTTGTATGTATGTATGTATGTATGTATGTATGTATGTATGCATGTATGTATGTAACAGAATCTTTGAGCTTAATTTTCACTGGCTTCTAAAAATCTGATCGACTTGAAATTTTGCACACTTATCAAGGACCGATGACAATGCAATAATTTGATAAAAGTTTTCCATTATCCTTATTAGGATTGCCAGGATTAATATTTTCTTTTTTTTACTGTGGGCAAAAAGTAAGGTGAATTTCGTTGTAAAATGAAAAATCTTTATTTATTCTTGTAAATCAGTTTCTCAGACTCCCTCCACGAAATAAGTTCTTCATCCCGATTACTTCTTTATCACGGCCGATAACTGCATAGCTCTAGTCTCACAGTCGATAAGAAAGGAATTAAATATAACACGAATATATCGAATCATTTATTCACTGACTGCAATGATAACAATAATTTTCATTCATAATAAAAAAAATCGTTTAAAGAAACTAAAAAACACGCTTTTTTGCTAATCTAACTAAAAAGTAGAAAATAAAAAATAGATTAAAAAAAATAAAAAAACACGCTTTTATTGCCAATCGAACTAAAAAGTAGAAAATAAATTTTAATGACAAAGATACCTATAATGAAGTAATAGCAAATCGAACGATCAGTCATAGTCAACTACCTCAGAACAGAACTATAACAAAAATTAAGATACAAATAGAATAATTCAAATTAGAGTTAAAAGCGTGGGATACTTGATATAGTAAATATTACAATCATTCTATTGGCAACTACTTATGTACAGAAGGTTATGAAAGTGAAGCAAAATGCATCCCACGCTTTTAACTCTAATTTGAATTATTCTATTTGTATCTTAATTTTTGTTATAGTTCTGTTCTGAGGTAGTTGACTATGACTGATCGTTCGATTTGCTATTACTTCATTATAGGTCCCTTTGTCATTAAAATTTATTTTCTACTTTTTAATTCGATTAGCAATAAAAGCGTGTTTTTTAGTTTTTTAAACTATTTTTTATTTATATTGACGATAATAATCATTTTATTTGGTTCAAGTATATTTGTTGACATAACTTTTTGAATATGATATCTTTCAAATGGCCGCCTTGAGCCTGTACGGCGTATTGAGCCCGTTTTGCAGCATTTTGTTCTTGTTCTTGAGCTCTTCTATGGTCTTTGGCCTATTAATATAAACCTTTGATTTTAAATATCCCCACAAGAAGAAGTCAGGTGGCGTTAAATCGGGCGAACACGGTCGCCAGTCAAAATCGCCATTTTTCGACATCAAACGACGAGGAAACAATAAAATAAAGTCAACTTTTTGTTTGTGTTCGCTAACCGGCCGTGTCTTTGCACCGAATTAAACCAAACTTACAAACATTGTTAAGAAGGTATTGAAGATGGTTGCCATATAGTTTGGATACCTATTGGTGGATAGGGTTCGAGATATAGGTCAAAACGTGGACCCGGGTAACCTTCGGATGTGTATGTACAATATGGGTATCAAATGGAAGCTGTTGGTGAATGCTTTAGTTCAGAGTATTTTTCATGCCGCTCCGTGATTAGGGTCTCGAGATAAAGACCAAAACGTGGAGGCTAGAATGTGTTTGTACAATATGGATATCAAATTGAAGTTGTTGGTGAATGCTTTAGTACAGAGTATTTTTCATGCCGCTCCGTGACTGGGGTCTCGAGATATAGGTCAAAACGTGGACCCGGGTAACCTTCGGATGTGTATGTACAATATGGGTATCAAATGGAAGCTGTTGGTGAATGCTTTAGTTCAGAGTATTTTTCATGCCGCTCCGTGACTAGGGTCTCGAGATAGAGACCAAAACCGTGGACCCTAGAATGTGTTTGTACAATATGGATATCAAATTGAAGCTGTCGGTGAATGCTTTAGTACAGAGTATTTTTCATGCCGCTCCGTGACTGGGGTCTCGAGATATAAGTCAGAACGTGGACCTGGGTAACCTTTGGTTGTGTATGTACAATATGGGTATCAAATGAAAGCTGTTGGTGAATGCTTTAGTTCAGAGTATTTTTCATGCCGCTCCGTGACTAGGGTCTCGAGATATAAGTCAGAACGTGGACCTGGGTAACCTTTGGTTGTGTATGTACAATATGGGTATCAAATGAAAGCTGTTGATAAGTGCTTTAATACGGGGTAATTTTCATACCTATTGATGACTAGGGTCTCAAAATATATGCCAAAACGTGGACCCGCCGTGTCTTTGCACCGAATTAAACCAAACTTACACACATTGTTAAGTAAGTATTGAAAATGGTTTTCGTATAGTTTGGATACCTATTGGTAGATAGGGTCTCGATATATAGGTCAAAACGTGGACCCGGGTAACCTTTGGATGTGTATGTACAATATGGGTATCAAATGGAAGCTGTTAGTGAATGCTTTAGTTCAGAGTATTTTTCATGCCGCTCCGTAACTGGGGTCTTGAGATATAGGTAAAAACGTGGACCCGCCGTGTCTTTGCACAGAATTAAACCAAATTTACACACATTGGTAAGTAGGTATTGAAGATGGTTCCCGTATAGTTTGGATACCTATTGGTAGATAGGGTCTCGAAATATATGCCAAAACGTGGACCCGACGTGTCTTTGCACCGAATTAAACCAAACTTACACATATTGTTAAGTAAGTATTGAAAATGGGTTTTGTAAATTTTGGTTGTAATTCGGAACACTGGCAACGCGTACAGCGTTCTTTTGAACCAGCTATAATGTCATTTACTTTTTTAACGCTTGGGGCGGAACTGAACTGTCAAATTGACAGTGTGATTTACAATATGTCAATATTTCTTTCAGTTTGGATGCCATAGGGAGAAGACGTAAGTGCAAAGTGTAAACATTTTTTGTGAATTTTTTTGGAGTGGATTTTGGAACAGTGAATAATTTCTTCCGAAATTTGAGAATTTAATGTGTCATCCGAATGTTCAAATGAAATTATGTGTTCGTGGAAAAAAACATTTTTTTCGTTTTTTTTTTTGAAAAATATAAATGGATAATGGTTAAAAGGGCTCCAATGCTTAATAAAACATATAAATTGAAACGAAAAATTCATGGATGATCAGGAAAAAACACGATTGTTTCTCTGTTATTCATTTGCGTTGATTTGAAATTTAAAAACTATCTTTTTTCCTGATTTTCAATTTATATTTTATATTTACTCAAAAACAAATAGAAAAACAAAAAATATTGTTTATGCCAAAGCGCTTGAATAAAGAATAAAGAAATAAATAATATGAAAACCATATCTTTTCTGTTCTAAACCATATCTATTCTATTTTAGTGTGCCCAGCGAAGCGGGCCGGGTTTGCTAGTATCATATATTTTCCTTATTTTTCTTTTCGTAATTGACGGCTAGTTCGATCGCTAAAGCTTCAGCCGTGAAGATCAAGCACACGAGATAAAGAGGCCATTGTGTTATTGTGTCTCCGTTTTTATTGGTGACAGTTAAAGAAGTGTAGTCAGAGGGATTCGTCAGTGTAAATAAAATTCCATTGTAATTGTAATGAGCTTAAGTCTCTAATTGTGATTGAAAAGTTAAGTTTGTCATATTTTGCTTAGACCGGCTGAGTAAGGCGTCTTTAAATGATTTGGCGCTGATGTGCCAAGGGGGAACAATTTTATTAACGAGTCCTTGGCTGCGTTTTTCGTGAGATTACATTGTTCAAAGCATTAACCAGGATTGTGTTCGTGATAACGAAATATTTCATACGGTTTTGCGTATGAAAGATGTTTAACAGTGTCCGTAGATTGGTATACCGTAGTCAATTTTTATAGCAGGAGTGCTGCGACTACATTAACAAGTGTAGTTGGGTGAATATAACTATGTTTGCTAGAAAGGTATTTCATGATGTTTAATCTAATTGATAAAGATCTTCTAATATAGTTACAGTATAACTTACAGAAATACTTAGAATCTATGATTAATCCTATCGACCATTATGAAATATCATTAAGAATATCTGTAAAGGCGTTTATACGCTCTTAAAAAAATTTTGCCTGCGGAATTAAGTTCTGCAGCTCGCACGACCTTTTCCAGCATCAGATTAAAGAAGTCACACGCCAGTGTGTTACCCTTGCTGAAAACTCGTTTGGTATCAAACGGCTCCGAGAAGTCCATCCCAATTGTTACGGCGCGGCTGGTATGAGTATTGAGCAACATCATTTTGCATAGCTCTATTAATTTTGGGGGGATACCAAATTCAGACATTGCGGCATGTGGTTAACTTATTTCATGCTGTTGAATGCAGCTTTAAAATTGACAAAACTATGGTATTTGTCATTTTTCTCTTCACGGGTTTTTTCCAAGACTTGCCGTATTATGAATACCCGGGTGATTATGGATTTTCAGGTCTAAAGCCACACTGATAGGGAACAATCAGATGGTTGAGGGTGGACTTCAGCCTTTCACACAATACGCTGTAAGACGAATCCCGCGGCAATTGGCACAGATGCAGTATCACTCTTCTCATGGATTGGGCAGAGCACACTTAAATTCCAATCAGCAGGCATGTTTTCATCCGACCATATTCTGTATATTAGCTGATGCATGCTCCTTACTAGATCCTCGCCGCCATATTTGAATAGCTCATCTCGGCTCGCGCGGCTTTGTTGTTCTTTAGCCGTGATATCGCTCTTTACGCATATCAATGTCAGTAACCAGATCGCCGTCTTTGCTCTTACAAGAAAACGCCCCGGGTTTGAAAGCCGTCGAACTTTCTTATCGAAATATCTGGCGTTTTTTCTATTGGCTAGCATCTCAAACACCTCGCACTCACGTGTTTCGGCTTCTCATTTCTTCAATCCGATAATACGTCTGCCCTCATATTTCAGCTCTCGATAGTGATATCACATAGCTCGCGTTGCGCCCAACATCACAGCGTGTCAACATCTTTTCTGTGCACGGTAGCATGACATTCCTCGTCGTATCAACTGTTTTTACGCGCTCGCCGAAATCGATTTCTTCTTCGGCGGCAGTACGTTAAGAAAGAGGAGTGTTTTTCCATTGCTCGTGCGTGCTCGATTGTTGGGCAGTACCCTCTGAGAGCAGGAATGAAAGTCGATTAGGGAATCTTCTGGCTGCCTGTTGCGATTGAAGTTCTTCGGTGTCGAACATTCTTTGTGTAGTTAGATGTACGTTTCTTGCAGTACAGAGGCGTGTGCTTATTTTGGCAGCAAACAGATCATGGTCCGAGTCAATGTTGGGTCCTCGAATCGTACGTACATCTAAAACACAACATGATCGATCTGCTTTCGCGTTTTCCGGTCAAGAGACAGCCAGGTAGCTTGGTGTATCTTTATCTGCTGCTGCAGACTACCATGTTTCGGGCCTCGGTGAAGTCGATCAGCCTCTGTCCGTTACTGGATGTTTCGTTGTGCAGACTGAATTTTCCGACTGTAGGACCAAAAATTCCCTCCTTGCCCTCCCTGGAGTTGAAGTCGCGCGATGTTTATGTCGTGGCGGGGACGGCGCTCTTAGGCACGTTCCAGGCACTCAGTGTGGCAATCTTTGGCCGAATCGTCCTTCTCTTCCGTCATTGTATGGACGCAAATGAGTGAGATGTTTGATGTGGATTATTGCGAGACGCTCATCCAGTTTTTCTCCCATTATAAATCCAACACCGAATTTGTGCTCCTTATTATGGCAACTGTACTAGGCGTCGCACGGTGCAATGCGTTTCTTGTCTTACCCTTTCTATCGTTTCTCTTGAATGGACATCAACCAGTCAGACAGGGGCACCTTCCCCTTTAAGGTACCGGACATTCCAGGTGCATGCCCTCAAATTATAAATCTAGCTCGTTTGCAGCAGTTGTCATCAGAGTAAGCAGTTCTCATCCGAGGTGTTGCGTAGTTTCTTTTTTGTGGGGGAGGTTTTAACGTGGCGGGTCCCAAAACCAGCGTGCAACGAGATATTCTGGATTGATTCGCCTTCTCACATTAGCTCGCTCTAAAACGGATATTCGGGAGCTATCCAAAAGATACTTGGACAAGGCCTCGAAGATGTGAGCTGCTTAGACCATATGCATAAGAATAGTCCTAGGTACTCCCAAGTGAATGGCAATTAGGGACTATCCCTACTTGCGTGGACTTCTACACAGCGAACCAACAGCTTGCTTACTTGAAATTATGGTTGGAGGGTTTGCAATATGCTAACATAGGTTTTGGCGGGAAATGCGTCTGCGTTTCTCGCTAAATAGGGTTCATTTAGTAAAATTATTGAAGGAAAAAGGGACTGCACCAAGCTATTAGTTATTATAAAATCTATTCATGTTCCATTGTAAAATTGAAATTATGGTTTTTTTATACATTTTAAATTTGCGAATGAGAGTTAAACTTCTCAACTTTATTATTTTATATTATTTAGTTTATACACTTTCTTATTTAGTTTATACACTTTCTTATTAAGCTTATTGTGTAGTTATTCGTCATCAGAAGACATATCTCAGTAAACTTCGGTTCAAGAGATAGATAAAGGTATTTGGATCCTTCAGTCAAAAAGTGTGTGAATGAGTGTGCGAGGGTAAGCTTGTTCAAGTTGAGTGAGAGAGTAGTAGTTTGCGTCTTGTTAAGGGCAGTGAGGCGTGCTGAAAGCGTGGTAGTAAGTTTTGGGATTTTGAGTGGCTGTTTCGTTGATTAATGTAGTGAATGTATTCATGTAAGTTTTAGTGCAAATACAGGGTGGCTGATGAAAGCCGCTACCAAAAAAAAATTGAATAACATTTTTTCTTTTTAAGTTATCTGTTCCATTTTTGTTTTAATTTGCAGATTGATCTTTAAAATTTATTAAAATGGATAACTGGGACACGCAAACAAGAATTTGGATAGTCCGCCGCTATCACGCACTGGAGTCCGTAGTTTTGGTACAGAGAGAGTACAGGCGGATGTTTGGCGGCGATCCCCCGAGCAGATGGACCATAATGAGACTGGTGAATAATTTTGCTGAGCAAGGAACAGTCGCAAGAAGGCCTTATCATCGAAACCCACCAGTTCGGACGGAGGAAACGATCACCAAGTCTTTGCAAACAATAATGCACACAGATTTAGACTTATTTCCCTACAAAATTCAAATGGTTAACAAACTGAATGCAGCAGACTTCCCGATTCGCTTGGAATTTTGCCAGAAGATCCTGCAAATGGTGGAAGAAGACCAAAACATGTTAAACTGCCTGTTCATGTCTGATGAGGTCCATTTCGATTTAAACGGCAATGTGAACAAACAAAATTGTCGAATATGGAGTACTTCTAACCCACAGATACTCCACGAGACGGAATTGCATCCTCTTCGCGTGACAGTGTGGTGTGCGGTTTCTTCACGCTGTATTGTCGGGCCTTATTTTTTTGAAGAAAATGGTCACACCGTTACGGTTACTGGAGACCGTTATTTGAAAATGCTGAAAGAATTTTTCTATCCAGAACTACGCCGAAAGAGAATTCCTTTCAACTCTGTGTGGTTTCAATAAGATGGGGCAACGTCTCACATAGCCCAGACTGTTATGACAGAGTTGCGACGAAAATTTCCCAATAAACTGATTTCAAGAAACTCCGAATTTCGTTGGCCCTCCAGGTCGCCTGACCTTACTGCACCTGACTTTTTCTTGTGGGGTTTATGTAAACAAGAAGTTTATAAAACAAAGCCAACAAATTTGGATGAACTAAAACAATCCATTCGGGCAACAATTGCGGCTATTCCTGTCGCAACTCTCAAAGCAGCAATGAACAACTTTTTACTAAGATGCCGCACTTGTGTCAACGAGCATGGGGGGCATTTAAATTCAATTATTTTTAAAACTAGTTAAGCTACATTTAATAAAGTTTAATGACCTTCAACTTGAAAAAAAAAATAAATGAATTCCATACACTAAAAAAAAAGTTATTTGAGTTTCTTAATGTAGCAAAATTCATCAGCCACCCTGTATTATAGGTAAAGGAATATGATGCATTAGCAACGGAATGAATGTCACTTGGAGCTGACTTATCGAGTAATGAGATAGATAAAGAAATTTGATGAATTAAGAGCTGAATTAATTTCTATTGGAGCTAAGTTATCTTGATGGCTTCGCACAGATATAAAATATATACCCTATGGCACTCACTCAAAAAAATGATTAAAATCGATCCAGTAGTTTTGGCTTTGTCATTACTGCCCTGGCCCGCACGACTAACGAGTCCGAGGGTTCCGTAAGTAAAAAAAAATTACTTTTATTTATCAGTTCATTTTACCTGTTCTAGAGCCCAGTTGAAACTGAAGCTAAAGCTACAAATGTAATACTTATAAACTAAAATATTATTTAGAAGTTCAGCTGACGTCTGTTGAAATAAGTATTGCAAAAAAATAATAATTTATTAAATTGTTATTATTGCGGAAATATTGTTAAGTGAAAAAAAAACAGTTTGTCAAACTTTGCAGTTTATTGACATTTGAGTTCATTAAATTGCTACTATTGCGAAATATTGTTAAATGTTGAAAATGCAGTTTGTTGACATTAAATTGCTACTATTGCGAAATATTGTTAAATAAAGAAAATGCAGTTTGTTGACATTAAATTGCTACTACTGCGAAATATTGTTAAATAAAGAAAATGCAGTTTGTTGACATTTGGGTTCATTAAATTATTGTTCCCAATTAATGGGTAGGGAGTGTGTTGAGTTATTGGAATGGGTAGTTGACGTAACTCCTCCCCCCTTTGACTGAAAACTCTCCTGAGTTTTTCTAGTTATCTCTATTTCGTTATGTTTTGATTTCTTATATATGTAAAATATGACTACTGTACCTAGGGCTATTAAACTGAATGTCAACGCTAGGCTATTAAAAATGTAGTTTAGTTTTTTGTGAAATCTGATTTCTTCGATCTTTTGAATGTTTTCGATCTGATTCGATACTAATTCATCAAACGTTAGCTGAGATGTAATATTATTTAAATTAAAATTATTATTTATTAAAAAGTGTTGTTCAAACTTATCTTCAGAATTATAATACAGATCTCCATTTATTTCTAATTTACAACCGTTAAATGTTATTAGTTTATTTCCACTTAAATTGAACTGTCTATTATTACAACTACTATTAGCTATAGAATTTACATGATTTTTTATGATTATTAAGCCAGGTTGTATTTCTATAGTTTCTACTTGTTTGTTCTTTTTTCTTAAGCAATTATTTCTGAAAATACAAAGATTAGACTTTTTTAAATTGTTTATTTTTACTTCATTATTAAAATCATAAATTGAATTGTTTATTCTTAGGATCTCTCTTTTTTCAAAAACAAGTTCTTCTTTGTTTTCATTAGGTATAGGTACAAAAATTGATCTTTTTACTTTTCTTATATCTTTAGGTATTTGTATTATAAAAATTATTTTATTTTCTTTATAATGTCCTGCACTTAATCTTGTATTTTGCATTTTGTAGAGATCGATGTTGTAACGAATTATTTCTTCACTTGTTAATACATTATTATTCATAGTATTTGTCTTTGTGGCTACAGGATTATTTTGTATGTGTTCAATATTGTCTAGCAGAATTTTAATTTTTAGCAATATATCCAGATATAGGAGCTTATTTTCTAATTCTTTGTCATTCTTGGATATTTGATTTAATTTTGAGGTAATCTGCGTTCTGTCACTTTCTATTGCGTCTTTTAGTTTTGAAATTGTTTTGTTAAATACATGGTTTATCTCTATGTTTCCGTTAAGGGTTTTTATTATTGCATGATTGTTGTTGTCAATTGCTAGTAAATGTCTTTCTATTTCTGTCCTGTCAAAATCGTCTATTGTGCCATATAGCCATTTCATGCCTGTTCCAATAAAGTTTATTAGTCCTCTCGGATGTCTAGTAGGAATGATTGTCTTGAGTTTTGATTTTGCTTTTTCCAGTTCTGTATTAAGGAAGTGTCTGTCGTTGATATTTGCTATTACTTTTGTATTTTCTTCGAGTCCTTCTATGACATATTGAATTTCCTTGGGGTCAATGATGTGTAGAATAGTGTCGTAGTTGTAAGTTATGTCTGCGTCTTCTAGTGCTATTTCAGCGAAGCCATATGTAATGGATGGATCTGTTGTACCATTCAGTACATTTATATATTTTTTCCTGGACTGTTAAACTTGAATTTTCCATTTCTAACATTCGAAATCTTTCTGCTAAGGTGCTGTGAAACCTTTCGATATCCGCGTTTCCGGTATGAGAATTTGGCTTTGTAAAATGAATTTCCACTTGTTCTTGCCTAAGAAAATCTTTTACATTTGTTGAGTTGAATTCGTTGTCAGCTACTATGCGTTTCGGTTTTGAGGTGAGAGAGAAATATAAACGAAGTTTTTCTATAAGTGTTATACTGTTTCTGTCTTCTAAGTAAATAGTAGTAGCTTGTTTCGAAAATTTGTCTATGATGGTTAGAAAACTATGTTTCTTAATTACGTAAGTGTCCATGTGTATTATCTCATTCGTATCTGTGGGTGTTTCCGTTATAAAGAATTTCGGTTTATATGGTTTTCTGTCGTATTTACCTCTACAACAAATATCACAATTGTTAATATATTTTTGGATAAGTAGTTTCAAATTTTTGAAGTATATTGTATTTTTTAAACCCTGATAATTTTCATTTATCCCCGCATGTCCAGTTTCTTCTTTATGATATTTTTGAATATATCTGTAAGCTTCTTCCTCGTTTCTCATATCTTTAGCATGATATGAGCATCTGTAGAATTTTACACTACCATTAAATAATTCTATTAGCTTCTGTTGCACTATATTGTAGTCTGAATCTGAAATTCCTGAATAAATTCCTACTTTCCCCGTTTTTATAAATCTTCTGAAAATGTCCGACATGAATCCACTCCTAATATCGTCTAGACTTACAAAAATTTTTCTTTTATTGTCAACTATTCTAATTTCTTCCGTCTTACTTTCTGTCAAGATTATTTGGGTATAAAAACGGTTAACGACTGAGTCTAATATGGGAAAATGATCGTTCAGTTCCTCTTCTTGAGAGTGAATAGTAGCGGTTGTACTTATATTGTCTAAGTCAATTTCCCTTGTATTTTCATCTACTGCACAAATTTCACCAGTATCTGCGTTAATTCTACTGAGAAAATCGGCTAGAGTATTCTCCTTGCCTTTGATATACCCGATGTTAATATCGTATTCACCAAGTTTGAGTAACCAACGTTGAAGCCTAGGATTTATGTCTTTTCCTTTATATTTTGTTTGTAGCCATTTTAGTGGTTGGTGGTCTGTCATAAGGTCAAAGTTTCTTCCATATATGTATGGCCTGAAGTAATTTACTCCCCAAACGATAGCCAACAACTCCTTTTCTGTTGTTGAGTATCTTCTTTCGTGTTCATTTAGGGTTCTACTTGCGTAACTGATAGGATGATTATCCTGTGTTATTACTGCGCCTATTGCGAATTCGCTGGCATCTGTTGCTAATTTAAATTTCCGTTTAAAATCTGGGTATTTAAGGATGGGTGTATCGATTAGTAGTCTCTTAAGTTTGTAGAATGCATCCGTATATTGAGGGTCATTTTTATTAATCTTGGTATTCTTTTTTAAATATTTTGTCAAACCATGGGCAATTTTAGCATAGTCTTTTATGAATTTTCTATAATATCCTGTTATACCTAGGAATGATTTTATCTGTTTCTGATTTTCTGGAAGTTTTAGTTTTTGGATAGCCCCGATTTTGTTCGGATTAGGTTTGATTCCTTCAGTGGTAAGAATGTGTCCTAGATATTCGGTAGATTTTGCGAAAAAATTGCACTTATCAACTTGAATCTTAAGATTATGTTTTCTAAGAGCATTGAAAATTTTCTGTATACTATCCTTATGTTCTTGTATTGTGCTACTGAAAATTAAAATATCGTCAAGATATACAACACATATTTTGTTGATATACTCCCTTAGTACTGAATTAATCAATCTTTGAAAAGTAGCAGGAGCGTTTTTTAGTCCAAAAGGCATACGAACGAATTCATAATGACCTAATGGAGTAGAAAATGCTGTTTTCTTCCTATCTTCCTCTTTAATAAGGATTTGATGAAAGCCTTTGGCTAAGTCGAGAGTCGTGAAGTATTGTGCTCGACCAAGCTTTTCTAAAATTGTATCAATATTTGGGATGGGAAATTTATCACTGACAGTTATTTCATTCAAAGCCCTGTAGTCTATTACTATTCTCCATTTTTTTTTTCATTGAATTGTCCGACTTCTTGGGCACAATCCATAAAGGAGAATTGTATGGAGATATACTTTCCCTAATTATCCCTTGTTCTAACATTTCCCGCATTTGTTTATTGATTTCTTCCTCATGGGTCTGAGGGTACCTATATATCTTCGAATATACCGGTTTGTTAATCGTTGTCGTAATTTCGTGTCGTACTTCATGAGTGTGAGTAAGTAAGTTACCCTCTTGGAAAAATAGATCGGAATTTTTTTGAATAAGTTCCGTTAAAAATGTTTCTTCTTCTTTGTTCATATCATCACGTTTTAATCTATCTAAAATGTTATCTGATTGTATTTCTAAGGTTTGAATTTCTTCTAAATTGTATGGACAAGAATCTATAAATTTAATTTTATTGCCGTTTATTTGTAAGAAGTCTTCCTCAAGGTTTATGATTGCTGAAAAAGCTTTCAATATATTCTGTCCTATTAAAGCATCGAAATTTTTACCATTAAAGTTGGTTAATTTCCAGCACATAAGATTGTCTTCTTTAAATTCCCTAGGAAGGGGTGTGATAATTTCCTCGTCAATACAAAATTTACCATTTATTGTATTAAAGAATATGGGTTTTTCTAGTTTTGTCCTTTCAAATGTTGGTAATAATTTTCCGTTAAGCAATGAGGTCGTTGATCCTGTATCAAGTAAACATTTAATGTTCGTGTTTCCTATACTTAATTCTACTATCGGTAAATGAATCTTTGGGCTTGACACTGAAAATTTACCTCTCCTGTATTATTATTCTCGATGTGGTCTACTTCCATTGGGGTAGGCCCATTATTATTATGTCCAAGAGTTCTGTTCGAGTATTGGGTTCGTCTTGATTGCTGAGAATTATTTGTGTTAAAGAAAGTTTGTCGAAATTGAGCAGGATTGTTATTTTGACGAACTTGAGAAGGACTATTATGTGAATTTTGGGGTGATTGGTGTGTAAAAGTTTGTTTCTGTTGGTATGTCTTGTTCTGTCCGTTTTCGTTATGGTTTCCCTGTTGTTGGAATCGCTGATGTGTATTATATGTGTATTTCTGAAACCTATTGTTATATTGTCTTAGTATCCCTGTTTCTTCCAAGACGTAGTAAGCTTCCCTAAGGGTGGATATATTCCTACTATAAATAATGCTAGCCAAATTTGGATGTATACCGTTCAAAAATGTTTTTAGTACAATTGATTCGTTTGTAGGAGGTGAAAACTCTATGGGTTTATTGATGTCAAATTCATACTTAGTATTTAATTTGTCTAATATATTTTTAAGATTTTTAAAATATTCGCTTACATTATTGTAGTTTTTTATATTAATCGCCTGATGGTAAAGGTTGTGATACCCTTCCTTGATGCCAAAGTTTTTTACTAGCTCTTCCTTTATTCTCTCCCATGTTGATTCTGGTCCTAGGGCCCTTACCACTTGTAGAGCCGGTCCTTGGATCTTATTTCTAATGTACCTCTCGAATACAAACTGCTGTAGGATGGCATTCTCTTGGAATAATGGCAATATCAGCTCCACTTCTCTTATAAAAGGTGATAGATCATAGTCTTTCGTACCATGGAATTCTTTGATCCGGGCAGCTTCCTTCATCAAGTCAGATCCAAATAGTACGGCTGGTGCTGGTGAGTTATTGGTGCTTTGTTGTGTGGACATTTTTGTAATGATTTGTTTTTTCTTTGTAAAAATATTGTCTTTAGACACTTCACAATGTAACGTTTTTTTTTTTTTTTTTTTTGTTTTTTTTTTGTGGGTTTTAGCTCCCTTTTTCGTTATAGCTCTTTGGTGCTATATTGCCTTTAGACGTTGAAAAGGTTATTTAAATGAAGTCTGAAAAAATTATTTAAATGAAGTCTTTTGACTTTTAATGTCACTTTTCACTTTTTCGCAAGGATATTTTGTCCTTTTTTTTTTTGCCGGATTTAATAGTGTCCTTCAGGATAATCACTTATTTTTCCGATATTAGGTTCTTTTACGTCGACTGCGCCACTAACGAGTCCGAGGGTTCCGTAAGCAAAAAAAAATTACTTTTAATATATTTATCAGTCCATTTTACAAAATGAATCCAACCTGTTCTAGAGCCCAGTTAAAACTGAAGCTAAAGCTACAAATGTAATACAGTAGGTTCTGTTTTTATGCGGTAGATACGTTCCGCAAGAAACAGCATAAAAAAAACAGCATAAAAAAAGCTACTAGTTCTATAGTAAAACTATAGATACGTTTCAAAAGTGCTAAAACCGCATAAATCTGAAATAATGTAATAAAATCGCATAAAAAAGGACACTAGTCCCATATTATAACTATAGATACGTTCCATAGACCGCATGAATCTGAAATAATTAAATAAAATCGCACAAACAAAATATTGTATTTTTGAAAATTATATCTTTATTTAAGAAACGTCAGAATCGAAAAATAAATTTAAGTCAGAAATAAAATCAGACAATACCCACATGTTGCGCGTTCGTTTAGGATTTGGCGTAAAATCACTTTCGTCACTTGAGGAAATGTACACGTCTGATCAGGATGGTGATGCAGGCGGTTTCATACTTGTAGGGTTAGCATTTCTGATGTAATCTGTGATGAGTTTTTGCTTAGCTGGTTTAGAATCTTGTTTATATGTACAATTCCCGATAGGTCGACATGCATTTTGAAATTTAAAAAAAAACCGCACTATTTCAAAACCGCATAAAAAAAAGCCGCATAAAAACAGAACCTACTGTACTTATAAACTAAAATATTATTTAGAAGTTCAGCTGACGTCTGTTGAAATAAGTATTGCAAAAAAATAATAATTTATTAAATTGTTATTATTGCGGAAATATTGTTAAGTGAAAAAAAACAGTTTGTCAAACTTTGCAGTTTATTGACATTTGAGAATTATTTGTGAAAAAAAACAGTTTGTCGAACTTTGCAGTTTATTGACATTTGAGTTCATTAAATTGCTACTATTGCGAAATATTGTTAAATGTTGAAAATGCAGTTTGTTGACATTAAATTGCTACTATTGCGAAATATTGTTAAATAAAGAAAATGCAGTTTGTTGACATTAAATTGCTACTATTGCGAAATATTGTTAAATAAAGAAAATGCAGTTTGTTGACATTTGGGTTCATTAAATTATTGTTCCCAATTAATGGGTAGGGAGTGTGTTGAGTTATTGGAATGGGTAGTTGACGTAACTCCTCCCCCCTTTGACTGAAAACTCTCCTGAGTTTTTCTAGTTATCTCTATTTCGTTATGTTTTGATTTCTTATATATGTAAAATATGACTACTGTACCTAGGGCTATTAAACTGAATGTCAACGCTAGGCTATTAAAAATGTAGTTTAGTTTTTTGTGAAATCTGATTTCTTCGATCTTTTGAATGTTTTCGATCTGATTCGATACTAATTCATCAAACGTTAGCTGAGATGTAATATTATTTAAATTAAAATTATTATTTATTAAAAAGTGTTGTTCAAACTTATCTTCAGAATTATAATACAGATCTCCATTTATTTCTAATTTACAACCGTTAAATGTTATTAGTTTATTTCCACTTAAATTGAACTGTCTATTATTACAACTACTATTAGCTATAGAATTTACATGATTTTTTATGATTATTAAGCCAGGTTGTATTTCTATAGTTTCTACTTGTTTGTTCTTTTTTCTTAAGCAATTATTTCTGAAAATACAAAGATTAGACTTTTTTAAATTGTTTATTTTTACTTCATTATTAAAATCATAAATTGAATTGTTTATTCTTAGGATCTCTCTTTTTTCAAAAACAAGTTCTTCTTTGTTTTCATTAGGTATAGGTACAAAAATTGATCTTTTTACTTTTCTTATATCTTTAGGTATTTGTATTATAAAAATTATTTTATTTTCTTTATAATGTCCTGCACTTAATCTTGTATTTTGCATTTTGTAGAGATCGATGTTGTAACGAATTATTTCTTCACTTGTTAATACATTATTATTCATAGTATTTGTCTTTGTGGCTACAAGATTATTTTGTATGTGTTCAATATTGTCTAGCAGAATTTTAATTTTTAGCAATATATCCAGATATAGGAGCTTATTTTCTAATTCTTTGTCATTCTTGGATATTTGATTTAATTTTGAGGTAATCTGCGTTCTGTCACTTTCTATTGCGTCTTTTAGTTTTGAAATTGTTTTGTTAAATACATGGTTTATCTCTATGTTTCCGTTAAGGGTTTTTATTATTGCATGATTGTTGTTGTCAATTGCTAGTAAATGTCTTTCTATTTCTGTCCTGTCAAAATCGTCCATTGTGCCATATAGCCATTTCATGCCTGTTCCAATAAAGTTTATTAGTCCTCTCGGATGTCTAGTAGGAATGATTGTCTTGAGTTTTGATTTTGCTTTTTCCAGTTCTGTATTAAGGAAGTGTCTGTCGTTGATATTTGCTATTACTTTTGTATTTTCTTCGAGTCCTTCTATGACATATTGAATTTCCTTGGGGTCAATGATGTGTAGAATAGTGTCGTAGTTGTAAGTTATGTCTGCGTCTTCTAGTGCTATTTCAGCGAAGCCATTTGTACTATTGATGTTTTCGACAACTAATGTGGTGTTATTTACAGTGAAGAGCGTCATTATTATGGTTATTAGCAGTGTCATGTGTACCTGAAAATTTAGTAGTCCTTTTTATGTTAGTTGGGTGCAAAAAAATAATAATTTATTAAATTGTTATTATTGCGGAAATATTGTTAAGTGAAAAAAAAAACAGTTTGTCAAACTTTGCAGTTTATTGACATTTGAGTTCATTAAATTGCTACTATTGCGAAATATTGTTAAATGTTGAAAATGCAGTTTGTTGACATTAAATTGCTACTATTGCGAAATATTGTTAAATAAAGAAAATGCAGTTTGTTGACATTAAATTGCTACTATTGCGAAATATTGTTAAATAAAGAAAATGCAGTTTGTTGACATTTGGGTTCATTAAATTATTGTTCCCAATTAATGGGTAGGGAGTGTGTTGAGTTATTGGAATGGGTAGTTGACGTAACTCACGCGTTTAATTTGGAGTAAAACAATTCCCCTTTCTTTATAGCATGACGATTTCCTGCTATCTTTGGAATATCTAAATTCATACCCTACACTTTTACATATTTACTTTTTGAATTTTTAACATATGTATTTATTTTATTTTTACAACAATTAACATATTACAGAATGTCTTTATGTATGTCTTTATATACAACGTTCATAGCTTTCTTGTCATTAGACAATACAAACATGTTTTCTCTAGAGGTTACTCTTGAAAGAGCGACATACAGTTGGCCATGTGAAAAACAGTCAACGCTCAAATCTAAGCCTGCAACGTTGAAGGTTTGACCCTGAAATTTATTAATGGTCGTTGACAAAGATGTCTTTACCGGAAATTGTAAGCGCTTAAATTGGAATGGTAGATCCGATGGTATCTGAGGGATTCGGGGAATCAATACATCTTCTCCGGTACCACATCCTGTGAGTATTGTGCACTCTATTATGAAAGTTTTCAGTGATTTTACCAGCAAACGCATGCCATTGCAAAGTTTAGGTGGATTTAGGTTTCTTAATAAAATAACAGGACAACCTATTTTCAGCTCCATTTTGTGCGGAGGGAGTATAGACGGGTACAAAGAATTTAGAAATTCTTTAGGAAAATGAACGGCTTCTTCCAAATCGAGAACAGTATCGACCGAGTAGTATATTTTCGTCGGCGCATCAATCTTTGAGTTATTTACTTTATCTACTTGTTCGTTAGTTGGTGACAGAATAGCTCTTTCTTTAAACCAAGATATTGTCTTATAACTTATGTTATCAATGTCAGGATAAACATTATTGACTAACTCTTGGATGTTGTCTATCAAAACACAAAGGTTTTCTAGGTTAATCCTTCCCTCACTTTGTGTTAATTCTCCATTGAAAACTTTTAGCAGCATCTCTGGAAATAGCCTGTTCTCACGTGAAGATGACGAAATCCTCATATTAGTTTTAAGCTGTAATTTATTGACATGCGACCAAAGGTGGAATCTTTTTAGCGAAGCATTTATTTCGTCAGCACGTGTTTCTCAAGTCACAACTGGTAGGATTTGACGGAAATCTCCTGAGAACAGAATTGTGCATCCATTGTGCGCATTGTCCTATCCAGTGCTTCCACATACGTCTTGTTTGACATGGTAGCTTCATTCCAGACTATTAATGAGCAGTCGTACATCAATTTTTCTGTATTGCTCTGTTTAGAAACACTACAGACGCTGTTATCATCATCGGTGGCGATTTTGAGCGGGAGCTTGAATGTAGAGTGTGCGGTTCGGCCTCCTTCCAAAAGAGTGCCGGCAATGCCGGATGACGCAACAGCTAACGCAACATCTGATCGATGTTTAATCGTGGCTCATCTTGAGCTATATTTTGTAAAAGTCCGTTTGATCATATAATGTTTCTCTTGTGTATTCGGCACTGTTAGTTAAATCAGAGTTAGTAGTATTAGCTGGCATCGGCAGCCCAAAATCCTTGATCGTTTTACCCGAAAGTAATTGCACTATTTTGTTTAATTCAAATAATTCTTCGTGAAATATGTTTTGGTCATATTGTACATCAACAGAGTTTAACTCTTGCCGTCGCCGAATCAGAATATCACTGGCCATATTTTCTTGAAATTTATTCCATAGACTAACAGAATCAGTTACTTGACAAAACACTACTATGGCGGCAAATAAATATCTTAATGATGTAGTTGAACTAGAAACAGGTGCTTCTGATAATGTATTTTCCCAGTGAGAATCGACTTCCAAGAGCACCATAGCTTTGCATGCTGTTTGATAAGTATTGTAAACAACACCTTGTAAAGTTCTTAGGTGAGCAAAGGATGTCGGGCCTTTTACAATATGAAGTAACATTCTCAGATAAAAGCATTCGCTGTTGTTGGGATGAATCACATAGACTCTGTCAAGAGCATCCGTTTTTTTTCGCCGTTGAAAAGTTTTAGAACTCTGGTTCCATGCATAGTAACTTGGAACTCTGTCATATGTCAGTGTTTTCGCGAAATCATCTTGAGCACATAACTTGAAGAATGCTGTCAATGTTGTATCCGGCGGGTTATTAATAACTTCTTGTATATTGTTCTCAGTCAAATATACCCTTTGTCCATTTTCTAAATGAACTGCAAGGTGGACAATTGTGGGAGACCGGTCGTGCACTTCGAATGATAAAATCCTCCATACAGCTTCAGAGCTGCAGGTGTAACGTCCAGACTGATATATTTCCACTTCATTTGGTGATTGTATGCTGAAAGTGGCTTGATCACTGCCTTTATTAATGTACTTAGTAACATATTGGATTGACTTTATTGAATTGCACAACTCCACGTTGATGTGGGCATCAAAAATTTTCAAAAGGAGCGGATTATAGGGAACGATCCATCGCTTATCAATATCAATGTTTCGGACGGTAGCAATTTGCCCACCCTCTTCTGGCGATCGTCGACGATATTTGGGATATCCATCATCGCTAGTAGTTGTTTGAGTTTGGAACGACTTCGGGAATTCTTTGCTGCATTTAGAATCTCGCATACATGGAGAATTCGGGTTTAAAGTCCCGCAAGCGCCGTGTACCATATGTTTCTTTACGATTTCGTATAGGATAGGATCTTCATCTTTGTCCGGTAATTCAGCTGAAATACATACATATGTACATACATGCGTCCGAAATGAAATAATGCGAGCGATTCGTAAATACATACATACATACGTCACCATACGATGTAATTCAACATTAATGAGGTGTGGTGAGATTATCGCTTAACGCCTGTTGCTTCATTCGGTTGACAGCGAACAAACACACAAACAGCTTTTTTGGAAAAAGAGCTGCTTTTGTTCAAAAAATTTTGGAAAAATAACAAATAAATCAATTATTTTTTTTGATGCAGAACGAAAGTAAATATTTCAAAGTTAAACTTCAAGAAATTTCATTTTAATTGCTTGATTCGTTTATGATTTATGGCCGTTATTTTTTTGCCACATTTTGACCGATTGCCACGCCCCCTTTATATATTTCTTCACATTATTGGTTGGTTGGTTGGTTAAAGTGGTGATTCTTCCAGAATCCAACTAGCGCTTTCGCGCCATTTTGTTGCCAACTTGTTTAACGGTTTTTACGTCTAAGCCAGATAGTTGTTCGAGATTCTCGAACAGCGGTTGGCCCAGGGTTAACAGTCTATCCTTCCATAGGGCAGGGCATTCACAGAGGAAATGGAAGATTGTCTCCTTTTTCTCCGGTTGTTTACAACTGTGACAGTATGTATTGTGAGGGATACCCATTTTGGCTGCTTGTTCTCCGATAGACCAAAAGCCAGTTATGACTGCCGTTAGTCTCCAGGCATCCCGTCGTTTCATTCTTATTAATGCCGACGATTACTTGAGGTTGTAGGTGGGCCATAACGTTCTGCTAATTTTGCATTTCGTCTCGACTTTCCACCTACAGTCTGCGATTCGGTGGTATTTTTGGGAAATTGTGCTCTTGACTGCACCTAATGGTGTGAATACTGATTCTGCAAGAGCGTTATTCATGGCAGATCCCCCTCTTGCCAGTTCATCTGCTTTTTCGTTACCTTCAATGTTCCGATGTCCCGGGACCCAAATTAAGGTAACTTTATGGTTTTCACTCAAGATGATGAAGCTATTCCTACTTTGTTCCACCACTTTGGAGGTTGTTGTGGCCGAACCCAGTGCCTGGATTGCAGCTTGGCTATCCGAGAGAATAGCGATATTACCCTTAAAAGAGAAATCTGCGATTAGTAGCCTGCAAGCTTCCCCAATCGCCAGTACTTCCGCCTGGAAGACACTGCTGGTATTAGGGAGACGCACAGATTTCTCAATTTTAAGTCTGTGAGAATATATACCAGCTCCAACACCGCAGCCCATTTTACTTCCATCCGTATAGACTGTAGTGGCGAAGTTGTTTAGAAAGAATCCCTTATTCCATTCTTCCTTAGTTGGAAAGAGAGTGGCAAAATTCCTATTGAAAGTTACCGTCGGGACGATGTAGTCAGTTCTCACCGAGATTAACTGAGTTTGTCGCAATAATAGACTAGCATGACCATAAGTTTTTTCTCTCCAGCGACCCGCTTCGTTTAACCTAAATGCACTCATGGTTGCCATCTTCTTAATATGTAGGTCTATTGGAATAACGTGTATCAGTGCATTGAGAGCCTCTCTAGGACATGATCTGATTGCACCGACCGTTATTGCACATGCTGATCTTTGTATTCTGCCGAGTAGTTTGGTATTGTACTCTCTCCCAGGAGCCTTCCACCAAACTACCGAACCATACGATAAAATAGGTCGTATAACCGTCTTATACAGCCATAATGTATGCTTAGGAACCGCAATATCGAACAGAAACGGTTGACTCCCATTGTGGCGCGATATAAAGGATAGTTTTTGACGCTCCATAAATCTCGAACATGTTCTCCATTGCTATGGTTCGCACCAGTCATAATAAGTATGCCAAAAAATGCATACAGCTCTGTTATTGACACAGGCGTCCATGACTTAGGAGTTGTGTTTGGATGCGCATTCTTGTAAGCATTATAAGTTTCTTTTCCTAACTTATTTGTGTGGCGCATAATTATATCAGCCATTTCAACGTTCATGAAACATTTGAATGTTTGCTCTATTGACAACATTTCAGTGCATCTAGCTGGTCCAGAACGTTCTCTTATAATATTTTGTCTGAGTACCTGACGACTTACATTTGGTTCTTTCATCCACTCAGTACCATCACGTGCAACAAATTTTTCGCCACTAACAGGTAATTCATTATTTTCTTCTACTTCTTCTTCTTCGTCGTCTTCTTCATCATCCTCATAGTCCGCATAATCAGGTAATACTTCTGCGGCACTTTGCGAAACTTCAGCATCGTCATCAGCAATTTCAATGTCATTGAATTGAATTTCTTCTTCATCTTCTGAGTCAAAGTCATAGGGAGCGTCATCGTCACAAATTTCATCAAATAAAGATTGTAACTATATATGATTCATGCTGTTCCTCAGTTAGCCTGCATAATAAAAAAAATTAGTATATGTTTACATTGTTGCTTATTTTACATTTTTTACCTTCTATATGCTGCACTTGATAAATATTCGTTTCTTCTTGAAGTCATTTCGTATCCAGTTATTTATAGTTTCAGTTATATTTATTTTCACTTCTTACACTTTTGAGCACCAAAACAATAATGAAAATATCAACAGGCAGCATTTATAACAACACCTCGTGTGAAAACAACCCTTGCAGCTGCATATAAAATACAAAAACCAGTTATACCAGTGTATTTGCTACCTACGTACCCATACCTTGCGCGACCTTTTTGCACATATCTTTTGAACCAGGTAGAATATTTCAATGAAATAAAAACCAAAATGTGTATTCGTTGTTACTCTACAAGTATATTATTATAAATTATATTATTTTGTTTTGCATTTATCAGGACAACAACAAAAACAAAAATCCACTGTTGCATGTCCTGACTTTATTTGCCCATATCGCTGGAACCAGTAGGAATATTCGAATGAAACAAAAGACAAAATACTTGTTATATATTAAAAAAAACATTTCAAAAAAAAATCATAGAAATCGGTTGAATAAGCATTAAAAAAACCGCAAAATAAGGTCCCGGGTACAAACGTATCCCGGGCGTGTGTTTACGTGGTATTTTCTGGGTGTGTGTTCTAGGGTTAAAAAAAAACCGCATCAAAATCCGTTGCGTAGTTTTAAAGATTTAAGCATTTAAGGGGACAGAAAAAGCGACTTTGTTTTATAATATGTAGTGATGTACTGACTGCAAATCTTGGATCACAGCAATCAAATCTCCAAACAATCCAAGTAGAATTATCACATCCATTATAAATTCACTGATTACAACATGCAATAACATTAAGATTATCTGGCATGCTGGAATTGCAGGAAATGAAATTCCCGATGATACTGCTAAACGAGTTATTAAATCCTCTACACTAATGCTATGGTGTTTTAGTAGAGTGTAGATTCTCTCCATGCTATCCTACAAGTTTGTCGCCAAATGTCTTAAAACCTTACGTTCGATTAGGGCATGGCCATACGATATTTACCCACTCCCACCTGCTCACTGAGAAAAGCCCATCCCTTGTACGGCGGACCAAACACAGTGCAACACCGGATCATTCTATGCAGAGAACGTTAATGTATAGAGAAGTCTCAATGACGCGAACGCATGGAATTTTGAGGGGTACTCGTTTTGCGCGTGTAGTTCACCACAGACCAATTTTCCACCAAAAGTTAACAGAAATATACTCAACTGTTCAACTTAAGCAGCAGTTGAGTAAAATTCGTTTGTATGAAGGAAGAAAGAATGTTAACGCTGTAGGCTAGCTACAGGCACTTTATCATAGAAAAAAAATAAATACATATGCGAATTTCAATTGTGACTTAGAAAGAGCAGACTATGCAAAAATATTATGTCTGTCTAAGGGTGCTCTGTAAAACTTTGTTGAATTCCCTTCAACCCAATCCAAATTCTCTATAGAAAACGCTTCATTGCCACGCACACAGGAAAATGCAAATTTAAATGTGTGAATTTATGCATATGCGGGCACGGGCACTTGCCACAGAAAAAATATCACAAAAAATGTCCCAGCATTGTGCTGTTGTTATGAACAGCGCTGCACAATTCACATACATATGTATTATGTCTGTATTATGTTAGTTGATCAACCAAATTAAAATCTATATATATAAAAATGAATGTTTGTCTGTATGTCATCGATGAACTCAAAAACTGCTGGACCGATTATTATAAAAATTGGTATATGTATATAATGGGTTGCCCATATTCGACGGACCCATGTGTTTTTTTAAGTCAAAGAAAAACACAATTTTTTTAACACACTTTTATTAGGTCGGGTTGTATGTATGTATGTATGTATGTATGTATGTATGTATGTATGTATGTATGTATGTATGTATGTATGTATGCATGTATGTATGTAACAGAATCTTTGAGCTTAATTTTCACTGGCTTCTAAAAATCTGATCGACTTGAAATTTTGCACACTTATCAAGGACCGATGACAATGCAATAATTTGATAAAAGTTTTCCATTATCCTTATTAGGATTGCCAGGATTAATATTTTCTTTTTTTTACTGTGGGCAAAAAGTAAGGTGAATTTCGTTGTAAAATGAAAAATCTTTATTTATTCTTGTAAATCAGTTTCTCAGACTCCCTCCACGAAATAAGTTCTTCATCCCGATTACTTCTTTATCACGGCCGATAACTGCATAGCTCTAGTCTCACAGTCAATAAGAAAGGAATTAAATATAACACGAATATATCGAATCATTTATTCACTGACTGTAATGATAACAATAATTTTCATTCATAATAAAAAAAATCGTTTAAAGAAACTAAAAAACACGCTTTTTTGCTAATCTAACTAAAAAGTAGAAAATAAAAAATAGATTAAAAAAAATAAAAAAAAAAGCTTTTATTGCCAATCGAACCAAAAAGTAGAAAATAAATTTTAATGACAAAGATACCTATAATGAAGTAATAGCAAATCGAACGATCAGTCATAGTCAACTACCTCAGAACAGAACTATAACAAAAATTAAGATACAAATAGAATAATTCAAATTAGAGTTAAAAGCGTGGGATACTTGATATAGTAAATATTACAATCATTCTATTGGCAACTACTTATGTACAGAAGGTTATGAAAGTGAAGCAAAATGCATCCCACGCTTTTAACTCTAATTTGAATTATTCTATTTGTATCTTAATTTTTGTTATAGTTCTGTTCTGAGGTAGTTGACTATGACTGATCGTTCGATTTGCTATTACTTCATTATAGGTCCCTTTGTCATTAAAATTTATTTTCTACTTTTTAATTCGATTAGCAATAAAAGCGTGTTTTTTAGTTTTTTAAACTATTTTTTATTTATATTGACGATAATAATCATTTTATTTGGTTCAAGTATATTTGTTGACATAACTTTTTGAATATGATATCTTTCAAATGGCCGCCTTGAGCCTGTACGGCGTATTGAGCCCGTTTTGCAGCATTTTGTTCTTGTTCTTGAGCTCTTCTATGGTCTTTGGCTTATTAATATAAACCTTTGATTTTAAATATCCCCACAAGAAGAAGTCAGGTGGCGTTAAATCGGGCGAACACGGTCGCCAGTCAAAATCGCCATTTTTCGACATCAAACGACGAGGAAACAATAAAATAAAGTCAACTTTTTGTTTGTGTTCGCTAACCGGCCGTGTCTTTGCACCGAATTAAACCAAACTTACAAACATTGTTAAGAAGGTATTGAAGATGGTTGCCATATAGTTTGGATACCTATTGGTGGATAGGGTTCGAGATATAGGTCAAAACGTGGACCCGGGTAACCTTCGGATGTGTATGTACAATATGGGTATCAAATGGAAGCTGTTGGTGAATGCTTTAGTTCAGAGTATTTTTCATGCCGCTCCGTGACTAGGGTCTCGAGATAGAGACCAAAACGTGGAGGCTAGAATGTGTTTGTACAATATGGATATCAAATTGAAGTTGTTGGTGAATGCTTTAGTACAGAGTATTTTTCATGCCGCTCCGTGACTGGGGTCTCGAGATATAGGTCAAAACGTGGACCCGGGTAACCTTCGGATGTGTATGTACAATATGGGTATCAAATGGAAGCTGTTGGTGAATGCTTTAGTACAGAGTATTTTTCATGCCGCTCCGTAACTAGGGCCTCGAGATAGAGACCAACACGTGGACCCTAGAATGTGTTTGTACACTATGGATATCAATTGGAAGCTGTTGGTGAATGCTTTAGTTCAGAGTATTTTTCATGCCGCTCCGTGACTGGGGTCTCGAGATATAGGTCAAAACGTGGACCCGGGTAACCTTCGGATGTGTATGTACAATATGGGTATCAAATGGAAGCTGTTGGTGAATGCTTTAGTTCAGAGTATTTTTCATGCCGCTCCGTGACTAGGGTCTCGAGATAGAGACCAAAACGTGGACCCTAGAATGTGTTTGTACAATATGGATATCAAATTGAAGCTGTCGGTGAATGCTTTAGTACAGAGTATTTTTCATGCCGCTCCGTGACTGGGGTCTCGAGATATAAGTCAGAACGTGGACCTGGGTAACCTTTGGTTGTGTATGTACAATATCGGTATCAAATGAAAGCTGTTGATAAGTGCTTTAATACGGGGTAATTTTCATACCTATTGATGACTTCTTCTTCTTAATTGGCGCGATAACCGCTTACGCGATTTTGGCCGAGATTAACAAAGCGCGCCAGTCGTTTCTTTCTCGTGCTAACCGGCGCCAATTGGACACACCAAGTGAAGTCAAGTCCTTCTCCACCTGATCTTTCCAACGCAGAGGAGGCCTTCCTCTTCCTCTACTACCACCAGCTGGTACCGCATCGAATACTTTCAAAGCCGGAGCGTTTGTATCCATTCGGACGACATGACCCAGCCAACGTAGCCGCTGGATCTTTATTCGCTGCGCTATGTCTATGTCGTCGTAAAGCTCATACAGCTCATCGTTCCATCGTCTGCGATATTCGCCGTTGCCAACGTGCAAAGGTCCAAAAATCTTACGCAGAATCTTTCTCTCGAACACTCCAAGCGTCGCTTCATCGGATGTTGTCATCGTCCAAGCTTCTGCGCCATACGTCAGGACGGGCATGATGAGAGTCTTGTGGAGTGTTAGTTTTGTTCGTCGAGAGAGGACTTTACTGCTCAGTTGCCTACTTAGTCCAAAGTAGCACTTGTTGGCAAGAGAGATTCTACGTTGGATTTCAAGGCTGACATTGTTATCGGTGTTAATGCTGGTTCCTAAATAAACGAAGTCTTTTACAACCTCGAAATTATAACTGTCTACAGTGACGTGGGTGCCAATACGCGAGTGCGCCGACTGTTTGTTTGAAGACAGGAGGTACTTCGTTTTGTCCTCGTTCACCACCAAACCCATTCGCTTTGCCTCTTTATCCAGTTTGGAGAAGGCAGAACTAACAGCGCGGTTGTTAAGGCCGATTGATGACTAGGGTCTCAAAATATATGCCAAAACGTGGACCCGCCGTGTCTTTGCACCGAATTAAACCAAACTTACACACATTGTTAAGTAAGTATTGAAAATGGGTTTCGTATAGTTTGGATACCTATTGGTAGATAGGGTCTCGATATATAGGTCAAAACGTGGACCCGGGTAACCTTTGGATGTGTATGTACAATATGGGTATCAAATGGAAGCTGTTAGTGAATGCTTTAGTTCAGAGTATTTTTCATGCCGCTCCGTAACTGGGGTCTTGAGATATAGGTAAAAACGTGGACCCGCCGTGTCTTTGCACAGAATTAAACCAAATTTACACACATTGTTAAGTAGGTATTGAAGATGGTTCCCGTATAGTTTGGATACCTATTGGTAGATAGGGTCTCGAAATATATGCCAAAACGTGGACCCGACGTGTCTTTGCACCGAATTAAACCAAACTTACACATATTGTTAAGTAAGTATTGAAAATGGGTTTCGTAAATTTTGGTTGTAATTCGGAACACTGGCAACGCGTACAGCGTTCTTTTGAACCAGCTATAATGTCATTTACTTTTTTAACGCTTGGGGCGGAACTGAACTGTCAAATTGACAGTGTGATTTACAATATGTCAATATTTCTTTCAGTTTGGATGCCATAGGGAGAAGACGTAAGTGCAAAGTGTAAACATTTTTTGTGAATTTGTTTGGAGTGGATTTTGGAACAGTGAATAATTTCTTCCGAAATTTGAGAATTTAATGTGTCATCCGAATGTTCAAATGAAATTATGTGTTCGTGGAAAAAAACATTTTTTTCGTTTTTTTTTTTTGAAAAATATAAATGGATAATGGGTAAAAAGGCTCCAATGCTTAATAAAACATATAAATTGAAACGAAAAATTCATGGATGATCAGGAAAAAACACGATTGTTTCTTAGTTATTCATTTGCGTTGATTTGAAATTTAAAAACTATCTTTTTTCCTGATTTTCAATTTATATTTTATATTTACTCAAAAACAAATAGAAAAACAAAAAATATTGTTTATGCCAAAGCGCTTGAATAAAGAATAAAGAAATAAATAATATGAAAACCATATCTTTTCTGTTCTAAACCATATCTATTCTATTTTAGTGTGCCCAGCGAAGCGGGCCGGGTTTGCTAGTATCATATATTTTCCTTATTTTTCTTTTCGTAATTGACGGCTAGTTCGATCGCTAAAGCTTCAGCCGTGAAGATCAAGCACACGAGATAAAGAGGCCATTGTGTTATTGTGTCTCCGTTTTTATTGGTGACAGTTAAAGAAGTGTAGTCAGAGGGATTCGTCAGTGTAAATAAAATTCCATTGTAATTGTAATGAGCTTAAGTCTCTAATTGTGATTGAAAAGTTAAGTTTGTCATATTTTGCTTAGACCGGCTGAGTAAGGCGTCTTTAAATGATTTGGCGCTGATGTGCCAAGGGGGAACAATTTTATTAACGAGTCCTTGGCTGCGTTTTTCGTGAGATTACATTGTTCAAAGCATTAACCAGGATTGTGTTCGTGATAACGAAATATTTCATACGGTTTTGCGTATGAAAGATGTTTAACAGTGTCCGTAGATTGGTACACCGTAGTCAATTTTTATAGCAGGAGTGCTGCGACTACATTAACAAGTGTAGTTGGGTGAATATAACTATGTTTGCTAGAAAGGTATTTCATGATGTTTAATCTAATTGATAAAGATCTTCTAATATAGTTACAGTATAACTTACAGAAATACTTAGAATCTATGATTAATCCTATCGACCATTATGAAATATCATTAAGAATATCTGTAAAGGTGTTTATACGCTCTTAAAAAAATTTTGCCTGCGGAATTAAGTTCTGCAGCTCGCACGACCTTTTCCAGCATCAGATTAAAGAAGTCACACGCCAGTGTGTTACCCTTGCTGAAAACTCGTTTGGTATCAAACGGCTCCGAGAAGTCCATCCCAATTGTTACGGCGCGGCTGGTACGAGTATTGAGCAACATCATTTTGCATAGCTCTATTAATTTTGGGGGGATACCAAATTCAGACATTGCGGCATGTGGTTAACTTATTTCATGCTGTTGAATGCAGCTTTAAAATTGACAAAACTATGGTATTTGTCATTTTTCTCTTCACGGGTTTTTTCCAAGACTTGCCGTATTATGAATACCCGGGTGATTATGGATTTTCAGGTCTAAAGCCACACTGATAGGGAACAATCAGATGGTTGAGGGTGGACTTCAGCCTTTCACACAATACGCTGTAAGACGAATCCCGCGGCAATTGGCACAGATGCAGTATCACTCTTCTCATGGATTGGGCAGAGCACACTTAAATTCCAATCAGCAGGCATGTTTTCATCCGACCATATTCTGTATATTAGCTGATGCATGCTCCTTACTAGATCCTCGCCGCCATATTTGAATAGCTCATCTCGGCTCGCGCGGCTTTGTTGTTCTTTAGCCGTGATATCGCTCTTTACGCATATCAATGTCAGTAACCAGATCGCCGTCTTTGCTCTTACAAGAAAACGCCCCGGGTTTGAAAGCCGTCGAACTTTCTTATCGAAATATCTGGCGTTTTTTCTATTGGCTAGCATCTCAAACACCTCGCACTCACGTGTTTCGGCTTCTCATTTCTTCAATCTGATAATACGTCTGCCCTCATATTTCAGCTCTCGATAGTGATATCACATAGCTCGCGTTGCGCCCAACATCACAGCGTGTCAACATCTTTTCTGTGCACGGTAGCATGACATTCCTCGTCGTATCAACTGTTTTTACGCGCTCGTCGAAATCGATTTCTTCTTCGGCGGCAGTACGTTAAGAAAGAGAAGTGTTTTTCCATTGCTCGTGCGTGCTCGATTGTTGGGCAGTACCCTCTGAGAGCAGGAATGAAAGTCGATTAGGGAATCTTCTGGCTGCCTGTTGCGATTGCAGTTCTTCGGTGTCGAACATTCTTTGTGTAGTTAGATGTACGTTTTTTGCAGTACAGAGGCGTGTGCTTATTTTGGCAGCAAACAGATCATGGTCCGAGTCAATGTTGGGTCCTCGGATCGTACGTACATCTAAAACACAACATGATCGATCTGCTTTCGCGTTTTCCGGTCAAGAGACAGCCAGGTAGCTTGGTGTATCTTTATCTGCTGCTGCAGACTACCATGTTTCGGGCCTCGGTGAAGTCGATCAGCCTCTGTCCGTTACTGGATGTTTCGTTGTGCAGACTGAATTTTCCGACTGTAGGACCAAAAATTCCCTCCTTGCCCTCCCTGGAGTTGAAGTCGCGCGATGTTTATGTCGTGGCGGGGACGGCGCTCTTAGGCACGTTCCAGGCACTCAGTGTGGCAATCTTTGGCCGAATCGTCCTTCTCTTCCGTCATTGTATGGACGCAAATGAGTGAGATGTTTGATGTGGATTATTGCGAGACGCTCATCCAGTTTTTCTCCCATTATAAATCCAACACCGAATTTGTGCTCCTTATTATGGCAACTGTACTAGGCGTCGCACGGTGCAATGCGTTTCTTGTCTTACCCTTTCTATCGTTTCTCTTGAATGGACATCAACCAGTCAGACAGGGGCACCTTCCCCTTTAAGGTACCGGACATTCCAGGTGCATGCCCTCAAATTATAAATCTAGCTCGTTTGCAGCAGTTGTCATCAGAGTAAGCAGTTCTCATCCGAGGTGTTGCGTAGTTTCTTTTTTGTGGGGGAGGTTTTAACGTGGCGGGTCCCAAAACCAGCGTGCAACGAGATATTCTGGATTGATTCGCCTTCTCACATTAGCTCGCTCTAAAACGGATATTCGGGAGCTATCCAAAAGATACTTGGACAAGGCCTCGAAGATGTGAGCTGCTTAGACCATATGCATAAGAATAGTCCTAGGTACTCCCAAGTGAATGGCAATTAGGGACTATCCCTACTTGCGTGGACTTCTACACAGCGAACCAACAGCTTGCTTACTTGAAATTATGGTTGGAGGGTTTGCAATATGCTAACATAGGTTTTGGCGGGAAATGCGTCTGCGTTTCTCGCTAAATAGGGTTCATTTAGTAAAATTATTGAAGGAAAAAGGGACTGCACCAAGCTATTAGTTATTATAAAATCTATTCATGTTCCATTGTAAAATTGAAATTAATGTTTTTTTATACATTTTAAATTTGCGAATGAGAGTTAAACTTCTCAACTTTATTATTTTATATTATTTAGTTTATACACTTTCTTATTTAGTTTATACACTTTCTTATTAAGCTTATTGTGTAGTTATTCGTCATCAGAAGACATATCTCAGTAAACTTCGGTTCAAGAGATAGATAAAGGTATTTGGATCCTTCAGCCAAAAAGTGTGTGAATGAGTGTGCGAGGGTAAGCTTGTTCAAATTGAGTGAGAGAGTAGTAGTTTGCGTCTTGTTAAGGGCAGTGAGGCGTGCTGAAAGCGTGGTAGTAAGTTTTGGGATTTTGAGTGGCTGTTTCGTTGATTAATGTAGTGAATGTATTCATGTAAGTTTTAGTGCAAATACAGGGTGGCTGATGAAAGGCGCTACCAAAAAAAAATTGAATAACTTTTTTTCTTTTTAAGTTATCTGTTCCATTTTTGTTTTAATTTGCAGATTGATCTTTAAAATTTATTAAAATGGATAACTGGGACACGCAAACAAGAATTTGGATAGTCCGCCGCTATCACGCACTGGAGTCCGTAGTTTTGGTACAGAGAGAGTACAGGCGGATGTTTGGCGGCGATCGCCCGAGCAGATGGACCATAATGAGACTGGTGAATAATTTTGCTGAGCAAGGAACAGTCGCAAGAAGGCCTTATCATCGAAACCCACCAGTTCGGACGGAGGAAACGATCGCTGCTGTAGCTGCAGCTATACAAAGCAATCCAAGGGTTTCAACAAGAAGCTTATCTGCTCAACTTGGTGTCAGCCGACAGCCTTTGCAAACAATAATGCACACAGATTTAGACTTATTTCCCTACAAAATTCAAATGGTTAACAAACTGAATGCAGCAGACTTCCCGATTCGCTTGGAATTTTGCCAGAAGATCCTGCAAATGGTGGAAGAAGACCAAAACATGTTAAACTGCCTTTTCATGTCTGATGAGGTCCATTTCGATTTAAACGGCAATGTGAACAAACAAAATTGTCGAATATGGAGTACTTCTAACCCACAGATACTCCACGAGACGGAATTGCATCCTCTTCGCGTGACAGTGTGGTGTGCGGTTTCTTCACGCTGTATTGTCGGGCCTTATTTTTTTGAAGAAAATGGTCACACCGTTACGGTTACTGGAGACCGTTATTTGAAAATGCTGAAAGAATTTTTCTATCCAGAACTACGCCGAAAGAGAATTCCTTTCAACTCTGTGTGGTTTCAATAAGATGGGGCAACGTCTCACATAGCCCAGACTGTTATGACAGAGTTGCGACGAAAATTTCCCAATAAACTGATTTCAAGAAACTCCGAATTTCGTTGGCCCCCCAGGTCGCCTGACCTTACTGCACCTGACTTTTTCTTGTGGGGTTTATGTAAACAAGAAGTTTATAAAACAAAGCCAACAAATTTGGATGAACTAAAACAATCCATTCGGGCAACAATTGCGGCTATTCCTGTCGCAACTCTCAAAGCAGCAATGAACAACTTTTTACTAAGATGCCGCACTTGTGTCAACGAGCATGGGGGGCATTTAAATTCAATTATTTTTAAAACTAGTTAAGCTACATTTAATAAAGTTTAATGACCTTCAACTTGAAAAAAAAATAAATGAATTCCATACACTAAAAAAAAAGTTATTTGAGTTTCTTAATGTAGCAAAATGCATCAGCCACCCTGTATTATAGGTAAAGGAATATGATGCATTAGCAACGGAATGAATGTCACTTGGAGCTGACTTATCGAGTAATGAGATAGATAAAGAAATTTGATGAATTAAGAGCTGAATTAATTTCTATTGGAGCTAAGTTATCTTGATGGCTTCGCACAGATATAAAATATATACCCTATGGCACTCACTCAAAAAAATGATTAAAATCGATCCAGTAGTTTTGGCTTTGTCATTACTGCCCTGGCCAGCACGCGTTTAATTTGGAGTAAAACAATTCCCCTTTCTTTATAGCATGACGATTTCCTGCTATCTTTGGAATATCTAAATTCATACCCTACACTTTTACATATTTACTTTTTGAATTTTTAACATATGTATTTATTTTATTTTTACAACAATTAACATATTACAGAATGTCTTTATGTATGTCTTTATATACAACGTTCATAGCTTTCTTGTCATTAGACAATACAAACATGTTTTCTCTAGAGGTTACTCTTGAAAGAGCGACATACAGTTGGCCATGTGAAAAACAGTCAACGCTCAAATCTAAGCCTGCAACGTTGAAGGTTTGACCCTGAGATTTATTAATGGTCGTTGACAAAGATGTCTTTACCGGAAATTGTAAGCGCTTAAATTGGAATGGTAGATCCGATGGTATCAGAGGGATTCGGGGAATCAATACATCTTCTCCGGTACCACATCCTGTGAGTATTGTGCACTCTATTATGAAAGTTTTCAGTGATTTTACCAGCAAACGCATGCCATTGCAAAGTTTAGGTGGATTTAGGTTTCTTAATAAAATAACAGGACAACCTATTTTCAGCTCCATTTTGTGCGGAGGGAGTATAGACGGGTACAAAGAATTTAGAAATTCTTTAGGAAAATGAACAGCTTCTTCAAAATCGAGAACAGTATCGACCGAGTAGTATATTTTCGTCGGCGCATCAATCTTTGAGTTATTTACTTTATCTACTTGTTCGTTAGTTGGTGACAGAATAGCTCTTTCTTTAAACCAAGATATTGTCTTATAACTTATGTTATCAATGTCAGGATAAACATTATTGACTAACTCTTGGATGTTGTCTATCAAAACACAAAGGTTTTCTAGGTTAATCCTTCCCTCACTTTGTGTTAATTCTCCATTGAAAACTTTTAGCAGCATCTCTGGAAATAGCCTGTTCTCACGTGAAGATGACGAAATCCTCATATTAGTTTTAAGCTGTAATTTATTGACATGCGACCAAAGGTGGAATCTTTTTAGCGAAGCATTTATTTCGTCAGCACGTGTTTCTCAAGTCACAACTGGTAGGATTTGACGGAAATCTCCTGAGAACAGAATTGTCCATCCACCCATAGGTGAATTTTTGTTGCGCAAATCGCGCATTGTCCTATCCAGTGCTTCCACATACATCTTGTTTGACATGGTAGCTTCATTCCAGACTATTAATGAGCAGTCGTACATCAATTTTTCTGTATTGCTCTGTTTAGAAACACTACAGACGCTATTATCATCATCGGTGGCGATTTTGAGCGGGAGCTTGAATGTAGAGTGTGCGGTTCGGACTCCTTCCAAAAGAGTGCCGGCAATGCCGGATGACGCAACAGCTAACGCAACATCTGATCGATGTTTAATCGTGGCTCATCTTGAGCTATATTTTGTAAAAGTCCGTTTGATCATATAATGTTTCTCTTGTGTATTCGGCACTGTTAGTTAAATCAGAGTTAGTAGTATTAGCTGGCATCGGCAGCCCAAAATCCTTGATCGTTTTACCCGAAAGTAATTGCACTATTTTGTTTAATTCAAATAATTCTTCGTGAAATATGTTTTGGTCATATTGTACATCAACAGAGTTTAACTCTTGCCGTCGCCGAATCAGAATATCACTGGCCATATTTTCTTGAAAATTATTTCATAGACTAACAGAATCAGTTACTTGACAAAACACTACTATGGCGGCAAATAAATATCTTAATGATGTAGTTGAACTAGAAACAGGTGCTTCTGATAATGTATTTTCCCAGTGAGAATCGACTTCCAAGAGCACCATAGCTTTGCATGCTGTTTGATAAGTATTGTAAACAACACCTTGTAAAGTTCTTAGGTGAGCAAAGGATGTCGGGCCTTTTACAATATGAAGTAACATTCTCAGATAAAAGCATTCGCTGTTGTTGGGATGAATCACATAGACTCTGTCAAGAGCATCCGTTTTTTTTACTCCGGGGAAACCATCAACCACAGTACTTTGTTTTCGCCGTTGAAAAGTTTTAGAACTCTGGTTCCATGCATAGTAACTTGGAACTCTGTCATATGTCAGTGTTTTCGCGAAATCATCTTGAGCACATAACTTGAAGAATGCTGTCAATGTTGTATCCGGCGGGTTATTAATAACTTCTTGTATATTGTTCTCAGTCAAATATACCCTTTGTCCATTTTCTAAATGAACTGCAAGGTGGACAATTGTGGGAGACCGGTCGTGCACTTCGAATGATAAAATCCTCCATACAGCTTCAGAGCTGCAGGTGTAACGTCCAGACTGATATATTTCCACTTCATTTGGTGATTGTATGCTGAAAGTGGCTTGATCACTGCCTTTATTAATGTACTTAGTAACATATTGGATTGACTTTATTGAATTGCACAACTCCACGTTGATGTGGGCATCAAAAATTTTCAAAAGGAGCGGATTATAGGGAACGATCCATCGCTTATCAATATCAATGTTTCGGACGGTAGCAATTTGCCCACCCTCTTCTGGCGATCGTCGACGATATTTGGGATATCCATCATCGCTAGTAGTTGTTTGAGTTTGGAACGACTTCGGGAATTCTTTGCTGCATTTAGAATCTCGCATACATGGAGAATTCGGGTTTAAAGTCCCGCAAGCGCCGTGTACCATATGTTTCTTTACGATTTCGTATAGGATAGGATCTTCATCTTTGTCCGGTAATTCAGCTGAAATACATACATATGTACATACATGCGTCCGAAATGAAATAATGCGAGCGATTCGTAAATACATACATACATACGTCACCATACGATGTAATTCAACATTAATGAGGTGTGGTGAGATTATCGCTTAACGCCTGTTGCTTCATTCGGTTGACAGCGAACAAACACACAAACAGCTTTTTTGGAAAAAGAGCTGCTTTTGTTCAAAAAATTTTGGAAAAATAACAAATAAATCAATTATTTTTTTTGATGCAGAACGAAAGTAAATATTTCAAAGTTAAACTTCAAGAAATTTCATTTTAATTGCTTGATTCATTTTGACCGATTGCCACGCCCCCTTTATATATTTCTTCACATTATTGGTTGGTTGGTTGGTTAAAGTGGTGATTCTTCCAGAATCCAACTAGCGCTTTCGCGCCATTTTGTTGCCAACTTGTTTAACGGTTTTTACGTCTAAGCCAGATAGTTGTTCGAGATTCTCGAACAGCGGTTGGCCCAGGGTTAACAGTCTATCCTTCCATAGGGCAGGGCATTCACAGAGGAAATGGAAGATTGTCTCCTTTTTCTCCGGTTGTTTACAACTGTGACAGTATGTATTGTGAGGGATACCCATTTTGGCTGCTTGTTCTCCGATAGACCAAAAGCCAGTTATGACTGCCGTTAGTCTCCAGGAAACCCGTCGTTTCATTCTTATTAATGCCGACGATTACTTGAGGTTGTAGGTGGGCCATAACGTTCTGCTAATTTTGCATTTCGTCTCGACTTTCCACCTACAGTCTGCGATTCGGTGGTATTTTTGGGAAATTGTGCTCTTGACTGCACCTAATGGTGTGAATACTGATTCTGCAAGAGCGTTATTCATGGCAGATCCCCCTCTTGCCAGTTCATCTGCTTTTTCGTTACCTTCAATGTTCCGATGTCCCGGGACCCAAATTAAGGTAACTTTATGGTTTTCACTCAAGATGGTGAGGCTATTCCTACTTTGTTCCACCACTTTGGAGGTTGTTGTGGCCGAACCCAGTGCCTGGATTGCAGCTTGGCTATCCGAGAGAATAGCGATATTACCCTTAAAAGAGAAATCTGCGATTAGTAGCCTGCAAGCTTCCCCAATCGCCAGTACTTCCGCCTGGAAGACACTGCTGGTATTAGGGAGACGCACAGATTTCTCAATTTTAAGTCTGTGAGAATATATACCAGCTCCAACACCGCAGCCCATTTTACTTCCATCCGTATAGACTGTAGTGGCGAAGTTGTTTAGAAAAAATCCCTTATTCCATTCTTCCTTAGTTGGAAAGAGAGTGGCAAAATTCCTATTGAAAGTTACCGTCGGGACGATGTAGTCAGTTCTCACCGAGATTAACTGAGTTTGTCGCAATAATAGACTAGCATGACCATAAGTTTTTTCTCTCCAGCGACCCGCTTCGTTTAACCTAAATGCACTCATGGTTGCCATCTTCTTAATATGTAGGTCTATTGGAATAACGTGTATCAGTGCATTGAGAGCCTCTCTAGGACATGATCTGATTGCACCGACCGTTATTGCACATGCTGATCTTTGTATTCTGCCGAGTAGTTTGGTATTGTACTCTCTCCCTAGAACCTTCGACCAAACTACCGAACCATACGATAAAATAGGTCGTATAACCGTCTTATACAGCCATAATGTATGCTTAGGAACCGCAATATCGAACAGAAACGGTTGACTCCCATTGTGGCGCGATATAAAGGATAGTTTTTGACGCTCCATAAATCTCGAACATGTTCTCCATTGCTATGGTTCGCACCAGTCATAATAAGTATGCCAAAAAATGCATACAGCTCTGTTATTGACACAGGCGTCCATGACTTAGGAGTTGTGTTTGGATGCGCATTCTTGTAAGCATTATAAGTTTCTTTTCCTAACTTATTTGTGTGGCGCATAATTATATCAGCCATTTCAACGTTCATGAAACATTTGAATGTTTGCTCTATTGACAACATTTCAGTGCATCTAGCTGGTCCAGAACGTTCTCTTATAATATTTTGTCTGAGTACCTGACGACTTACATTTGGTTCTTTCATCCACTCAGTACCATCACGTGCAACAAATTTTTCGCCACTAGCAGGTAATTCATTATTTTCTTCTACTTCTTCTTCTTCGTCGTCTTCTTCATCATCCTCATAGTCCGCATAATCAGGTAATACTTCTGCGGCACTTTGCGAAACTTCAGCATCGTCATCAGCAATTTCAATGTCATTGAATTGAATTTCTTCTTCATCTTCTGAGTCAAAGTCATAGGGAGCGTCATCGTCACAAATTTCATCAAATAAAGATTGTAACTATATATGATTCATGCTGTTCCTCAGTTAGCCTGCATAATAAAAAAAATTAGTATATGTTTACATTGTTGCTTATTTTACATTTTTTACCTTCTATATGCTGCACTTGATAAATATTCGTTTCTTCTTGAAGTCATTTCGTATCCAGTTATTTATAGTTTCAGTTATATTTATTTTCACTTCTTACACTTTTGAGCACCAAAACAATAATGAAAATATCAACAGGCAGCATTTATAACAACACCTCGTGTGAAAACAACCCTTGCAGCTGCATATAAAATACAAAAACCAGTTATACCAGTGTATTTGCTACCTACGTACCCATACCTTGCGCGACCTTTTTGCACATATCTTTTGAACCAGGTAGAATATTTCAATGAAATAAAAACCAAAATGTGTATTCGTTGTTACTCTACAAGTATATTATTATAAATTATATTATTTTGTTTTGCATTTATCAGGACAACAACAAAAACAAAAATCCACTGTTGCATGTCCTGACTTTATTTGCCCATATCGCTGGAACCAGTAGGAATATTCGAATGAAACAAAAGACAAAATACTTGTTATATATTAAAAAAAACATTTCAAAAAAAAAAAATCATAGAAATCGGTTGAATAAGCATTAAAAAAACCGCAAAATAAGGTCCCGGGTACAAACGTATCCCGGGTGTGTGTTTACGTGGTATTTTCTGGGTGTGTGTTCTAGGGTTAAAAAAAAACCGCATCAAAATCCGTTGCGTAGTTTTAAAGATTTAAGCATTTAAGGGGACAGAAAAAGCGACTTTGTTTTATAATATGTAGTGATGTACTGACTGCAAATCTTGGATCACAGCAATCAAATCTCCAAACAATCCAAGTAGAATTATCACATCCATTATAAATTCACTGATTACAACATGCAATAACATTAAGATTATCTGGCATGCTGGAATTGCAGGAAATGAAATTCCCGATGATACTGCTAAACGAGTTATTAAATCCTCTACACTAATGCTATGGTGTTTTAGTAGAGTGTAGATTCTCTCCATGCTATCCTACAAGTTTGTCGCCAAATGTCTTAAAACCTTACGTTCGATTAGGGCATGGCCATACGATATTTACCCACTCCCACCTGCTCACTGGGAAAAGCCCATCCCTTGTACGGCGGACCAAACACAGTGCAACACCGGATCATTCTATGCAGAGAACGTTAATGTATAGAGAAGTCTCAATGACGCGAACGCATGGAATTTTGAGGGGTACTCGTTTTGCGCGTGTAGTTAACCACAGACCAATTTTCCACCAAAAGTTAACAGAAATATACTCAACTGTTCAACTTAAGCAGCAGTTGAGTAAAATTCGTTTGTATGAAGGAAGAAAGAATGTTAACGCTGTAGGCTAGCTACAGGCACTTTATCATAGAAAAAAAATAAATACATATGCGAATTTCAATTGTGACTTAGAAAGAGCAGACTATGCAAAAATATTATGTCTGTCTAAGGGTGCTCTGTAAAACTTTGTTGAATTCCCTTCAACCCAATCCAAATTCTCTATAGAAAACGCTTCATTGCCACGCACACAGGAAAATGCAAATTTAAATGTGTGAATTTATGCATATGCGGGCACGGGCACTTGCCACAGAAAAAATATCACAAAAAATGTCCCAGCATTGTGCTGTTGTTATGAACAGCGCTGCACAATTCACATACATATGTATTATGTCTGTATTATGTTAGTTTATCAACCAAATTAAAATCTATATATATAAAAATGAATGTTTGTCTGTATGTCATCGATGAACTCAAAAACTGCTGGACCGATTATTATAAAAATTGGTATATGTATATAATGGGTTGCCCATATTCGACGGACCCATGTGTTTTTTTAAGTCAAAGAAAAACACAATTTTTTTAACACACTTTTATTAGGTCGGGTTGTATGTATGTATGTATGTATGTATGTATGTATGTATGTATGTATGCATGTATGTATGTAACAGAATCTTTGAGCTTAATTTTCACTGGCTTCTAAAAATCTGATCGACTTGAAATTTTGCACACTTATCAAGGACCGATGACAATGCAATAATTTGATAAAAGTTTTCCATTATCCTTATTAGGATTGCCAGGATTAATATTTTCTTTTTTTTACTGTGGGCAAAAAGTAAGGTGAATTTCGTTGTAAAATGAAAAATCTTTATTTATTCTTGTAAATCGGTTTCTCAGACTCCCTCCACGAAATAAGTTCTTCATCCCGATTACTTCTTTATCACGGCCGATAACTGCATAGCTCTAGTCTCACAGTCGATAAGAAAGGAATTAAATATAACACGAATATATCGAATCATTTATTCACTGACTGCAATGATAACAATAATTTTCATTCATAATAAAAAAAATCGTTTAAGAAACTAAAAAACACGCTTTTTTGCTAATCTAACTAAAAAGTAGAAAATAAAAAATAGATTAAAAAAAATAAAAAAACACGCTTTTATTGCCAATCGAACTAAAAAGTAGAAAATAAATTTTAATGACAAAGATACCTATAATGAAGTAATAGCAAATCGAACGATCAGTCATAGTCAACTACCTCAGAACAGAACTATAACAAAACTTAAGATACAAATAGAATAATTCAAATTAGAGTTAAAAGCGTGGGATACTTGATATAGTAAATATTACAATCATTCTATTGGCAACTACTTATGTACAGAAGGTTATGAAAGTGAAGCAAAATGCATCCCACGCTTTTAACTCTAATTTGAATTATTCTATTTGTATCTTAATTTTTGTTATAGTTCTGTTCTGAGGTAGTTGACTATGACTGATCGTTCGATTTGCTATTACTTCATTATAGGTCCCTTTGTCATTAAAATTTATTTTCTACTTTTTAATTCGATTAGCAATAAAAGCGTGTTTTTTAGTTTTTTAAACTATTTTTTATTTATATTGACGATAATAATCATTTTATTTGGTTCAAGTATATTTGTTGACATAACTTTTTGAATATGATATCTTTCAAATGGCCGCCTTGAGCCTGTACGGCGTATTGAGCCCGTTTTGCAGCATTTTGTTCTTGTTCTTGAGCTCTTCTATGGTCTTTGGCTTATTAATATAAACCTTTGATTTTAAATATCCCCACAAGAAGAAGTCAGGTGGCGTTAAATCGGGCGAACACGGTCGCCAGTCAAAATCGCCATTTTTCGACATCAAACGACGAGGAAACAATAAAATAAAGTCAACTTTTTGTTTGTGTTCGCTAACCGGCCGTGTCTTTGCACCGAATTAAACCAAACTTACAAACATTGTTAAGAAGGTATTGAAGATGGTTGCCGTATAGTTTGGATACCTATTGGTGGATAGGGTTCGAGATATAGGTCAAAACGTGGACCCGGGTAACCTTCGGATGTGTATGTACAATATGGGTATCAAATGGAAGCTGTTGGTGAATGCTTTAGTACAGAGTATTTTTCATGCCGCTCCGTGACTAGGGCCTCGAGATAGAGACCAACACGTGGACCCTAGAATGTGTTTGTACAATATGGATATCAATTGGAAGCTGTTGGTGAATGCTTTAGTTCAGAGTATTTTGCATGCCGCTCCGTGACTAGGGCCTCGAGATAGAGACCAACACGTGGACCCTAGAATGTGTTTGTACAATATGGATATCAAATTGAAGTTGTTGGTGAATGCTTTAGTACAGAGTATTTTTCATGCCGCTCCGTGACTGGGGTCTCGAGATATAGGTCAAAACGTGGACCCGGGTAACCTTCGGATGTGTATGTACAATATGGGTATCAAATGGAAGCTGTTGGTGAATGCTTTAGTTCAGAGTATTTTTCATGCCGCTCCGTGACTAGGGTCTCGAGATAGAGACCAAAACGTGGACCCTAGAATGTGTTTGTACAATATGGATATCAAATTGAAGCTGTCGGTGAATGCTTTAGTACAGAGTATTTTTCATGCCGCTCCGTGACTGGGGTCTCGAGATATAAGTCAGAACGTGGACCTGGGTAACCTTTGGTTGTGTATGTACAATATCGGTATCAAATGAAAGCTGTTGATAAGTGCTTTAATACGGGGTAATTTTCATACCTATTGATGACTAGGGTCTCAAAATATATGCCAAAACGTGGACCCGCCGTGTCTTTGCACCGAATTAAACCAAACTTACACACATTGTTAAGTAAGTATTGAAAATGGGTTTCGTATAGTTTGGATACCTATTGGTAGATAGGGTCTCGATATATAGGTCAAAACGTGGACCCGGGTAACCTTTGGATGTGTATGTACAATATGAGTATCAAATGGAAGCTGTTAGTGAATGCTTTAGTTCAGAGTATTTTTCATGCCGCTCCGTAACTGGGGTCTTGAGATATAGGTAAAAACGTGGACCCGCCGTGTCTTTGCACAGAATTAAACCAAATTTACACACATTGTTAAGTAGGTATTGAAGATGGTTCCCGTATAGTTTGGATACCTATTGGTAGATAGGGTCTCGAAATATATGCCAAAACGTGGACCCGACGTGTCTTTGCACCGAATTAAACCAAACTTACACATATTGTTAAGTAAGTATTGAAAATGGGTTTCGTAAATTTTGGTTGTAATTCGGAACACTGGCAACGCGTACAGCGTTCTTTTGAACCAGCTATAGTGTCATTTAATTTTTTAACGCTTGGGGCGGAACTGAACTGTCAAATTGACAGTGTGATTTACAATATGTCAATATTTCTTTCAGTTTGGATGCCATAGGGAGAAGACGTAAGTGCAAAGTGTAAACATTTTTTGTGAATTTGTTTGGAGTGGATTTTGGAACAGTGAATAATTTCTTCCGAAATTTGAGAATTTAATGTGTCATCCGAATGTTCAAATGAAATTATGTGTTCGTGGAAAAAAAACATTTTTTTCGTTTTTTTTTTTGAAAAATATAAATGGATAATGGGTAAAAAGGCTCCAATGCTTAATAAAACATATAAATTGAAACGAAAAATTCATGGATGATCAGGAAAAAACACGATTGTTTCTTAGTTATTCATTTGCGTTGATTTGAAATTTAAAAACTATCTTTTTTCCTGATTTTCAATTTATATTTTATATTTACTCAAAAACAAATAGAAAAACAAAAAATATTGTTTATGCCAAAGCGCTTGAATAAAGAATAAAGAAATAAATAATATGAAAACCATATCTTTTCTGTTCTAAACCATATCTATTCTATTTTAGTGTGCCCAGCGAAGCGGGCCGGGTTTGCTAGTATCATATATTTTCCTTATTTTTCTTTTCGTAATTGACGGCTAGTTCGATCGCTAAAGCTTCAGCCGTGAAGATCAAGCACACGAGATAAAGAGGCCATTGTGTTATTGTGTCTCCGTTTTTATTGGTGACAGTTAAAGAAGTGTAGTCAGAGGGATTCGTCAGTGTAAATAAAATTCCATTGTAATTGTAATGAGCTTAAGTCTCTAATTGTGATTGAAAAGTGAAGTTTGTCATATTTTGCTTAGACCGGCTGAGTAAGGCGTCTTTAAATGATTTGGCGCTGATGTGCCAAGGGGGAACAATTTTATTAACGAGTCCTTGGCTGCGTTTTTCGTGAGATTACATTGTTCAAAGCATTAACCAGGATTGTGTTCGTGATAACGAAATATTTCATACGGTTTTGCGTATGAAAGATGTTTAACAGTGTCCGTAGATTGGTATACCGTAGTCAATTTTTATAGCAGGAGTGCTGCGACTACATTAACAAGTGTAGTTGGGTGAATATAACTATGTTTGCTAGAAAGGTATTTCATGATGTTTAATCTAATTGATAAAGATCTTCTAATATAGTTACAGTATAACTTACAGAAATACTTAGAATCTATGATTAATCCTATCGACCATTATGAAATATCATTAAGAATATCTGTAAAGGTGTTTATACGCTCTTAAAAAAATTTTGCCTGCGGAATTAAGTTCTGCAGCTCGCACGACCTTTTCCAGCATCAGATTAAAGAAGTCACACGCCAGTGTGTTACCCTTGCTGAAAACTCGTTTGGTATCAAACGGCTCCGAGAAGTCCATCCCAATTGTTACGGCGCGGCTGGTACGAGTATTGAGCAACATCATTTTGCATAGCTCTATTAATTTTGGGGGGATACCAAATTCAGACATTGCGGCATGTGGTTAACTTATTTCATGCTGTTGAATGCAGCTTTAAAATTGACAAAACTATGGTATTTGTCATTTTTCTCTTCACGGGTTTTTTCTAAGACTTGCCGTATTATGAATACCCGGGCGATTATGGATTTTCAGGTCTAAAGCCACACTGATAGGGAACAATCAGATGATTGAGGGTGGACTTCAGCCTTTCACACAATACGCTGTAAGACGAATCCCGCGGCAATTGGCACAGATGCAGTATCACTCTTCTCATGGATTGGGCAGAGCACACTTAAATTCCAATCAGCAGGCATGTTTTCATCCGACCATATTCTGTATATTAGCTGATGCATGCTCCTTACTAGATCCTCGCCGCCATATTTGAATAGCTCATCTCGGCTCGCGCGGCTTTGTTGTTCTTTAGCCGTGATATCGCTCTTTACGCATATCAATGTCAGTAACCAGATCGCCGTCTTTGCTCTTACAAGAAAACGCCCCGGGTTTGAAAGCCGTCGAACTTTCTTATCGAAATATCTGGCGTTTTTTCTATTGGCTAGCATCTCAAACACCTCGCACTCACGTGTTTCGGCTTCTCATTTCTTCAATCTGATAATACGTCTGCCCTCATATTTCAGCTCTCGATAGTGATATCACATAGCTCGCGTTGCGCCCAACATCACAGCGTGTCAACATCTTTTCTGTGCACGGTAGCATGACATTCCTCGTCGTATCAACTGTTTTTACGCGCTCGCCGAAATCGATTTCTTCTTCGGCGGCAGTACGTTAAGAAAGAGAAGTGTTTTTCCATTGCTCGTGCGTGCTCGATTGTTGGGCAGTACCCTCTGAGAGCAGGAATGAAAGTCGATTAGGGAATCTTCTGGCTGCCTGTTGCGATTGCAGTTCTTCGGTGTCGAACATTCTTTGTGTAGTTAGATGTACGTTTTTTGCAGTACAGAGGCGTGTGCTTATTTTGGCAGCAAACAGATCATGGTCCGAGTCAATGTTGGGTCCTCGGATCGTACGTACATCTAAAACACAACATGATCGATCTGCTTTCGCGTTTTCCGGTCAAGAGACAGCCAGGTAGCTTGGTGTATCTTTGTCTGCTGCTGCAGACTACCATGTTTCGGGCCTCGGTGAAGTCGATCAGCCTCTGTCCGTTACTGGATGTTTCGTTGTGCAGACTGAATTTTCCGACTGTAGGACCAAAAATTCCCTCCTTGCCCTCCCTGGAGTTGAAGTCGCGCGATGTTTATGTCGTGGCGGGGACGGCGCTCTTAGGCACGTTCCAGGCACTCAGTGTGGCAATCTTTGGCCGAATCGTCCTTTTCTTCCGTCATTGTATGGACGCAAATGAGTGAGATGTTTGATGTGGATTATTGCGAGACGCTCATCCAGTTTTTCTCCCATTATAAATCCAACACCGAATTTGTGCTCCTTATTATGGCAACTGTACTAGGCGTCGCACGGTGCAATGCGTTTCTTGTCTTACCCTTTCTATCGTTTCTCTTGAATGGACATCAACCAGTCAGACAGGGGCACCTTCCCCTTTAAGGTACCGGACATTCCAGGTGCATGCCCTCAAATTATAAATCTAGCTCGTTTGCAGCAGTTGTCATCAGAGTAAGCAGTTCTCATCCGAGGTGTTGCGTAGTTTCTTTTTTGTGGGGGAGGTTTTAACGTGGCGGGTCCCAAAACCAGCGTGCAACGAGATATTCTGGATTGATTCGCCTTCTCACATTAGCTCGCTCTAAAACGGATATTCGGGAGCTATCCAAAAGATACTTGGACAAGGCCTCGAAGATGTGAGCTGCTTAGACCATATGCATAAGAATAGTCCTAGGTACTCCCAAGTGAATGGCAATTAGGGACTATCCCTACTTGCGTGGACTTCTACACAGCGAACCAACAGCTTGCTTACTTGAAATTATGGTTGGAGGGTTTGCAATATGCTAACATAGGTTTTGGCGGGAAATGCGTCTGCGTTTCTCGCTAAATAGGGTTCATTTAGTAAAATTATTGAAGGAAAAAGGGACTGCACCAAGCTATTAGTTATTATAAAATCTATTCATGTTCCATTGTAAAATTGAAATTATGGTTTTTTTATACATTTTAAATTTGCGAATGAGAGTTAAACTTCTCAACTTTATTATTTTATATTATTTAGTTTATACACTTTCTTATTTAGTTTATACACTTTCTTATTAAGCTTATTGTGTAGTTATTCGTCATCAGAAGACATATCTCAGTAAACTTCGGTTCAAGAGATAGATAAAGGTATTTGGATCCTTCAGTCAAAAAGTGTGTGAATGAGTGTGCGAGGGTAAGCTTGTTCAAGTTGAGTGAGAGAGTAGTAGTTTGCGTCTTGTTAAGGGCAGTGAGGCGTGCTGAAAGCGTGGTAGTAAGTTTTGGGATTTTGAGTGGCTGTTTCGTTGATTAATGTAGTGAATGTATTCATGTAAGTTTTAGTGCAAATACAGGGTGGCTGATGAAAGCCGCTACCAAAAAAAAATTGAATAACATTTTTTCTTTTTAAGTTATCTGTTCCATTTTTGTTTTAATTTGCAGATTGATCTTTAAAATTTATTAAAATGGATAACTGGGACACGCAAACAAGAATTTGGATAGTCCGCCGCTATCACGCACTGGAGTCCGTAGTTTTGGTACAGAGAGAGTACAGGCGGATGTTTGGCGGCGATCCCCCGAGCAGATGGACCATAATGAGACTGGTGAATAATTTTGCTGAGCAAGGAACAGTCGCAAGAAGGCCTTATCATCGAAACCCACCAGTTCGGACGGAGGAAACGATCGCTGCTGTAGCTGCAGCTATACAAAGCAATCCAAGGGTTTCAACAAGAAGCTTATCTGCTCAACTTGGTGTCAGCCGACAGTCTTTGCAAACAATAATGCACACAGATTTAGACTTATTTCCCTACAAAATTCAAATGGTTAACAAACTGAATGCAGCAGACTTCCCGATTCGCTTGGAATTTTGCCAGAAGATCCTGCAAATGGTGGAAGAAGACCAAAACATGTTAAACTGCCTTTTCATGTCTGATGAGGTCCATTTCGATTTAAACGGCAATGTGAACAAACAAAATTGTCGAATATGGAGTACTTCTAACCCACAGATACTCCACGAGACGGAATTGCATCCTCTTCGCGTGACAGTGTGGTGTGCGGTTTCTTCACGCTGTATTGTCGGGCCTTATTTTTTTGAAGAAAATGGTCACACCGTTACGGTTACTGGAGACCGTTATTTGAAAATGCTGAAAGAATTTTTCTATCCAGAACTACGCCGAAAGAGAATTCCTTTCAACTCTGTGTGGTTTCAATAAGATGGGGCAACGTCTCACATAGCCCAGACTGTTATGACAGAGTTGCGACGAAAATTTCCCAATAAACTGATTTCAAGAAACTCCGAATTTCGTTGGCCCTCCAGGTCGCCTGACCTTACTGCACCTGACTTTTTCTTGTGGGGTTTATGTAAACAAGAAGTTTATAAAACAAAGCCAACAAATTTGGATGAACTAAAACAATCCATTCGGGCAACAATTGCGGCTATTCCTGTCGCAACTCTCAAAGCAGCAATGAACAACTTTTTACTAAGATGCCGCACTTGTGTCAACGAGCATGGGGGGCATTTAAATTCAATTATTTTTAAAACTAGTTAAGCTACATTTAATAAAGTTTAATGACCTTCAACTTGAAAAAAAAATAAATGAATTCCATACACTAAAAAAAAAGTTATTTGAGTTTCTTAATGTAGCAAAATTCATCAGCCACCCTGTATTATAGGTAAAGGAATATGATGCATTAGCAACGGAATGAATGTCACTTGGAGCTGACTTATCGAGTAATGAGATAGATAAAGAAATTTGATGAATTAAGAGCTGAATTAATTTCTATTGGAGCTAAGTTATCTTGATGGCTTCGCACAGATATAAAATATATACCCTATGGCACTCACTCAAAAAAATGATTAAAATCGATCCAGTAGTTTTGGCTTTGTCATTACTGCCCTGGCCAGCACGCGTTTAATTTGGAGTAAAACAATTCCCCTTTCTTTATAGCATGACGATTTCCTGCTATCTTTGGAATATCTAAATTCATACCCTACACTTTTACATATTTACTTTTTGAATTTTTAACATATGTATTTATTTTATTTTTACAACAATTAACATATTACAGAATGTCTTTATGTATGTCTTTATATACAACGTTCATAGCTTTCTTGTCATTAGACAATACAAACATGTTTTCTCTAGAGGTTACTCTTGAAAGAGCGACATACAGTTGGCCATGTGAAAAACAGTCAACGCTCAAATCTAAGCCTGCAACGTTGAAGGTTTGACCCTGAGATTTATTAATGGTCGTTGACAAAGATGTCTTTACCGGAAATTGTAAGCGCTTAAATTGGAATGGTAGATCCGATGGTATCAGAGGGATTCGGGGAATCAATACATCTTCTCCGGTACCACATCCTGTGAGTATTGTGCACTCTATTATGAAAGTTTTTAGTGATTTTACCAGCAAACGCATGCCATTGCAAAGTTTAGGTGGATTTAGGTTTCTTAATAAAATAACAGGACAACCTATTTTCAGCTCCATTTTGTGCGGAGGGAGTCCAGACGGGTACAAAGAATTTAGAAATTCTTTAGGAAAATGAACGGCTTCTCCAAATCGAGAACAGTATCGACCGAGTAGTATATTTTCGTCGGCGCATCAATCTTTGAGTTATTTACTTTATCTACTTTATCAGAATAGCTCTTTCTTTAAACCAAGATATTGTCTTATAACTTATGTTATCAATGTCAGGATAAACATTATTGACTAACTCTTGGATGTTGTCTATCAAAACACAAAGGTTTTCTAGGTTAATCCTTCCCTCACTTTGTGTTAATTCTCCATTGCCAACTTTTAGCAGCATCTCTGGAAATAGCCTGTTCCCTCATATTAGTTTTAAGCTCCAATTTATTGACATGCGACCAAAGGTGGAATCTTTTTAGCGAAGCATTTATTTCGTCAGCACGTGTTTCTCAAGTCACAACTGGTAGGATTTGACGGAAATCTCCTGAGAACAGAATTGTGCATCCACCCATAGGTGAATTTTTGTTGCGCAAATCGCGCATTGTCCTATCCAGTGCTTCCACATACGTCTTGTTTGACATAGTAGCTTCATTCCAGACTATTAATGAGCAGTCGTACATCAATTTTTCTGAATTGCTCTGTTTAGAAACACTACAGACGCTGTTATCATCATCGGTGGCGATTTTGAGCGGGAGCTTGAATGTAGAGTGTGCGGTTCGGCCTCCTTCCAAAAGAGTGCCGGCAATGCCGGATGACGCAACAGCTAACGCAACATCTGATCGATGTTTAATCGTGGCTCATCTTGAGCTATATTTTGTAAAAGTCCGTTTGATCATATAATGTTTCTCTTGTGTATTCGGCACTGTTAGTTAAATCAGAGTTAGTAGTATTAGCTGGCATCGGCAGCCCAAAATCCTTGATCGTTTTACCCGAAAGTAATTGCACTATTTTGTTTAATTCAAATAATTCTTCGTGAAATATGTTTTGGTCATATTGTACATCAACAGAGTTTAACTCTTGCCGTCGCCGAATCAGAATATCACTGGCCATATTTTCTTGAAATTTATTCCATAGACTAACAGAATCAGTTACTTGACAAAACACTACTATGGCGGCAAATAAATATCTTAATGATGTAGTTGAACTAGAAACAGGTGCTTCTGATAATGTATTTTCCCAGTGAGAATCGACTTCCAAGAGCACCATAGCTTTGCATGCTGTTTGATAAGTATTGTAAACAACACCTTGTAAAGTTCTTAGGTGAGCAAAGGATGTCGGGCCTTTTACAATATGAAGTAACATTCTCAGATAAAAGCATTCGCTGTTGTTGGGATGAATCACATAGACTCTGTCAAGAGCATCCGTTTTTTTTCGCCGTTGAAAAGTTTTAGAACTCTGGTTCCATGCATAGTAACTTGGAACTCTGTCATATGTCAGTGTTTTCGCGAAATCATCTTGAGCACATAACTTGAAGAATGCTGTCAATGTTGTATCCGGCGGGTTATTAATAACTTCTTGTATATTGTTCTCAGTCAAATATACCCTTTGTCCATTTTCTAAATGAACTGCAAGGTGGACAATTGTGGGAGACCGGTCGTGCACTTCGAATGATAAAATCCTCCATACAGCTTCAGAGCTGCAGGTGTAACGTCCAGACTGATATATTTCCACTTCATTTGGTGATTGTATGCTGAAAGTGGCTTGATCACTGCCTTTATTAATGTACTTAGTAACATATTGGATTGACTTTATTGAATTGCACAACTCCACGTTGATGTGGGCATCAAAAATTTTCAAAAGGAGCGGATTATAGGGAACGATCCATCGCTTATCAATATCAATGTTTCGGACGGTAGCAATTTGCCCACCCTCTTCTGGCGATCGTCGACGATATTTGGGATATCCATCATCGCTAGTAGTTGTTTGAGTTTGGAACGACTTCGGGAATTCTTTGCTGCATTTAGAATCTCGCATACATGGAGAATTCGGGTTTAAAGTCCCGCAAGCGCCGTGTACCATATGTTTCTTTACGATTTCGTATAGGATAGGATCTTCATCTTTGTCCGGTAATTCAGCTGAAATACATACATATGTACATACATGCGTCCGAAATGAAATAATGCGAGCGATTCGTAAATACATACATACATACGTCACCATACGATGTAATTCAACATTAATGAGGTGTGGTGAGATTATCGCTTAACGCCTGTTGCTTCATTCGGTTGACAGCGAACAAACACACAAACAGCTTTTTTGGAAAAAGAGCTGCTTTTGTTCAAAAAATTTTGGAAAAATAACAAATAAATCAATTATTTTTTTTGATGCAGAACGAAAGTAAATATTTCAAAGTTAAACTTCAAGAAATTTCATTTTAATTGCTTGATTCATTTTGACCGATTGCCACGCCCCCTTTATATATTTCTTCACATTATTGGTTGGTTGGTTGGTTAAAGTGGTGATTCTTCCAGAATCCAACTAGCGCTTTCGCGCCATTTTGTTGCCAACTTGTTTAACGGTTTTTACGTCTAAGCCAGATAGTTGTTCGAGATTCTCGAACAGCGGTTGGCCCAGGGTTAACAGTCTATCCTTCCATAGGGCAGGGCATTCACAGAGGAAATGGAAGATTGTCTCCTTTTTCTCCGGTTGTTTACAACTGTGACAGTATGTATTGTGAGGGATACCCATTTTGGCTGCTTGTTCTCCGATAGACCAAAAGCCAGTTATGACTGCCGTTAGTCTCCAGGCATCCCGTCGTTTCATTCTTATTAATGCCGACGATTACTTGAGGTTGTAGGTGGGCCATAACGTTCTGCTAATTTTGCATTTCGTCTCGACTTTCCACCTACAGTCTGCGATTCGGTGGTATTTTTGGGAAATTGTGCTCTTGACTGCACCTAATGATGTGAATACTGATTCTGCAAGAGCGTTATTCATGGCAGATCCCCCTCTTGCCAGTTCATCTGCTTTTTCGTTACCTTCAATGTTCCGATGTCCCGGGACCCAAATTAAGGTAACTTTATGGTTTTCACTCAAGATGGTGAGGCTATTCCTACTTTGTTCCACCACTTTGGAGGTTGTTGTGGCCGAACCCAGTGCCTGGATTGCAGCTTGGCTATCCGAGAGAATAGCGATATTACCCTTAAAAGAGAAATCTGCGATTAGTAGCCTGCAAGCTTCCCCAATCGCCAGTACTTCCGCCTGGAAGACACTGCTGGTATTAGGGAGACGCACAGATTTCTCAATTTTAAGTCTGTGAGAATATATACCAGCTCCAACACCGCAGCCCATTTTACTTCCATCCGTATAGACTGTAGTGGCGAAGTTGTTTAGAAAGAATCCCTTATTCCATTCTTCCTTAGTTGGAAAGAGAGTGGCAAAATTCCTATTGAAAGTTACCGTCGGGACGATGTAGTCAGTTCTCACCGAGATTAACTGAGTTTGTCGCAATAATAGACTAGCATGACCATAAGTTTTTTCTCTCCAGCGACCCGCTTCGTTTAACCTAAATGCACTCATGGTTGCCATCTTCTTAATATGTAGGTCTATTGGAATAACGTGTATCAGTGCATTGAGAGCCTCTCTAGGACATGATCTGATTGCACCGACCGTTATTGCACATGCTGATCTTTGTATTCTGCCGAGTAGTTTGGTATTGTACTCTCTCCCAGGAGCCTTCCACCAAACTACCGAACCATACGATAAAATAGGTCGTATAACCGTCTTATACAGCCATAATGTATGCTTAGGAACCGCAATATCGAACAGAAACGGTTGACTCCCATTGTGGCGCGATATAAATGATAGTTTTTGACGCTCCATAAATCTCGAATATGTTCTCCATTGCTATGGTTCGCACCAGTCATAATAAGTATGCCAAAAAATGCATACAGCTCTGTTATTGACACAGGCGTCCATGACTTAGGAGTTGTGTTTGGATGCGCATTCTTGTAAGCATTATAAGTTTCTTTTCCTAACTTATTTGTGTGGCGCATAATTATATCAGCCATTTCAACGTTCATGAAACATTTGAATGTTTGCTCTATTGACAACATTTCAGTGCATCTAGCTGGTCCAGAACGTTCTCTTATAATATTTTGTCTGAGTACCTGACGACTTACATTTGGTTCTTTCATCCACTCAGTACCATCACGTGCAACAAATTTTTCGCCACTAGCAGGTAATTCATTATTTTCTTCTACTTCTTCTTCTTCGTCGTCTTCTTCATCATCCTCATAGTCCGCATAATCAGGTAATACTTCTGCGGCACTTTGCGAAACTTCAGCATCGTCATCAGCAATTTCAATGTCATTGAATTGAATTTCTTCTTCATCTTCTGAGTCAAAGTCATAGGGAGCGTCATCGTCACAAATTTCATCAAATAAAGATTGTAACTATATATGATTCATGCTGTTCCTCAGTTAGCCTGCATAATAAAAAAAATTAGTATATGTTTACATTGTTGCTTATTTTACATTTTTTACCTTCTATATGCTGCACTTGATAAATATTCGTTTCTTCTTGAAGTCATTTCGTATCCAGTTATTTATAGTTTCAGTTATATTTATTTTCACTTCTTACACTTTTGAGCACCAAAACAATAATGAAAATATCAACAGGCAGCATTTATAACAACACCTCGTGTGAAAACAACCCTTGCAGCTGCATATAAAATACAAAAACCAGTTATACCAGTGTATTTGCTACCTACGTACCCATACCTTGCGCGACCTTTTTGCACATATCTTTTGAACCAGGTAGAATATTTCAATGAAATAAAAACCAAAATGTGTATTCGTTGTTACTCTACAAGTATATTATTATAAATTATATTATTTTGTTTTGCATTTATCAGGACAACAACAAAAACAAAAATCCACTGTTGCATGTCCTGACTTTATTTGCCCATATCGCTGGAACCAGTAGGAATATTCGAATGAAACAAAAGACAAAATACTTGTTATATATTAAAAAAAACATTTCAAAAAAAAAAATCATAGAAATCGGTTGAATAAGCATTAAAAAAACCGCAAAATAAGGTCCCGGGTACAAACGTATCCCGGGTGTGTGTTTACGTGGTATTTTCTGGGTGTGTGTTCTAGGGTTAAAAAAAAACCGCATCAAAATCCGTTGCGTAGTTTTAAAGATTTAAGCATTTAAGGGGACAGAAAAAGCGACTTTGTTTTATAATATGTAGTGATGTACTGACTGCAAATCTTGGATCACAGCAATCAAATCTCCAAACAATCCAAGTAGAATTATCACATCCATTATAAATTCACTGATTACAACATGCAATAACATTAAGATTATCTGGCATGCTGGAATTGCAGGAAATGAAATTCCCGATGATACTGCTAAACGAGTTATTAAATCCTCTACACTAATGCTATGGTGTTTTAGTAGAGTGTAGATTCTCTCCATGCTATCCTACAAGTTTGTCGCCAAATGTCTTAAAACCTTACGTTCGATTAGGGCATGGCCATACGATATTTACCCACTCCCACCTGCTCACTGGGAAAAGCCCATCCCTTGTACGGCGGACCAAACACAGTGCAACACCGGATCATTCTATGCAGAGAACGTTAATGTATAGAGAAGTCTCAATGACGCGAACGCATGGAATTTTGAGGGGTACTCGTTTTGCGCGTGTAGTTAACCACAGACCAATTTTCCACCAAAAGTTAACAGAAATATACTCAACTGTTCAACTTAAGCAGCAGTTGAGTAAAATTCGTTTGTATGAAGGAAGAAAGAATGTTAACGCTGTAGGCTAGCTACAGGCACTTTATCATAGAAAAAAAATAAATACATATGCGAATTTCAATTGTGACTTAGAAAGAGCAGACTATGCAAAAATATTATGTCTGTCTAAGGGTGCTCTGTAAAACTTTGTTGAATTCCCTTCAACCCAATCCAAATTCTCTATAGAAAACGCTTCATTGCCACGCACACAGGAAAATGCAAATTTAAATGTGTGAATTTATGCATATGCGGGCACGGGCACTTGCCACAGAAAAAATATCACAAAAAATGTCCCAGCATTGTGCTGTTGTTATGAACAGCGCTGCACAATTCACATACATATGTATTATGTCTGTATTATGTTAGTTTATCAACCAAATTAAAATCTATATATATAAAAATGAATGTTTGTCTGTATGTCATCGATGAACTCAAAAACTGCTGGACCGATTATTATAAAAATTGGTATATGTATATAATGGGTTGCCCATATTCGACGGACCCATGTGTTTTTTTAAGTCAAAGAAAAACACAATTTTTTTAACACACTTTTATTAGGTCGGGTTGTATGTATGTATGTATGTATGTATGTATGTATGTATGTATGTATGCATGTATGTATGTAACAGAATCTTTGAGCTTAATTTTCACTGGCTTCTAAAAATCTGATCGACTTGAAATTTTGCACACTTATCAAGGACCGATGACAATGCAATAATTTGATAAAAGTTTTCCATTATCCTTATTAGGATTGCCAGGATTAATATTTTCTTTTTTTTACTGTGGGCAAAAAGTAAGGTGAATTTCGTTGTAAAATGAAAAATCTTTATTTATTCTTGTAAATCGGTTTCTCAGACTCCCTCCACGAAATAAGTTCTTCATCCCGATTACTTCTTTATCACGGCCGATAACTGCATAGCTCTAGTCTCACAGTCGATAAGAAAGGAATTAAATATAACACGAATATATCGAATCATTTATTCACTGACTGCAATGATAACAATAATTTTCATTCATAATAAAAAAAATCGTTTAAGAAACTAAAAAACACGCTTTTTTGCTAATCTAACTAAAAAGTAGAAAATAAAAAATAGATTAAAAAAAATAAAAAAACACGCTTTTATTGCCAATCGAACTAAAAAGTAGAAAATAAATTTTAATGACAAAGATACCTATAATGAAGTAATAGCAAATCGAACGATCAGTCATAGTCAACTACCTCAGAACAGAACTATAACAAAACTTAAGATACAAATAGAATAATTCAAATTAGAGTTAAAAGCGTGGGATACTTGATATAGTAAATATTACAATCATTCTATTGGCAACTACTTATGTACAGAAGGTTATGAAAGTGAAGCAAAATGCATCCCACGCTTTTAACTCTAATTTGAATTATTCTATTTGTATCTTAATTTTTGTTATAGTTCTGTTCTGAGGTAGTTGACTATGACTGATCGTTCGATTTGCTATTACTTCATTATAGGTCCCTTTGTCATTAAAATTTATTTTCTACTTTTTAATTCGATTAGCAATAAAAGCGTGTTTTTTAGTTTTTTAAACTATTTTTTATTTATATTGACGATAATAATCATTTTATTTGGTTCAAGTATATTTGTTGACATAACTTTTTGAATATGATATCTTTCAAATGGCCGCCTTGAGCCTGTACGGCGTATTGAGCCCGTTTTGCAGCATTTTGTTCTTGTTCTTGAGCTCTTCTATGGTCTTTGGCTTATTAATATAAACCTTTGATTTTAAATATCCCCACAAGAAGAAGTCAGGTGGCGTTAAATCGGGCGAACACGGTCGCCAGTCAAAATCGCCATTTTTCGACATCAAACGACGAGGAAACAATAAAATAAAGTCAACTTTTTGTTTGTGTTCGCTAACCGGCCGTGTCTTTGCACCGAATTAAACCAAACTTACAAACATTGTTAAGAAGGTATTGAAGATGGTTGCCGTATAGTTTGGATACCTATTGGTGGATAGGGTTCGAGATATAGGTCAAAACGTGGACCCGGGTAACCTTCGGATGTGTATGTACAATATGGGTATCAAATGGAAGCTGTTGGTGAATGCTTTAGTACAGAGTATTTTTCATGCCGCTCCGTGACTAGGGCCTCGAGATAGAGACCAACACGTGGACCCTAGAATGTGTTTGTACAATATGGATATCAATTGGAAGCTGTTGGTGAATGCTTTAGTTCAGAGTATTTTGCATGCCGCTCCGTGACTAGGGCCTCGAGATAGAGACCAACACGTGGACCCTAGAATGTGTTTGTACAATATGGATATCAAATTGAAGTTGTTGGTGAATGCTTTAGTACAGAGTATTTTTCATGCCGCTCCGTGACTGGGGTCTCGAGATATAGGTCAAAACGTGGACCCGGGTAACCTTCGGATGTGTATGTACAATATGGGTATCAAATGGAAGCTGTTGGTGAATGCTTTAGTTCAGAGTATTTTTCATGCCGCTCCGTGACTAGGGTCTCGAGATAGAGACCAAAACGTGGACCCTAGAATGTGTTTGTACAATATGGATATCAAATTGAAGCTGTCGGTGAATGCTTTAGTACAGAGTATTTTTCATGCCGCTCCGTGACTGGGGTCTCGAGATATAAGTCAGAACGTGGACCTGGGTAACCTTTGGTTGTGTATGTACAATATCGGTATCAAATGAAAGCTGTTGATAAGTGCTTTAATACGGGGTAATTTTCATACCTATTGATGACTAGGGTCTCAAAATATATGCCAAAACGTGGACCCGCCGTGTCTTTGCACCGAATTAAACCAAACTTACACACATTGTTAAGTAAGTATTGAAAATGGGTTTCGTATAGTTTGGATACCTATTGGTAGATAGGGTCTCGATATATAGGTCAAAACGTGGACCCGGGTAACCTTTGGATGTGTATGTACAATATGAGTATCAAATGGAAGCTGTTAGTGAATGCTTTAGTTCAGAGTATTTTTCATGCCGCTCCGTAACTGGGGTCTTGAGATATAGGTAAAAACGTGGACCCGCCGTGTCTTTGCACAGAATTAAACCAAATTTACACACATTGTTAAGTAGGTATTGAAGATGGTTCCCGTATAGTTTGGATACCTATTGGTAGATAGGGTCTCGAAATATATGCCAAAACGTGGACCCGACGTGTCTTTGCACCGAATTAAACCAAACTTACACATATTGTTAAGTAAGTATTGAAAATGGGTTTCGTAAATTTTGGTTGTAATTCGGAACACTGGCAACGCGTACAGCGTTCTTTTGAACCAGCTATAGTGTCATTTAATTTTTTAACGCTTGGGGCGGAACTGAACTGTCAAATTGACAGTGTGATTTACAATATGTCAATATTTCTTTCAGTTTGGATGCCATAGGGAGAAGACGTAAGTGCAAAGTGTAAACATTTTTTGTGAATTTGTTTGGAGTGGATTTTGGAACAGTGAATAATTTCTTCCGAAATTTGAGAATTTAATGTGTCATCCGAATGTTCAAATGAAATTATGTGTTCGTGGAAAAAAAACATTTTTTTCGTTTTTTTTTTTGAAAAATATAAATGGATAATGGGTAAAAAGGCTCCAATGCTTAATAAAACATATAAATTGAAACGAAAAATTCATGGATGATCAGGAAAAAACACGATTGTTTCTTAGTTATTCATTTGCGTTGATTTGAAATTTAAAAACTATCTTTTTTCCTGATTTTCAATTTATATTTTATATTTACTCAAAAACAAATAGAAAAACAAAAAATATTGTTTATGCCAAAGCGCTTGAATAAAGAATAAAGAAATAAATAATATGAAAACCATATCTTTTCTGTTCTAAACCATATCTATTCTATTTTAGTGTGCCCAGCGAAGCGGGCCGGGTTTGCTAGTATCATATATTTTCCTTATTTTTCTTTTCGTAATTGACGGCTAGTTCGATCGCTAAAGCTTCAGCCGTGAAGATCAAGCACACGAGATAAAGAGGCCATTGTGTTATTGTGTCTCCGTTTTTATTGGTGACAGTTAAAGAAGTGTAGTCAGAGGGATTCGTCAGTGTAAATAAAATTCCATTGTAATTGTAATGAGCTTAAGTCTCTAATTGTGATTGAAAAGTGAAGTTTGTCATATTTTGCTTAGACCGGCTGAGTAAGGCGTCTTTAAATGATTTGGCGCTGATGTGCCAAGGGGGAACAATTTTATTAACGAGTCCTTGGCTGCGTTTTTCGTGAGATTACATTGTTCAAAGCATTAACCAGGATTGTGTTCGTGATAACGAAATATTTCATACGGTTTTGCGTATGAAAGATGTTTAACAGTGTCCGTAGATTGGTATACCGTAGTCAATTTTTATAGCAGGAGTGCTGCGACTACATTAACAAGTGTAGTTGGGTGAATATAACTATGTTTGCTAGAAAGGTATTTCATGATGTTTAATCTAATTGATAAAGATCTTCTAATATAGTTACAGTATAACTTACAGAAATACTTAGAATCTATGATTAATCCTATCGACCATTATGAAATATCATTAAGAATATCTGTAAAGGTGTTTATACGCTCTTAAAAAAATTTTGCCTGCGGAATTAAGTTCTGCAGCTCGCACGACCTTTTCCAGCATCAGATTAAAGAAGTCACACGCCAGTGTGTTACCCTTGCTGAAAACTCGTTTGGTATCAAACGGCTCCGAGAAGTCCATCCCAATTGTTACGGCGCGGCTGGTACGAGTATTGAGCAACATCATTTTGCATAGCTCTATTAATTTTGGGGGGATACCAAATTCAGACATTGCGGCATGTGGTTAACTTATTTCATGCTGTTGAATGCAGCTTTAAAATTGACAAAACTATGGTATTTGTCATTTTTCTCTTCACGGGTTTTTTCTAAGACTTGCCGTATTATGAATACCCGGGCGATTATGGATTTTCAGGTCTAAAGCCACACTGATAGGGAACAATCAGATGATTGAGGGTGGACTTCAGCCTTTCACACAATACGCTGTAAGACGAATCCCGCGGCAATTGGCACAGATGCAGTATCACTCTTCTCATGGATTGGGCAGAGCACACTTAAATTCCAATCAGCAGGCATGTTTTCATCCGACCATATTCTGTATATTAGCTGATGCATGCTCCTTACTAGATCCTCGCCGCCATATTTGAATAGCTCATCTCGGCTCGCGCGGCTTTGTTGTTCTTTAGCCGTGATATCGCTCTTTACGCATATCCATGTCAGTAACCAGATCGCCGTCTTTGCTCTTACAAGAAAACGCCCCGGGTTTGAAAGCCGTCGAACTTTCTTATCGAAATATCTGGCGTTTTTTCTATTGGCTAGCATCTCAAACACCTCGCACTCACGTGTTTCGGCTTCTCATTTCTTCAATCTGATAATACGTCTGCCCTCATATTTCAGCTCTCGATAGTGATATCACATAGCTCGCGTTGCGCCCAACATCACAGCGTGTCAACATCTTTTCTGTGCACGGTAGCATGACATTCCTCGTCGTATCAACTGTTTTTACGCGCTCGCCGAAATCGATTTCTTCTTCGGCGGCAGTACGTTAAGAAAGAGAAGTGTTTTTCCATTGCTCGTGCGTGCTCGATTGTTGGGCAGTACCCTCTGAGAGCAGGAATGAAAGTCGATTAGGGAATCTTCTGGCTGCCTGTTGCGATTGCAGTTCTTCGGTGTCGAACATTCTTTGTGTAGTTAGATGTACGTTTTTTGCAGTACAGAGGCGTGTGCTTATTTTGGCAGCAAACAGATCATGGTCCGAGTCAATGTTGGGTCCTCGGATCGTACGTACATCTAAAACACAACATGATCGATCTGCTTTCGCGTTTTCCGGTCAAGAGACAGCCAGGTAGCTTGGTGTATCTTTGTCTGCTGCTGCAGACTACCATGTTTCGGGCCTCGGTGAAGTCGATCAGCCTCTGTCCGTTACTGGATGTTTCGTTGTGCAGACTGAATTTTCCGACTGTAGGACCAAAAATTCCCTCCTTGCCCTCCCTGGAGTTGAAGTCGCGCGATGTTTATGTCGTGGCGGGGACGGCGCTCTTAGGCACGTTCCAGGCACTCAGTGTGGCAATCTTTGGCCGAATCGTCCTTTTCTTCCGTCATTGTATGGACGCAAATGAGTGAGATGTTTGATGTGGATTATTGCGAGACGCTCATCCAGTTTTTCTCCCATTATAAATCCAACACCGAATTTGTGCTCCTTATTATGGCAACTGTACTAGGCGTCGCACGGTGCAATGCGTTTCTTGTCTTACCCTTTCTATCGTTTCTCTTGAATGGACATCAACCAGTCAGACAGGGGCACCTTCCCCTTTAAGGTACCGGACATTCCAGGTGCATGCCCTCAAATTATAAATCTAGCTCGTTTGCAGCAGTTGTCATCAGAGTAAGCAGTTCTCATCCGAGGTGTTGCGTAGTTTCTTTTTTGTGGGGGAGGTTTTAACGTGGCGGGTCCCAAAACCAGCGTGCAACGAGATATTCTGGATTGATTCGCCTTCTCACATTAGCTCGCTCTAAAACGGATATTCGGGAGCTATCCAAAAGATACTTGGACAAGGCCTCGAAGATGTGAGCTGCTTAGACCATATGCATAAGAATAGTCCTAGGTACTCCCAAGTGAATGGCAATTAGGGACTTTCCCTACTTGCGTGGACTTCTACACACCGAACCAACAGCTTGCTTACTTGAAATTATGGTTGGAGGGTTTGCAATATGCTAACATAGGTTTTGGCGGGAAATGCGTCTGCGTTTCTCGCTAAATAGGGTTCATTTAGTAAAATTATTGAAGGAAAAAGGGACTGCACCAAGCTATTAGTTATTATAAAATCTATTCATGTTCCATTGTAAAATTGAAATTATGGTTTTTTTATACATTTTAAATTTGCGAATGAGAGTTAAACTTCTCAACTTTATTATTTTATATTATTTAGTTTATACACTTTCTTATTTAGTTTATACACTTTCTTATTAAGCTTATTGTGTAGTTATTCGTCATCAGAAGACATATCTCAGTAAACTTCGGTTCAAGAGATAGATAAAGGTATTTGGATCCTTCAGTCAAAAAGTGTGTGAATGAGTGTGCGAGGGTAAGCTTGTTCAAGTTGAGTGAGAGAGTAGTAGTTTGCGTCTTGTTAAGGGCAGTGAGGCGTGCTGAAAGCGTGGTAGTAAGTTTTGGGATTTTGAGTGGCTGTTTCGTTGATTAATGTAGTGAATGTATTCATGTAAGTTTTAGTGCAAATACAGGGTGGCTGATGAAAGCCGCTACCAAAAAAAAATTGAATAACATTTTTTCTTTTTAAGTTATCTGTTCCATTTTTGTTTTAATTTGCAGATTGATCTTTAAAATTTATTAAAATGGATAACTGGGACACGCAAACAAGAATTTGGATAGTCCGCCGCTATCACGCACTGGAGTCCGTAGTTTTGGTACAGAGAGAGTACAGGCGGATGTTTGGCGGCGATCCCCCGAGCAGATGGACCATAATGAGACTGGTGAATAATTTTGCTGAGCAAGGAACAGTCGCAAGAAGGCCTTATCATCGAAACCCACCAGTTCGGACGGAGGAAACGATCGCTGCTGTAGCTGCAGCTATACAAAGCAATCCAAGGGTTTCAACAAGAAGCTTATCTGCTCAACTTGGTGTCAGCCGACAGTCTTTGCAAACAATAATGCACACAGATTTAGACTTATTTCCCTACAAAATTCAAATGGTTAACAAACTGAATGCAGCAGACTTCCCGATTCGCTTGGAATTTTGCCAGAAGATCCTGCAAATGGTGGAAGAAGACCAAAACATGTTAAACTGCCTTTTCATGTCTGATGAGGTCCATTTCGATTTAAACGGCAATGTGAACAAACAAAATTGTCGAATATGGAGTACTTCTAACCCACAGATACTCCACGAGACGGAATTGCATCCTCTTCGCGTGACAGTGTGGTGTGCGGTTTCTTCACGCTGTATTGTCGGGCCTTATTTTTTTGAAGAAAATGGTCACACCGTTACGGTTACTGGAGACCGTTATTTGAAAATGCTGAAAGAATTTTTCTATCCAGAACTACGCCGAAAGAGAATTCCTTTCAACTCTGTGTGGTTTCAATAAGATGGGGCAACGTCTCACATAGCCCAGACTGTTATGACAGAGTTGCGACGAAAATTTCCCAATAAACTGATTTCAAGAAACTCCGAATTTCGTTGGCCCTCCAGGTCGCCTGACCTTACTGCACCTGACTTTTTCTTGTGGGGTTTATGTAAACAAGAAGTTTATAAAACAAAGCCAACAAATTTGGATGAACTAAAACAATCCATTCGGGCAACAATTGCGGCTATTCCTGTCGCAACTCTCAAAGCAGCAATGAACAACTTTTTACTAAGATGCCGCACTTGTGTCAACGAGCATGGGGGGCATTTAAATTCAATTATTTTTAAAACTAGTTAAGCTACATTTAATAAAGTTTAATGACCTTCAACTTGAAAAAAAAATAAATGAATTCCATACACTAAAAAAAAAGTTATTTGAGTTTCTTAATGTAGCAAAATTCATCAGCCACCCTGTATTATAGGTAAAGGAATATGATGCATTAGCAACGGAATGAATGTCACTTGGAGCTGACTTATCGAGTAATGAGATAGATAAAGAAATTTGATGAATTAAGAGCTGAATTAATTTCTATTGGAGCTAAGTTATCTTGATGGCTTCGCACAGATATAAAATATATACCCTATGGCACTCACTCAAAAAAATGATTAAAATCGATCCAGTAGTTTTGGCTTTGTCATTACTGCCCTGGCCAGCACGCGTTTAATTTGGAGTAAAACAATTCCCCTTTCTTTATAGCATGACGATTTCCTGCTATCTTTGGAATATCTAAATTCATACCCTACACTTTTACATATTTACTTTTTGAATTTTTAACATATGTATTTATTTTATTTTTACAACAATTAACATATTACAGAATGTCTTTATGTATGTCTTTATATACAACGTTCATAGCTTTCTTGTCATTAGACAATACAAACATGTTTTCTCTAGAGGTTACTCTTGAAAGAGCGACATACAGTTGGCCATGTGAAAAACAGTCAACGCTCAAATCTAAGCCTGCAACGTTGAAGGTTTGACCCTGAGATTTATTAATGGTCGTTGACAAAGATGTCTTTACCGGAAATTGTAAGCGCTTAAATTGGAATGGTAGATCCGATGGTATCAGAGGGATTCGGGGAATCAATACATCTTCTCCGGTACCACATCCTGTGAGTATTGTGCACTCTATTATGAAAGTTTTCAGTGATTTTACCAGCAAACGCATGCCATTGCAAAGTTTAGGTGGATTTAGGTTTCTTAATAAAATAACAGGACAACCTATTTTCAGCTCCATTTTGTGCGGAGGGAGTATAGACGAGTACAAAGAATTTAGAAATTCTTTAGGAAAATGAACAGCTTCTTCCAAATCGAGAACAGTATCGACCGAGTAGTATATTTTCGTCGGCGCATCAATCTTTGAGTTATTTACTTTATCTACTTGTTCGTTAGTTGGTGACAGAATAGCTCTTTCTTTAAACCAAGATATTGTCTTATAACTTATGTTATCAATGTCAGGATAAACATTATTGACTAACTCTTGGATGTTGTCTATCAAAACACAAAGGTTTTCTAGGTTAATCCTTCCCTCACTTTGTGTTAATTCTCCATTGAAAACTTTTAGCAGCATCTCTGGAAATAGCCTGTTCTCACGTGAAGATGACGAAATCCTCATATTAGTTTTAAGCTGTAATTTATTGACATGCGACCAAAGGTGGAATCTTTTTAGCGAAGCATTTATTTCGTCAGCACGTGTTTCTCAAGTCACAACTGGTAGGATTTGACGGAAATCTCCTGAGAACAGAATTGTGCATCCACCCATAGGTGAATTTTTGTTGCGCAAATCGCGCATTGTCCTATCCAGTGCTTCCACATACGTCTTGTTTGACATAGTAGCTTCATTCCAGACTATTAATGAGCAGTCGTACATCAATTTTTCTGAATTGCTCTGTTTAGAAACACTACAGACGCTGTTATCATCATCGGTGGCGATTTTGAGCGGGAGCTTGAATGTAGAGTGTGCGGTTCGGCCTCCTTCCAAAAGAGTGCCGGCAATGCCGGATGACGCAACAGCTAACGCAACATCTGATCGATGTTTAATCGTGGCTCATCTTGAGCTATATTTTGTAAAAGTCCGTTTGATCATATAATGTTTCTCTTGTGTATTCGGCACTGTTAGTTAAATCAGAGTTAGTAGTATTAGCTGGCATCGGCAGCCCAAAATCCTTGATCGTTTTACCCGAAAGTAATTGCACTATTTTGTTTAATTCAAATAATTCTTCGTGAAATATGTTTTGGTCATATTGTACATCAACAGAGTTTAACTCTTGCCGTCGCCGAATCAGAATATCACTGGCCATATTTTCTTGAAATTTATTCCATAGACTAACAGAATCAGTTACTTGACAAAACACTACTATGGCGGCAAATAAATATCTTAATGATGTAGTTGAACTAGAAACAGGTGCTTCTGATAATGTATTTTCCCAGTGAGAATCGACTTCCAAGAGCACCATAGCTTTGCATGCTGTTTGATAAGTATTGTAAACAACACCTTGTAAAGTTCTTAGGTGAGCAAAGGATGTCGGGCCTTTTACAATATGAAGTAACATTCTCAGATAAAAGCATTCGCTGTTGTTGGGATGAATCACATAGACTCTGTCAAGAGCATCCGTTTTTTTTCGCCGTTGAAAAGTTTTAGAACTCTGGTTCCATGCATAGTAACTTGGAACTCTGTCATATGTCAGTGTTTTCGCGAAATCATCTTGAGCACATAACTTGAAGAATGCTGTCAATGTTGTATCCGGCGGGTTATTAATAACTTCTTGTATATTGTTCTCAGTCAAATATACCCTTTGTCCATTTTCTAAATGAACTGCAAGGTGGACAATTGTGGGAGACCGGTCGTGCACTTCGAATGATAAAATCCTCCATACAGCTTCAGAGCTGCAGGTGTAACGTCCAGACTGATATATTTCCACTTCATTTGGTGATTGTATGCTGAAAGTGGCTTGATCACTGCCTTTATTAATGTACTTAGTAACATATTGGATTGACTTTATTGAATTGCACAACTCCACGTTGATGTGGGCATCAAAAATTTTCAAAAGGAGCGGATTATAGGGAACGATCCATCGCTTATCAATATCAATGTTTCGGACGGTAGCAATTTGCCCACCCTCTTCTGGCGATCGTCGACGATATTTGGGATATCCATCATCGCTAGTAGTTGTTTGAGTTTGGAACGACTTCGGGAATTCTTTGCTGCATTTAGAATCTCGCATACATGGAGAATTCGGGTTTAAAGTCCCGCAAGCGCCGTGTACCATATGTTTCTTTACGATTTCGTATAGGATAGGATCTTCATCTTTGTCCGGTAATTCAGCTGAAATACATACATATGTACATACATGCGTCCGAAATGAAATAATGCGAGCGATTCGTAAATACATACATACATACGTCACCATACGATGTAATTCAACATTAATGAGGTGTGGTGAGATTATCGCTTAACGCCTGTTGCTTCATTCGGTTGACAGCGAACAAACACACAAACAGCTTTTTTGGAAAAAGAGCTGCTTTTGTTCAAAAAATTTTGGAAAAATAACAAATAAATCAATTATTTTTTTTGATGCAGAACGAAAGTAAATATTTCAAAGTTAAACTTCAAGAAATTTCATTTTAATTGCTTGATTCGTTTATGCTTTATGGCCGTGAAAACAAAAAAAAATATTTTTTTTGCCACATTTTGACCGATTGCCACGCCCCCTTTATATATTTCTTCACATTATATTGATATAAACCTTCCTCTTCAATCAATCTATCTTTAAAAAAAACCGCATCAAAATCCGTTGCGCAGTTTTAAAGATTTAAGCATTCAAGGGGACAGAAAAAACGACTTTGTTTTATAATAAATATGTAGTGATGTACTGACTGCAAATCTTGTATCACAGCAATCAAATCTCCAAACAATCCAAGTAGAATTATCACATCCATTATAAATTCACTGATTACAACATGCAATAACATTAAGATTATCTGGCATGCTGGAATTGCAGGAAATGAAATTCCCGATGATACTGCTAAACGAGTTATTAAATCCTCTACACTAATGCTATGGTGTTTTAGTAGAGTGTAGATTCTCTCCATGCTATCCTACAAGTTTGTCGCCAAATGTCTTAAAGCCTTACGTTCGATTAGGGCATGGCCATACGATATTTACTCACTCCCACCTGCTCACTGGGAAAAGCCCATCCCTTGTACGGCGGACCAAACACAGTGCAACACCGGATCATTCTATGCAGAGAACGTTAATGTATAGAGAATTCTCAATGACGCGAACGCATGGAATTTTGAGGGGTACTCGTTTTGCGCGTGTAGTTCACCACAGACCAATTTTCCACCAAAAGTTAACAGAAATATACTCAACTGTTCAACTTAAGCAGCAGTTGAGTAAAATTCGTTTGTATGAAGGAAGAAAGAATGTTAACGCTGTAGGCTAGCTACAGGCACTTTATCATAGAAAAAAAATAAATACATATGCGAATTTCAATTGTGACTTAGAAAGAGCAGACTATGCAAAAATATTATGTCTGTCTAAGGGTGCTCTGTAAAACTTTGTTCTCTATAGAAAACGCTTCATTGCCACGCACACAGGAAAATGCAAATTTAAATGTGTGAATTTATGCATATGCGGGCACGGGCACTTGCCACAGAAAAAATATCACAAAATATGTCTCAGCATTGTGCTGTTGTTATGAACAGCGCTGCACAATTCACATACATATGTATTATGTCTGTATTATGTTAGTTGATCAACCAAATTAAAATCTATATATATAAAAATGAATGTTTGTCTGTATGTCATCGATGAACTCAAAAACTGCTGGACCGATTATTATAAAAATTGGTATATGTATATAATGGGTTGCCCATATTCGACGGACCCATGTGTTTTTTTAAGTCAAAGAAAAACACAATTTTTTTAACACACTTTTATTAGGTCGGGTTGTATGTATGTATGTATGTATGTATGTATGTATGTATGTATGCATGTATGTATGTAACAGAATCTTTGAGCTTAATTTTCACTGGCTTCTAAAAATCTGATCGACTTGAAATTTTGCACACTTATCAAGGACCGATGACAATGCAATAATTTGATAAAAGTTTTCCATTATCCTTATTAGGATTGCCAGGATTAATATTTTCTTTTTTTTACTGTGGGCAAAAAGTAAGGTGAATTTCGTTGTAAAATGAAAAATCTTTATTTATTCTTGTAAATCAGTTTCTCAGACTCCCTCCACGAAATAAGTTCTTCATCCCGATTACTTCTTTATCACGGCCGATAACTGCATAGCTCTAGTCTCACAGTCGATAAGAAAGGAATTAAATATAACACGAATATATCGAATCATTTATTCACTGACTGCAATGATAACAATAATTTTCATTCATAATAAAAAAAATCGTTTAAAGAAACTAAAAAACACGCTTTTTTGCTAATCTAACTAAAAAGTAGAAAATAAAAAATAGATTAAAAAAAATAAAAAAAAAAGCTTTTATTGCCAATCGAACTAAAAAGTAGAAAATAAATTTTAATGACAAAGATACCTATAATGAAGTAATAGCAAATCGAACGATCAGTCATAGTCAACTACCTCAGAACAGAACTATAACAAAAATTAAGATACAAATAGAATAATTCAAATTAGAGTTAAAAGCGTGGGATACTTGATATAGTAAATATTACAATCATTCTATTGGCAACTACTTATGTACAGAAGGTTATGAAAGTGAAGCAAAATGCATCCCACGCTTTTAACTCTAATTTGAATTATTCTATTTGTATCTTAATTTTTGTTATAGTTCTGTTCTGAGGTAGTTGACTATGACTGATCGTTCGATTTGCTATTACTTCATTATAGGTCCCTTTGTCATTAAAATTTATTTTCTACTTTTTAATTCGATTAGCAATAAAAGCGTGTTTTTTAGTTTTTTAAACTATTTTTTATTTATATTGACGATAATAATCATTTTATTTGGTTCAAGTATATTTGTTGACATAACTTTTTGAATATGATATCTCTCAAATGGCCGCCTTGAGCCTGTACGGCGTATTGAGCCCGTTTTGCAGCATTTTGTTCTTGTTCTTGAGCTCTTCTATGGTCTTTGGCTTATTAATATAAACCTTTGATTTTAAATATCCCCACAAGAAGAAGTCAGGTGGCGTTAAATCGGGCGAACACGGTCGCCAGTCAAAATCGCCATTTTTCGACATCAAACGACGAGGAAACAATAAAATAAAGTCAACTTTTTGTTTGTGTTCGCTAACCGGCCGTGTCTTTGCACCGAATTAAACCAAACTTACACACATTGTTAAGAAGGTATTGAAGATGGTTGCCGTATAGTTTGGATACCTATTGGTGGATAGGGTTCGAGATATAGGTCAAAACGTGGACCCGGGTAACCTTCGGATGTGTATGTACAATATGGGTATCAAATGGAAGCTGTTGGTGAATGCTTTAGTTCAGAGTATTTTTCATGCCGCTCCGTGACTAGGGTCTCGAGATAGAGACCAAAACGTGGAGGCTAGAATGTGTTTGTACAATATGGATATCAAATTGAAGTTGTTGGTGAATGCTTTAGTACAGAGTATTTTTCATGCCGCTCCGTGACTGGGGTCTCGAGATATAGGTCAAAACGTGGACCCGGGTAACCTTCGGATGTGTATGTACAATATGGGTATCAAATGGAAGCTGTTGGTGAATGCTTTAGTTCAGAGTATTTTTCATGCCGCTCCGTGACTAGGGTCTCGAGATAGAGACCAAAACGTGGACCCTAGAATGTGTTTGTACAATATGGATATCAAATTGAAGCTGTCGGTGAATGCTTTAGTACAGAGTATTTTTCATGCCGCTCCGTGACTGGGGTCTCGAGATATAAGTCAGAACGTGGACCTGGGTAACCTTTGGTTGTGTATGTACAATATGGGTATCAAATGAAAGCTGTTGATAAGTGCTTTAATACGGGGTAATTTTCATACCTATTGATGACTAGGGTCTCAAAATATATGCCAAAACGTGGACCCGCCGTGTCTTTGCACCGAATTAAACCAAACTTACACACATTGTTAAGTAAGTATTGAAAATGGGTTTCGTATAGTTTGGATACCTATTGGTAGATAGGGTCTCGATATATAGGTCAAAACGTGGACCCGGGTAACCTTTGAATGTGTATGTACAATATGGGTATCAAATGGAAGCTGTTAGTGAATGCTTTAGTTCAGAGTATTTTTCATGCCGCTCCGTAACTGGGGTCTTGAGATATAGGTAAAAACGTGGACCCGCCGTGTCTTTGCACAGAATTAAACCAAATTTACACACATTGTTAAGTAGGTATTGAAGATGGTTCCCGTATAGTTTGGATACCTATTGGTAGATAGGGTCTCGAAATATATGCCAAAACGTGGACCCGACGTGTCTTTGCACCGAATTAAACCAAACTTACACATATTGTTAAGTAAGTATTGAAAATGGGTTTCGTAAATTTTGGTTGTAATTCGGAACACTGGCAACGCGTACAGCGTTCTTTTGAACCAGCTATAGTGTCATTTACTTTTTTAACGCTTGGGGCGGAACTGAACTGTCAAATTGACAGTGTGATTTACAATATGTCAATATTTCTTTCAGTTTGGATGCCATAGGGAGAAGACGTAAGTGCAAAGTGTAAACATTTTTTGTGAATTTTTTTGGAGTGGATTTTGGAACAGTGAATAATTTCTTCCGAAATTTGAGAATTTAATGTGTCATCCGAATGTTCAAATGAAATTATGTGTTCGTGGAAAAAAACATTTTTTTCGTTTTTTTTTTTTTGAAAAATATAAATGGATAATGGTTAAAAAGGCTCCAATGCTTAATAAAACATATAAATTGAAACGAAAAATTCATGGATGATCAGGAAAAAACACGATTGTTTCTTAGTTATTCATTTGCGTTGATTTGAAATTTAAAAACTATCTTTTTTCCTGATTTTCAATTTATATTTTATATTTACTCAAAAACAAATAGAAAAACAAAAAATATTGTTTATGCCAAAGCGCTTGAATAAAGAATAAAGAAATAAATAATATGAAAACCATATCTTTTCTGTTCTAAACCATATCTATTCTATTTTAGTGTGCCCAGCGAAGCGGGCCGGGTTTGCTAGTATCATATATTTTCCTTATTTTTCTTTTCGTAATTGACGGCTAGTTCGATCGCTAAAGCTTCAGCCGTGAAGATCAAGCACACGAGATAAAGAGGCCATTGTGTTATTGTGTCTCCGTTTTTATTGGTGACAGTTAAAGAAGTGTAGTCAGAGGGATTCGTCAGTGTAAATAAAATTCCATTGTAATTGTAATGAGCTTAAGTCTCTAATTGTGATTGAAAAGTTAAGTTTGTCATATTTTGCTTAGACCGGCTGAGTAAGGCGTCTTTAAATGATTTGGCGCTGATGTGCCAAGGGGGAACAATTTTATTAACGAGTCCTTGGCTGCGTTTTTCGTGAGATTACATTGTTCAAAGCATTAACCAGGATTGTGTTCGTGATAACGAAATATTTCATACGGTTTTGCGTATGAAAGATGTTTAACAGTGTCCGTAGATTGGTATACCGTAGTCAATTTTTATAGCAGGAGTGCTGCGACTACATTAACAAGTGTAGTTGGGTGAATATAACTATGTTTGCTAGAAAGGTATTTCATGATGTTTAATCTAATTGATAAAGATCTTCTAATATAGTTACAGTATAACTTACAGGAATACTTAGAATCTATGATTAATCCTATCGACCATTATGAAATATCATTAAGAATATCTGTAAAGGTGTTTATACGCTCTTAAAAAAATTTTGCCTGCGGAATTAAGTTCTGCAGCTCGCAGGACCTTTTCCAGCATCAGATTAAAGAAGTCACACGCCAGTGTGTTACCCTTGCTGAAAACTCGTTTGGTATCAAACGGCTCCGAGAAGTCCATCCCAATTGTTACGGCGCGGCTGGTACGAGTATTGAGCAACATCATTTTGCATAGCTCTATTAATTTTGGGGGGATACCAAATTCAGACATTGCGGCATGTGGTTAACTTATTTCATGCTGTTGAATGCAGCTTTAAAATTGACAAAACTATGGTATTTGTCATTTTTCTCTTCACGGGTTTTTTCCAAGACTTGCCGTATTATGAATACCCGGGCGATTATGGATTTTCAGGTCTAAAGCCACACTGATAGGGAACAATCAGATGGTTGAGTGTGGACTTCAGCCTTTCACACAATACGCTGTAAGACGAATCCCGCGGCAATTGGCACAGATGCAGTATCACTCTTCTCATGGATTGGGCAGAGCACACTTAAATTCCAATCAGCAGGCATGTTTTCATCCGACCATATTCTGTATATTAGCTGATGCATGCTCCTTACTAGATCCTCGCCGCCATATTTGAATAGCTCATCTCGGCTCGCGCGGCTTTGTTGTTCTTTAGCCGTGATATCGCTCTTTACGCATATCAATGTCAGTAACCAGATCGCCGTCTTTGCTCTTACAAGAAAACGCCCCGGGTTTGAAACCTTCCGAAAGCCGTCGAACTTTCTTATCGAAATATCTGGCGTTTTTTCTATTGGCTAGCATCTCAACCACCTCGCACTCACGTGTTTCGGCTTCTCATTTCTTCAATCTGATAATACGTCTGCCCTCATATTTCAGCTCTCGATAGTGATATCACATAGCTCGCGTTGCGCCCAACATCACAGCGTGTCAACATCTTTTCTGTGCACGGTAGCATGACATTCCTCGTCGTATCAACTGTTTTTACGCGCTCGCCGAAATCGATTTCTTCTTCGGCGGCAGTACGTTAAGAAAGAGGAGTGTTTTTCCATTGCTCGTGCGTGCTCGATTGTTGGGCAGTACCCTCTGAGAGCAGGAATGAAAGTCGATTAGGGAATCTTCTGGCTGCCTGTTGCGATTGCAGTTCTTCGGTGTCGAACATTCTTTGTGTAGTTAGATGCACGTTTTTTGCAGTACAGAGGCGTGTGCTTATTTTGGCAGCAAACAGATCATGGTCCGAGTCAATGTTGGGTCCTCGGATCGTACGTACATCTAAAACACAACATGATCGATCTGCTTTCGCGTTTTCCGGTCAAGAGACAGCCAGGTAGCTTGGTGTATCTTTGTCTGCTGCTGCAGACTACCATGTTTCGGGCCTCGGTGAAGTCGATCAGCCTCTGTCCGTTACTGGATGTTTCGTTGTGCAGACTGAATTTTCCGACTGTAGGACCAAAAATTCCCTCCTTGCCCTCCCTGGAGTTGAAGTCGCGCGATGTTTATGTCGTGGCGGGGACGGCGCTCTTAGGCACGTTCCAGGCACTCAGTGTGGCAATCTTTGGCCGAATCGTCCTTCTCTTCCGTCATTGTATGGACGCAAATGAGTGAGATGTTTGATGTGGATTATTGCGAGACGCTCATCCAGTTTTTCTCCCATTATAAATCCAACACCGAATTTGTGCTCCTTATTATGGCAACTGTACTAGGCGTCGCACGGTGCAATGCGTTTCTTGTCTTACCCTTTCTATCGTTTCTCTTGAATGGACATCAACCAGTCAGACAGGGGCACCTTCCCCTTTAAGGTACCGGACATTCCAGGTGCATGCCCTCAAATTATAAATCTAGCTCGTTTGCAGCAGTTGTCATCAGAGTAAGCAGTTCTCATCCGAGGTGTTGCGTAGTTTCTTTTTTGTGGGGGAGGTTTTAACGTGGCGGGTCCCAAAACCAGCGTGCAACGAGATATTCTGGATTGATTCGCCTTCTCACATTAGCTCGCTCTAAAACGGATATTCGGGAGCTATCCAAAAGATACTTGGACAAGGCCTCGAAGATGTGAGCTGCTTAGACCATATGCATAAGAATAGTCCTAGGTACTCCCAAGTGAATGGCAATTAGGGACTATCCCTACTTGCGTGGACTTCTACACAGCGAACCAACAGCTTGCTTACTTGAAATTATGGTTGGAGGGTTTGCAATATGCTAACATAGGTTTTGGCGGGAAATGCGTCTGCGTTTCTCGCTAAATAGGGTTCATTTAGTAAAATTATTGAAGGAAAAAGGGACTGCACCAAGCTATTAGTTATTATAAAATCTATTCATGTTCCATTGTAAAATTGAAATTAATGTTTTTTTATACATTTTAAATTTGCGAATGAGAGTTAAACTTCTCAACTTTATTATTTTATATTATTTAGTTTATACACTTTCTTATTTAGTTTATACACTTTCTTATTAAGCTTATTGTGTAGTTATTCGTCATCAGAAGACATATCTCAGTAAACTTCGGTTCAAGAGATAGATAAAGGTATTTGGATCCTTCAGTCAAAAAGTGTGTGAATGAGTGTGCGAGGGTAAGCTTGTTCAAGTTGAGTGAGAGAGTAGTAGTTTGCGTCTTGTTAAGGGCAGTGAGGCGTGCTGAAAGCGTGGTAGTAAGTTTTGGGATTTTGAGTGGCTGTTTCGTTGATTAATGTAGTGAATGTATTCATGTAAGTTTTAGTGCAAATACAGGGTGGCTGATGAAAGCCGCTACCAAAAAAAAATTGAATAACTTTTTTTCTTTTTAAGTTATCTGTTCCATTTTTGTTTTAATTTGCAGATTGATCTTTAAAATTTATTAAAATGGATAACTGGGACACGCAAACAAGAATTTGGATAGTCCGCCGCTATCACGCACTGGAGTCCGTAGTTTTGGTACAGAGAGAGTACAGGCGGATGTTTGGCGGCGATCCCCCGAGCAGATGGACCATAATGAGACTGGTGAATAATTTTGCTGAGCAAGGAACAGTCGCAAGAAGGCCTTATCATCGAAACCCACCAGTTCGGACGGAGGAAACGATCGCTGCTGTAGCTGCAGCTATACAAAGCAATCCAAGGGTTTCAACAAGAAGCTTATCTGCTCAACTTGGTGTCAGCCGACAGTCTTTGCAAACAATAATGCACACAGATTTAGACTTATTTCCCTACAAAATTCAAATGGTTACCAAACTGAATGCAGCAGACTTCCCGATTCGCTTGGAATTTTGCCAGAAGATTCTGCAAATGGTGGAAGAAGACCAAAACATGTTAAACTGCCTTTTCATGTCTGATGAGGCCCATTTCGATTTAAACGGCAATGTGAACAAACAAAATTGTCGAATATGGAGTACTTCTAACCCACAGATACTCCACGAGACGGAATTGCATCCTCATCGCGTGACAGTGTGGTGTGCGGTTTCTTCACACTGTATTGTCGGGCCTTATTTTTTTGAAGAAAATGGTCACACCGTTACGGTTACTGGAGACCGTTATTTGAAAATGCTGAAAGAATTTTTCTATCCAGAACTACGCCGAAAGAGAATTGCTTTCAACTCTGTGTGGTTTCAACAAGATGGGGCAACGTCTCACATAGCCCAGACTGTTATGACAGAGTTGCGACGAAAATTTCCCAATAAACTGATTTCAAGAAACTCCGAATTTCGTTGGCCCTCCAGGTCGCCTGACCTTACTGCACCTGACTTTTTCTTGTGGGGTTTATGTAAACAAGAAGTTTATAAAACAAAGCCAACAAATTTGGATGAACTAAAACAATCCATTCGGGCAACAATTGCGGCTATTCCTGTCGCAACTCTCAAAGCAGCAATGAACAACTTTTTACTAAGATGCCGCACTTGTGTCAACGAGCATGGGGGGCATTTAAATTCAATTATTTTTAAAACTAGTTAAGCTACATTTAATAAAGTTTAATGACCTTCAACTTGAAAAAAAAATAAATGAATTCCATACACTAAAAAAAAAAGTTATTTGAGTTTCTTAGTGTAGCAAAATTCATCAGCCACCCTGATTATAGGTAAAGGAATATGATGCATTAGCAACGGAATGAATGTCACTTGGAGCTGACTTATCGAGTAATGAGATAGATAAAAAATTTGATGAATTAAGAGCTGAATTAATTTCTCTTGGAGCTAAGTTATCTTGATGGCTACCTTGATCAAAATGTTCCCGATTATCTTGTCTAATATGTTTTGTGGTCAGCGATGCTGTTGAATTGTATATCTTAATCGTTTCTCGCATAGTACATTTTTTCGTTGCTTTTATTGTTTGAATTTTCTTTACTTTACTTATGTTTGGGGCATTTGTTTTTGTTGTTGTAACAGCAACACTAAATCCATCAGTACAGTGTAAATCACAGGTCGTCTTCGTCTAACTCATATAAAGGTAGGCTAAGGAAAGTTGCTGTTTCGACAGTTTGGTTCAAGAGGGAGAGGGGTGTTAGATGAGTGGGTTTGATGGGGCATGTGAAAAGGTGGTTAGTGTCGTGCGGGGTGCCTTCACATGCAGGACATATGTTTAGTATGTCGGGGTCGATTCTGGATAAATAAGAGTTAAACTTGCTACAGTATCCAGAATGTAATTGTGCCAATGTTTAGCGGGTTTCACGAGGAAGCTGAAGCTCTTCATCTGCTGTAGGTGGTGGTTGGACTCCGATTACGGCATTTGGTGGTCGGTAGCTTAAGAAATTGGTAAGGGTCTCCCGAATAATGTCGTTTATCTTCTATCAAAACACTGCCTGGTCCAGTAGTTGTCTATTCCGGCCGGCCAATTGCCTTAAATGTCGATAGCAACATTTCTTTGTCTGTTCCCTAAGTGCTGCCGGCAAGCGATTTGAGGACCTTGCTGCGATTTTGGACTTTAGTGGCAATTGCGGTTGTGTGCGCAGAGAAGGACAGCAAACTGTCAAAGATTGCATCCAAAATTTTGGGATTGTTAAGAGTCAGAATTGGTGTGTCATCGACTTTTACCTTGAGTTGCAGTTTGACCTCGTTTGTCCAGGTGGTAAAGAGGGTCGCCGTGAACTTTGTGTGGGAAAGTTGGAGATTCCTCGCAGTTAAAAAGCGAGAATGATCGTTAAGATACACGATTGCTTAGGCGCACAGGCCATTAATGTTATTGCCCGACGCCATTATCGTGCAATCATCAGTGTATGAGACCAGAGAGACTCCCTCTGGTAGCTGCGGGAGCTTCGATAAATAGAACACCTTGTTTGATCCTCCTCTGTTTAGAGATTTGGTCTCTAAAAAATACTGACGAGTGTCTTCTCAGATAGTTAGCGGACCACCTCTTCAGCCCTGACGGGAATGTCGAATGTGAAATGTAATCTGTATATATATATAATAGGCGCGTACACCCTTTTTGGGTGTTTGGCTGAGCTCCTCCTCCTATTTGTGATGTGCGTCTTCATGTTGTTCCCCACATGGAGGGACCTACAGTTTCACGCCGACTCCGAACGGCAGATATTTTTATGAGGAGCTTTTTCGTGGCAGAAATACACTCGGAGGTTTCCCATTGCCTGCCGAGGGGCGACCCCTATTAGAAAAATGTTTTTATTAATTTTGGTTTTACCAAGATTCGAACCAATGTTCTATCTGTGAATTCCGAATGGTAATCACGCACCAACCCATTCGGCTACGGCGGCCGCCTAATCGCGTGAAATATCTGGCAGTATCTAAAGTCTTCTTCAAGTTCAACGCTACTAGGATAGTCCTCTCGCAGGGGCGGTTTTGGTTAAGCCCCCGGTTTATCTCGGTGTTTCTGACGGTGAGTGCTGTGGTGGTACCGTGAACTCCTCGGAAGCCATGTTGATGTAGGGCTGGAGTCAGGAGTTTCACGTAGAGTGGGAGTAGAAGGGCTTCAAGTGTCTTCACTACTAGGAAAAGGAGAGTTATCGGCCGAAAACATTCCCTCCGGTTGGCGGGCTTCCCAGGTTTCAGAGTAATGCCACTCTCCCTGCTTTTCACTTGTCGTGGATAATGAGAGTGGCCAAGGACAGATTGAAAACCCTTGTGAGATAATCTACTCTTTATGAACCCAACTTTTTCAGCATCAGCATGCTTAATCCGTCAGAGCCAGTGGCCTTAATGACTTTTGATTTCGTTGATGGCCCTTCGCACCTCATTGTGCAGACGTCTGATAATACGACGCTTGGACCTGTCGACCGGAGGATGCTGTGTGAATTGCCGGCTAAAATAGCTCGCGCATCTCTCTCTTCGGATCCGACGAAGTGCAACCGTTGAACCTGGTGGCCACCTTTTCGTTGTGCTTCGTCAGGTTCGATAGCGACTGGCACGGTGTACCAGAGCTTACTCACACCAGGGGTAAAGTTACATGCCTTAAGGTGCTCAACCCATTTGCCGCGCTTGTGTTAGATGACCAGTTGCAGAATCTCCGAACTGAGATCCTTTACCCGGGGGTCCCGGGATCGACCTAGCGTGGGTGCTCACGCTTGTTTGCTAAAACGGCTGCTTCGGCTGGGAAATTAGGACGTAAGTCCTTGATAGTTCTAAAAGAGATGAAGCGAGCCGCAGCAGCTGTGAGCACCTTGCGGAATGCGCGATCACCTGCGGGCACATCAGTGGGTATGAGAAGAGTGACGAAGATGTCCTCAGTGAATTTCGCGAAGCCGGCCCAATTAGCTTTGTTAAAGTTAACATAAGACCGGTGATTTGCGGGAACAAAGTCGGCAGGTCTCTCAATCGAGACGATAATGGGCAAGTGATCCGATGCAAGCGATAGCATAGGTCGCCAGGTTATGCTATTTGTGAGATCAGCGATAGCAATTGTTATGTCACGCGAGCTGCTGCAATTGCCCACTACCCTGGGGCGTCGTTCTTCACCGTGCCAAATGGGGAATCGTCTATCTGCTCTGCCGATAGTTGTAGGCTTGAATACGAAATATCGTGATGCGCATTAAAGTCACTTACAACCAATCGGTTTTTATCTCTGATGAGCGCACCTATATCAGGGTAATATCAAGCCGGGCAGCACGTGACAGGGAGTATGTATATATTAAAATTTTGAGCTCGGCATCACCTGACCGGACAACTATACCTTGATATTCTAAGATGTTGTCCCTGCGGTCGATGCCTTCATCGATGGTACGATACTGCACTGTGTGGTGGAATATGAACTCTAGGCCAAGACCGTTTCCTCGCTCGTGATTTTGGCTGTGCACGTTAATGCCGTCCCTGGTTATCAGTGAAAAGCTAGCGTGACAACGTAGTCAGTTGTCCCCGCACGGGTAGGGCGCACACCAAGTTGCACCAGCCATTGCATAAATTGCATTTGACTGATGCCAGGTTCTGACGTATTCTGGTCTGACACACGGAACAGACTGTGCGGTGGACCACGAGCTGTTGGTTTGTTCCCGCACTGGGGTTGAAGCAGGAGGGACGGGGATGGGCTATGTTGGGGAGTTGTGTTGCACCGATAAGCTCCTTACCGTAGAGGTATTGTTTGTGGTGGCGGTTGGTAGTGCCGGCCTATCAGGGGGCATGGTAGCCGTTGAGGCATAAGACGCCTGCTGGCGGGAGCAACGCGAGGCCACATACCGTGTGGACCAATACCTATGTGTCATAAGGCCTGAACAGGTCTTAAGGTGGCTCCACCCGTTGCACTTATTGCACCTAACCGAGGTAGAGTTCGGGTGAAGCCGTTAATGCAAACGTAACAATAAAATACCTCTGGCCCAGGGTTGTATTGATATCAATAGTAAGCCCTGAGAAGAAGTACTTGGAGCAAGATCGCTGCATGGAATTGCTCCTGAGACGATAGAGTGGGCTGAAATACGGTTCTCTAGAAAGGGCTAATTTACTGGTGCGCATACCGATAAGTTTCCAGTATGAACTCACGATTGTGAAAAGCACATGGGTGAGAACGGTGAGAGAAAAGTATACAAGTTCAAGAGATAACCGCTCAGATTTTAGTGACAGTCGAAGACTTCGCGCGATATAAAATGACTACAATCACATCATTGACACCACAAATCTATATTTCAAATTTACTTCTTCTTCTTAATTGGTATGATAACCGCTTACGCGATTTTGGCTGAGTTGAATAAAGCGCGCCAGTCGTTTCTTTCTCGTGCTAACGTTCGCCAATTGAGCACACAAACTGAAGCCAAGTCCTTCTCCATCTGATCTTTCCAATGCAGAAGAGGCCTTCCTCTTCCTCTACTACCACCAGCTGGTACCGCATCGAATACTGAGCGTCTGTATCCATTCGGACGAGATGACGCAGCCTATGTAGCCGCTGGATCTTTATTCGCAGCGCTATGTCTAAGTCGTCGTAAAGCTCATACAGCTCATCGTTCTATCGCCTGCCATATTCGCCGCTGCCAACGTGCAAAGGTCCAAAAATCTTACGCAGAATTTTTCTCTCGAACACTCCAAGCGTCGCTTCATCGGAAGTTGTCATCTTCCACGCTCCTCCGCCATACGTAGAGTGTTAGTTTTGTTCGTCGAGAGGACTTAACTTCTCATTTGCCTGCTTAGTCCAAAGCAGCTCTTGTTGGCAAGAGAAATTCTACGTTTGATTTCAAGGCTGTCATTGTTATCAGTGTTAATGCTGGTTCCTAAATATACGAAGTCTTTTACAACCTCAAAATCATAACTGTCAACAGTGACGTGGGTGCCGAAAGCGAGTGCGCCGACTGTTTGTTTGATAGCAGGAGGTACTTCGTTTTGTCTTCGTTCACCACCAGCATTATTCGATTTGCATCTTTATCCAGTTTTGAAAAGGCAGAATTGACAGCGCGGTTAATAAGGTCGATAATGTCTATATCATCGGCATACGCCAACAATTGTAGCTCTTATAAAAAATTGTGCCTGAGCGATTAAGTTCTGCGGCTCTTACGATCCAAAATAAATTCAACTGCTTCTCTGTAAAAGTGTGATCGCTTTTTTCTGTAAAATGAATGCATAATCTTTATATATATAAAAGAAAGTCATGTTAGTTACACTATTTATAACTCGAGAACGGCTGAACCGATTTGGTTGAAAATTGGTGAAGAGGTAGCTTAGAACCAGGAGACGGGCATAGGATACTTTTTATCCCATTCGAACGCGTTTCCGTTAAGTCACTATAAATTAAGGGTATAACAAAAACGCATCTGATATGGAATAACAAAACGCCAATGACAGCTAAATGTAATTTTGTCTATGGTTAAGTAGCACATTTGATAATATAAATTTTGTCAGAAATATATAATCACATTAATTTGTATTCTCTTTGAATCATCATTATCAATGCCGTGACAAAGACGATCGAGTCTTTCCTGACAAAGCCGTAATGCAAGAAAGATACGAGACATTGCGAATGAAACGACTGAAGAAGCACAAGGAATTGCCCGTGAAGAGCGCCTCGTTAGTATGGCTCGACTTCGTGCTTCTCAATCACAAGAGCAAAGCGAGGCAGCCCGTGAAACGGCTCGGTTAGCAATGCGAAATCGTCGAGCGAATAACAGAGATAAACAAGTAGATCATTTTCGACGCACAAGAAGAGAATTATCAAGTGCTGATTTGAATCGAGCAGCGTTTTGATATGATTGCAACACTGATTACTGCTTGCATCCTAGCGTTTGCATTGGGCCAATGAACGTTGTTTGCGAGTATTGTGACGCATTGAAGTTTTCCGGAGAAACGCCCGGATTCTGCTGCCTTAGTGGAAGAGTGAAACACAAGCCCACCAAAACTTTGCAACGGTACGCGTTTGGTGGTAAATAAATTGATGAACAATGTGATTTACCCGACGATATTCAAAGGAAAATTCGAAGGTGAAGAAGTTCTCATTCCGAGGATCCCGATAATCCCAACCGATCTTCCGTTTGAGTTTAAAAGACTTCAATTTCCGATTCGTCTTGCATTCGCCATGACTCTTAACAAATCACAAGGCCAATCCTTGAAAGTTTGTGGTCTGAATCTAAAAAATCAATGTTTCTCACATGGTCAATTATATGTGCCATCTGCGTTGTTTGTTCTTGCACCTAATAATAAAACATAAAATGGCGTGTATCACAAGGTGCTTAACTGAAGAGTGCAATCTATTAAAGCTTCATTGAAATACTTGATTAATAAAAAAATTAACTTAATAAAACCAAAAATCTGTTTTTTTATTGCCTCTAGGGCGGAACAAAGTTCGCCGGGTCAGCTAGTTAATAATATTTAACAAAAATTTTATTAGAGTTATTTTACAATCCTGTTTTCTTTGCGGGCGTCCGTTTTATTTAGTCTTTACTTTGACGTTTCTCCTCACATCCGTTAATATAATTACCGATAAGACAGGGTTGTATGTAAAAAAGTATGATTATAATGAAGGATTATTTTATAATCTCAGATTTAGGGAGAGAAATTTTGTATAAGTAATCTCGCTTTTTAATTATGGGACGAGAGTCAAACACGAAAAAAGTAAATAATCTACTTATATGTGAACGTATTATTAGATAATGGTTAATTCAAATATAAGTATTTTCACAAGAAAAGCCAAAATTAAACATAAATAAGGTAAATCATAACATTCAACATAATTGGTAAGAATTCAATGTCAGTAAACAATTATATAGAAAAAATCCTACTAATATAGGTAAAGAAACTAATATAGTATAAAATAAAAGATAAATTCTAGCTTGTAGGATTGATACCGTCATCCTAAAATCAATAATAAAGTAGGAATTAATCTTCTTTCAAAAAGTAAATAAAATTTAAATAAGTTTATTTTACCAAAAGTTAAAACTAAATATGATAACAAATTAATTACATTAATTAAAAAAATACTTGTCGTTACCATATTTATTAATAGATTAGCTCAGCCTCCAATCGCTGAGTTGGCTCATAAACAACAGGCTTAGGCGTGGTTTTTAGTCGCCTCTTACGACAGGCATCCGTTACCTCGGGCAAATTCAAAGCCTTCTAACACGCGGGGGGAGCATAGTTCATAGTTAAGTAAAAGCACAAAACTTAAACCTTATTCTAAAACTATTTTTACTTAATATAAATTACATTTTGTATAAAACATAAAAGCGCACTTTGTAGAGTTAGTGCATTAAAATATCCGCTTGAACCTTTTATGTGTGCCACCAGGCATCCGGTAAGGTATGGGGACGAACATATTTCTTGTGATTGTTGAAACAGCAAAAACATTCCCCGTAAATGTTTGGAGAATGCTGCTGGAATAAAAGTTCTTGGCCGGCGACGTAAAATCTTCTGCTATCATATTGATAATAGATTTAGCCTTCATACGCTTTGTTGCTTTTTAAAACAAATTAACAATAAAACACCAAAAAACTGGGAGGGTTGATATCAATGTTGGCGCCATGTCTATGTCGTCGTAAAGCTCATACAGTTCATAGTTCCATCGCTTGCGACATTTGTCGTTGCCAACGTGCATTAGTCCAAAACTCTTCCGCAGAATCTTTCTCTCAAACACTCCAAGTGACGCATCATCGGATATTGTCATCGTTCACGCTTCAGCACTATACGATAGGACGGGCATGATGAGAGCCTTGTAGTGTATTAATGTTTTTCGCCGAGAGAGGACTTTACCACTTATTTGTCTACTTAAGATATTCTACAATAGATTTCCAGGCTGACATTATTATCGGTGTTAATGCTGGTTCCCAAATAAACGAAGTGACGTGAGTGCCGATACGCCAGAGCGCCGACTGTTTGTTTGATGAGAGGAGGTACTTCATTTTGCTCCCTTCATTCACCACCAGACTAATTCGTTTTGCCTCTTTATCCAGTTTGGAGCAGGCAAAACTAACAGCGCGGTCGTTAAGGCAGATGATGTCAATATCGTGGGCAACTCCTTTCCATGCTGTCGAATGCAGCTTTGAAATCGACGAATTGATGGTGTGTGTCGATTCTCCTTTCATGGGTATTTTCCACGATTTGGCGTATTTGTGAATAAAGCCACACTGATTAGGTCCAACCATTTGGTTGAGGGTGGGCTTCAGCCTTTCACACAATACGTTCGCTAGAACCTTACACGCGGTATTTAGAAGACTATTCCCCCGATAATTGGCACAGATTGCACGACCATGCATCTTATGGATTGGGCAGAACACACTTAAGTTCCAATCAGCAGGCATGCTTTCATCCGACCATATTTTGCATAGGAACTGATGCATGCACCTTAATAGCTCCTCAGGAAATCGCCCCGATCTTGAAACCTTCTGCAGGCTGACAAACTTTCTCGTAGAATTTTTACTTTGGCCTCTGATACGAGGCTCGGGTTGCGCCCGATCGGAGCGTGACCTTTGCACGGTAGCATGACATTCCTCGTCATTCCAATTGTGTTTTCGGGCTTACCGAAATCGAATTCTTCTTCGGCGGCAGTACGTAACGAACGAAGAATGTTGTTCCATTGCTCGTGCATGTCTAATGGTTGGGCAGTACTCTCTGAGAATAGGAGTGAGAGTCGAGTGGGGAATTTTGGGTGGAACAATATAATGATCCGAGTCAATGTTGGGTCCTCGGATCGTACGTACATCTAAAACAATAGAAACGTGTCTTCCATCTAACACAACAGGATCGATTTGGTTTCGCGTTTCCGATCAAGAGACGGCCAGGTAGCTTGGTGTATCTTATTATGCTGGAATCTGGTGCTGCAGAATACCATGTTTCGGGCGAAGTCGATTAGTCTCTGTCTGTTACCGTTTGTTTGGTGTGCAGTTTGAATCTTGCGACTGTTGGATCAAAAATTCCTTCTTGCCCCCCTTGTGCATTGAAGTCGTCAAGCACGACTCATGGGCGAAAATAAGTGAGATGTTAAAGAAGAAGGTCGTCCACCTGAGTAACCGACTGTACTTGGCGAAGAAGTCCATCTCCCACAATAAATCCAGCACCGAATTTGCGCTCTTTTACATGACAACTGTAGTGGACGTCGCAAGGTTCCATATTTTTCTTGCCTTGCCCCGTCCATCGTATCTCTCGAATGACAGTGATATCAGCCTTTGTTCTTACGAGAACATCAACCAGCCGGGCAGAGGCACCTTCCCCTTTAAGGGGAATTGCGTAATTTTTCATTAGGAGGGATTTTTACCTGGCGGGTTCCAAGTCCAGTGCAGAACCAGCTATCCTGGGTTGCTTCGCCTTCTTACATTAGCTCGCTCTCGAACGGATGTTCGGGAGCTATCCAGAGGATACTTGGGCTCAGCTCGGAAGTTGTGAGCTGCTTGGACCATATGCGTAAGAATCGTCCTAGGCACTCCCAAATAAATAGCAACCAGTTACTTTCTTCATTTGAGTGGACTTCGGTGTATGGAACCAGCCCCCTTGATGGAAATTACGTTGATGAGTAAAGCTGAATGTGAACAAAAAAAGAACAAGTTTGTTTTTGCCCGGAGCTTTTCAGCCCATGTGTGAGAAGTAACAACCTAAAACATGGAATTACATTGACCACTAATAACATAAATTATAATTAAAATAAAAATATTAACATTAACAGCAATTCTACGGATAGTTTGAGTGAAAGGATAAAGAGTTTAGTAAGAGATGTGATCCTCTGGCGAGAATTGCTACTAATGAGGGTAGGCATCTAGTATATCAATCGTGTCTGGAATATATGAATAAAATGGTCCACCCAAATTTCAATTTACATATTCTTCATACACATTTAATAACTCTGATGCACTATTTGTTATCACAACCGCGGCAACTTCGTGTTCATCGCCCCCGAGTTAAGGGGTTATATACAGTTCGAAATCAATTATTTTTTATTTTATTTTTTTAATGTACATAGACTTAAGTATAAACACAAAAAATTTAATATCGTTCTGGTGAATATTTTCGAATTTACACGCAAATTTCAAAAGGCGTTTAAGAGTACTTGAAAGTGGTTTCCAACGCATTTTTCTCAAAATGGTGTTTTCAAAGTCGGTCACCAACATTACCCGAAAATGGCTAAACCGATTAGTCTCAAGTTTAAACCCAAGCTTTTTAAATACATTTTTTAGTAATTGATCGAAGACTTTTTTTGACGGATAAATATTTTTTTTTAAACAATTTAAGCCGAAATTGTGGTCAAAAATCGATTTTTTTTTAGAAACCGCCATTTCGTCAAAAAAATTATTTTGCTTATTCCTTCGATTAATTACTAGATTTAACATTACTTTAACGAAATCTGTTTGGTTTTTTAATTACAGAGGATCCAGTTCAGAGATATAGTGGTGAATCCAAAATTTTTGAGGGGAGCTCCCTGAAATCAGCTGTAGCTCCTTTCCAAATAAATATTTTTACTAATACTAAGTCTTAAAATACAGCTAAAAGATAACATAATATGTCAACAAATTTTTAGATCAATAAATTTTAAAGTTTTCTCAAAAAAAATTCTGGAAACTTTTTCCGGCCGTCTAACTGAATATAACGCCTTAAACAATTGTGTTGAGAAGCTCGAAAACTTTTTTTACGATTCTTGTTTTCTTTATTCAAGGTAACGACAAATGAGCAAGGTAACGACACATTTTTTCGTGCGTGCAGCCGGCTAAATCGAATTATAAGACGTTATCACGTCAAAGAACTGATAGCTCGACCTTCTGCTTTTAAGCGACTTTAATCCAATCCCTCCTATAGGGAAATTGGATAGAAAAATTTCAAGATCTTAAGGCAGATTGTTGATATGGTCTCCAAATAAATGAAGCATATTCCAATCTAGATCGAACAAACGCGGTAAATAGTAATTTCCTGGTGTAAGTGTCTGAGAAGTTTGAACTATATATAATATTACGTATAACAAAGCCGAAGATCGAGTATGATTTTGAGATAATATAATTGATATGACTTCAAAATGAAAAATTTGAGACAAAAATAGCTCTAAGGTCTTTGGAGTAATAATTGGTGGTTTCATCCACCGATTAAAGGGCCTTATTAGAAATATATGGCGACTTTAGAAGTGGCTTGAAAACATTTGAAATAGCCTAGATCTGGAGCCTAAGCACATCTTTGGGTTTCTTATTGAGGCAAAAGTTTTGAAGTCGCTTACATATATTGGGTGTCTGTCAAATGAAAAGCATCTGTTAATATCATTTAGAAATAAGACGATATTAGCACATGAAAACTAGAACACTACCTCGAGGTACCCTAGAAGTAGCAATTAAAGGGGCAGAAAATTCACCCTCAATTGTAACAAGGCAATTCCTTTCACTTAGATAAGATTTTAACCATAAAAGGAAAACCGAGTGAAACCCAAAAGAACCCACACAAAACAATTCTATGTGACACCATGTCAAACGTCTTAAAGTAATCAGTGTAGATGCAATCAACTTGAAGTCCACACGAAAATGATTCAATACATTATTCACTGAAAATGGCCAAGTCCGAAACAGCAATAATATCAACATCAATAACAATAATATTAACTCTTGATGGTATTTACCTTCTCAAGGTAAAAATAAATAAATAATTGGTGCTTACACTTCTGTTAGGTGTTTGGTCGAGCTCCTCCTCCTCCTATTTTTGGTGGGCGTATTGATGTTGTTCCACGAATGGAGGTACCTATGTACAATGCTAAGCCGACTTTTTAAAGAGAAGTATCGGAAGACCGTCCCCATTAGTCTGGATGAGGCCTTCAAAGCTAAAATTCTTTTTGAGATGTCCTCAGTGGAGAGATCCAAATTACTAAATTTAATAATGAAAACTGACTAGAGTGGGGAAAAGCATCCGAGTCACCATTGTCACGGACAAAGTTGGATTGAAAAAACTGAGTAAATCAATTGGTCAACTCTATAGGAGAGCTTGTTACTTGCTCATTCAGACGAACAACAGTTGGTACATTGTCCCCGGTAGTGTTGAATTTTATGAAGTCCCAAAACGCTTTCGACTTGACTTAATAATATATTATTCTCACCACTACGGATATATTTAGACAATTGAATTCTTTTGAAAAATACTGAAACCTAATACACAAATGAAGAAGTTGTCTTAATGAGGAAGAAGAAGATACAATCGTGCCCCTTCTGTGCCTTTGTCCTGTTCTATCCAGACGGATATTTGCTATTCTAGGCAGGCAATTTTTTAACGAATTGGAAGATCTCAGTTCTGCAGAAATAGGAGGTATTCTAAAATTTTTGAAAAGCACACACTGAAATTGAAATTTGAAAACGTCGAGCCAAGGAGCACTAGGAGATTTGGTTGTTCCTACAACACCCAGGGTAAAAAGTCCATTGTATTAAAATATCTATCCTCTTCAATAAAGGAGGGAAGGAGAAAAGTGTTAGAGAAAGAGATAGGAAAGAATAGAGACAGAGATAGAGATAGTTAGTCCTGTGAGCATTTTTCCAGATTCTTCAGTGCAGCTTTACGATGCCGTCCACCAAGCATTTACCCTCGAAAGTCGGCACGTCTTTCGACTCACCGATAACTTTCCAAAGATAGCTGTCAAGATAGTCTTCTTGCCCTTTGGACAGTAGACCGTCTTGTTTGTCGATATGTATCTCTACCGTCATTGCCTTTGCTGCCACTCTCTCGATTGATTCGCCAGACTTTGACGGAAGAGTGCTATTCGACATTTAAGGTCCCTTAGCTTTTGCCTTGTCAGGTAGAGGTTTGTCTGCCTTGGATTGGGTCGAGGAAGCAGGCATTTCCGATTCCCGTCTCTCGACTTTCCTCTTCTTTGCCTTTCTCCGCTTCCCGGTCGTTGGCACAGATTCCGTTTCGTTTCTGGAAGAGTGCAAAGTTACAGAGGAATCCTCTGTTCTGTCACGTTTTCCCGTTTCCATTACAGGTGTCGAAGTTGACAGAGCATGAGTACATACCTTAGCAAATGCTTCGGCTTTCTTCACCTTCTGTCTTCTTCGTTTGATCTGCCTTGCGGATAGACCAGCTCCTGCATTCGAACCTCCAATAACTTCAGTCTTTTTACCGGTACTTACCTGATTTGCACCAGGTTTTACCCTTCTCAAGAACTTACTCGGTACCATAGATCCATCTGAGTCTGATAAGAGATTGTCCGCCATCTCCACTTTCTCCACAACTTGTTCAGTTGCTTCGGATCGTTTCGACGTCAGTGTATCGCTCACACTCACTCGGCTTTCTATTGGCATAGCCAATGTGCCATGTTCCACCACTTGTAGTGCGCTTCCTTCGGAATCCAGGGTGTCAGTTCCTGTCATAAGGGGGTGTGGGGTTCGGGCCTGCACATCCGATACCCGAGTCGTCGATTGCTCGATGGGAGGATTTCCCGAAAGTGGGTTACCTCGTGCAGAGAGATCCATGTTTAACCTCCACATTGTAGGAGGTCCTGCCAGGTTGTCGGTACGGTACTCTCCACAGGGTACTTGGGTGGCAACCAATTCCGCGTTCCGCGGATGGGTGGATACCCAATTCCTATATGGAGCGGCCCTCTTAGTTCTTGGTAAGTTAATCTCCATAACATGGGGTTCAATCACCACTTAAGCCTCATCCCCGCGCCAAGGAGACCGACATGACAAGAAAAGCACACACTGGTTTTAGGAGAAATAGGGAAAGCTCCCCACACGGCATCACAATGGGCTATGAGCCTGGGTGCGCCCCACAGGACAAGCGCTTCAACCTAACCTAACCTAATAAACAAATGATGGTTATTAGTTGTTATGAATTTTCTGTTATAATGCTGCTGTGACGCAAAGTGTGGCTTAACAGCCTTCAAAATCCATATATAGACATTTTCAACAATAAGGCACTCATCAATAGACTGTTTGACGGATTTTACCTGTAGACGAGGTCATGGTGGACATTTATAATTGTGAAGAGAAACCTGTTATAATCTAGATTGTTACATGTTTTGTTTTAAAACAACATCTTTGCGTGTCTTTTGAAAGACCCTTTAAAAAGCAGTAATCGGTAGATCAACATATATGTAAGCTTATTAATTCTTGTAGGTTTCCAACAGTTTCCTGTGCAAATTTGTGCCTTTAACGCCCGATTTCTATAGTGGCCAGTTTTAGGGTAGAATGCCAGGTGAATATTCTCACGATGATTTGGGAGCTACTATTCCTTAATTGAAGAATCCGATCCGAAAGACTACAATATCGGAGTATGCCAACTATATATATATACACGTATTTATATGTACATATATATAACTGGCGCGTATACCCTTTTTAGGTGTTTGGCCGAGCTCCTCCTCTTGTTTGTGGAGTGCGTCTTGATGTTTTTCCACAAATGAAGGGACCTACAGTTTCAATCCTACTCCGAACAGCAAATATTTTTCTATAAGAAGCTTTTTCATGGCAGAAATACACTCGGAGGTTTGCCATAGCTTGCCGAGGGGCAACCGCTACTAGAAAAAACTTTTTCTTTATTTTGGTCTTTCGCCGAGATGCGAACCTACGTTCTCTCTGAATTCCGAATGGTAGTCACGCACCAAGCCATTCGGCTACTGCAACTATATGTATATAGCGATTCCAAAAAACAAAAACAGAAAGGGTTACATTTATATTTTTATAATTTATGTACAGTATGTCAAATAGGAGGGGGAGGTCGACTAAACACCCCAAAAGGGTGTACGTGCCAATTATATTTTATATATATATATTAACTGTATATATGTATATATAATTAATTAAATATTTATATATATAAATAATCATTCTTGATACAAGGTATGTGCATTTCACAGCAATATGTTGAGTGTGCATGGTGTATATATAATATTATATATGATATAATATATAATATGAGTACAATATTTTTTCGAGATTTTTACGTTTTTCTCCAACTAACACTTTTCTCAATAATTCCTCTTTGTTCGATCACTGGATTGCTAAATGAAAAGTCACGAACAAATGGTAACACAATTTGTTTGCTCTATCACACCCTCAACTTAAGACTGACTACTTTGTGCGAATGCTCATATACATGTGCGTAATAACACAGGTCAACAACGTTTTGTTCTAGAAAAGTGTAGGGTCATTTCCGAAGTAATTTTTTGCGTAGAATCCGAATCCGGGGTTTAAATTGCTCTATCGCGTCAGGACTTTGAGATATCCTAACCTAAAAGTGCAAAAAACGCTGTTTTTGCCCATTTTTGAGGTTATGTAGCTACGCAGATTTTGCTCCTCATAAAAAAGTAAACATAGTATTTTAAAGTATACGTCTTCTTCTTTTTAATGCCGTTGAGTGTGCTTAAATATCTTTATTTTTCACTGAGATATCGCATTTTGAAGTTTCCATATTTGTGAATTTTTCGATATTCGAAAATCCATTGAGATAACATGAGACGTGATACGGTCGATTACATAGTCGCACAAAAAAAAACATGGAGACTTCAAAATGCGATATCTCAGTGAAAAATTAAGATATTTGAGCAAACTCAACACATACATCTACAGACAGTTTGAAAAAGTTTACTTTTTTTCATTTTATTAATGATTCTTTGTATTCGACGATAAAGTAAATATTCATCCCATGTGAAAAATTACAATTAATACAGCTTTTAGTTACAGCGAACTAAACAAACTTGATCTAATTATGTACATATCCATAACATAAAAATGAGAATCGAACAATTATTTTATTCACTTTACTTTCATGAAATTTCATAAATATTAATTTCATATTTATCTGGAGCCTTTTGTGCGGTGTACGTACTGTAAGGGGAGCATATTAGCTATCTTATTTTGCGTGCTAATAGGAATACGCATTCATTTGTTCTGGTCTGCTATTTCCGACTTATCAGTGATCTGAGAAATTTAATTCCTAATAATTAAAATTCACAAGCTTCGTACACAACATTCGATGGCATATCCTATCGAAGCCTTAGAGAAAACGAAGCAAATCAGTCCTCAGTAGAAACTATCGGAATAAACTCATGCTGAAAGGGCACAAGTATGCTTTACACAGATTAGATCGGATGAGTAAAATCACAAAGAGGGTAATTAAAAGCTACGCTCTGAGTAATCGTTGGTTATTCAAAAAATATTAAGAAAGTGGCCATTGAAAGATTAAAATCTAAATAACGCCTACCAAATACCAGATCTTCGAAGCGGCTTGAGTGCAAGTAAGCTATCAACATGCATCTCATACATAAACTCGGAGCTACCGGGGGGAATGTATTACGCGCAAATTTATAGAGCACCACAATCACCAGAGCACCAAAAGAGAGTTAGCATCATGAATCGCAACGGAAAAACGTCAAACAGAATCGACTCAACAAATTTCGCATCATAAAAGTTTTCGTTCAGCCAGGATTCAAAAATTACGAAGTGACCATATTCTAATTGAGAGCTCAGCAAGCGGACGGACTCCATTTTGGCTCTGAGTCCCGACGTATTGCAATACTAGATTTTGAATATACGGCAAGCATAGTTAGAGCTTTCCTTCACTTCTGGTGCAGTAGCTGAGGATATTTTTGAAAAAAAAAAGAAAAAATTTAAAAGTCTGATCACAATATTTTCTGGCCAAATGTCTGACGAAAGCAGTTTGCCATAAAAAGAATCCGTTAACCCTAACTTAAAGTGTATGTCTAAATGAAATTCACGTCAGCATCTTTTTTCCCAAACTTAAAGGACGAAATCAATTTGTCATTGATACGAGCCACATAACTGATAACCGCAACAGCATGAGCAGTATATTTACCAGGAGCAGCAGAAAAGAATTTACAGCAGCACGAAAATCAGCAACTATAGGTGTTTTAATAGGAGGAACAGTAAAAATATAACTGTTTCCAGATTTCGAGCGCGTAATAATTGTTTTTTCACGTTTAATATTATATATTAATGATAAAAGCGCGTTTAAATAACTAGCAAAAAGAAGACAAGTGGGGATCTAATTTTTTTAAATTCTTTCCTCTAAATGTTGACCGTTACGTCGAATACACTCTTGGGATCAGGTCTCTATAATGCGTGCCACTCGTTTAAGAAGTGATGTCGGGTCGCCATTAACCTTGCGAACGGTATTATCTTTTAGTGCTAAGATCGTCACTGGGCTTATTTCATAGACTTTACTTTTGAGATACCTCCATAGAAAAAAGTCCATCGGCGTAAAATCAGACGACAGCTTATCAATATGTCAGGGAAGAAATCAACCAGTATCGCCATGGTCTCTCTGGCGGTGTGCGACGCGGCACCATCTCACTGAACCCCTGTGTGTATACTGCAGGAATGATGTTTTCTCATTATTGGCGGAAAATAATTATTCAGAATGCGTAGATGTATCTTACACCGTCCACAAAAGTTGTTTATCCTCGGAATGGTCCAATTATTCTCAAGCTTAACAGTACACACCAAATCGTCACTTTGGAACTGTGATGGTGGAGGTGACCCATAACGTCAATTTGGTTATTTACACTTCCATTTAAATGAAAATGGACTTCATCACTCTAAAGCATATGTTTTCGTATCAAATCACTCCAGCATTGCTTCGCAGACATTTTTACGCAAATTGTAATCCTTTGGCTTAGCGCTTGCACGATTTGAATTTTTAAGGGGCAGTCTATGATTCTTTTTCAATATTTCATACACATTAGTGTTTGGGAGTCCCAGGGCAGCTGCTCTCTTACGAACGGATTGACGCCGACTACTGTGCAAACTCGTAGCGACGAGTTCCATATTTTCTGCGCTTTCCTGAGAAAGAGTTTGTGCAGTTCCCCTTTAAAAACTGTCAGGTGAATGCCGATGACCGGGTAGGAGGTCTCTGAGGCCAATTCATTCCTCTTTCTTGCAAGTTCATCAGCAATTTCATATCCCTCTATGTCCCTCTGTCCTGGAACCCAAATCAGAGAAATGTTACCTGCACACTCAAGAGATTTGATCTCCTCCTTACAGGAGTTTACTAGTTTCGTTCTGCACCATGGCGTCGTCAGAACCTTGATCGCGGCTTGACTATTGGAGAAAATGGTAATATCTCTCTCGCTTCCGCGTTCTCTAATCATTTCACATGCCTGCAGGATCGCAAAGACTTCTGGTTGAAAAACACTACGAGTGCTCGGCAGTTTAAAGGAGCTAAATAAATTGGCGGATTTAGAGAAAACCCCTGCTCCGATTTGTCAGAGTTAACTCGGAGACCGCAAGTGGCAGTCCAGCGACTGAGTACAGCCAGTGACCTTTCAGCATAATCAAAACTTCGTCAATAACAACTAGCCAAAGTAGGGGCGAAGAGACACCACCCCAACGCAGTGATAATTGAATCCGCCCTGATGTTATTAAAAGCACCTTCTATATCTATGAAGGCCGCCAAAGTAAATTTTTTGCCTTCCAGAGATTTTTCCACAGTCCCTACGACTTCGGATAGTCAAAGATTCTTCGGCAGATTCAGCCTACTCTCCATCCTCCCTTTTTACAAGAGTTCTGTAGAATCCTTCACGGGTTCAATGGGCCCGCGTACATCTTCCAGCAGTTGCGTTTGGCATGATTAATGGCTTTTTTGTATTCTTCAAAATTACACGATAATTTTTACACTTTTTAATTTAGTAGCATTCGTTAAACACCCTCCTAACCTTCTTTTTCAAGTCGGCCAACGTCTTGCTCCACCAGGGAGCAAAGTCTTTCTTGCTAAAAGATACTGGACAAGCCACTTTGAAGGTCGTTTGATAGGATCGCTGCAGTGGAGGAGTCGGAAAAAGTTCGCTTGTTCAATTTATTATTAAAACCCCTATTGAACAGAGACAACAGTTCTACACCACCCTCATGAACGACCACCTACATTACAAGAAATACTAGATGAAGTCAACTATATGAAAAACTTCAAAGCTCCTGGAGAAGAAAATATAACAGCTGAGCTCCTAAAAAACGCAAGTACTAGTTACATTGAAAGAATGCATCACCTGACTACATTGATCTGGAACAATGAAACACTGTCAGGCGACTGGAACACAGCAATAATACTCCCCATTCACAAGAAAGGCGATAAACTAAACTGCAAAAACTATCGCGGGATTTCCCTACTCAACACAACGTATAAAATCTTCACAAGAATTGTTAACAAAAGACTTATAGGCCACTCGGAAAGAGTACTGCCAGAGTATCAATGCGGGTTTCGACCTGGAAGATCAACAATAGACCAAATTTTTTCTCTCAAACAGTCCGTGGAGAAATGTTTTGAGCATAACATTGGGCTGCACATGCTGTTTGTTGATATCAAGCAAGCTTTCGATAGCATCAACAGGAGGGCTATCCCCACAATATTTCATAAATGCAAGATCCCAGACAAACTAACCAGAATAGTGATGATGACTCTGAAATGAACTGTATCCAAAGTAATGATACAAGATAAAAAATACGACCCCTTCAGAATTAAAACTGGAGTAAGACCAGGTGATACGCTCTCATCAACAATCTTCAACCTTATGCTATGCTGTGCCATCGATGAAGTAAGTGACGCAAAAAGGACTGGATATATTTTAAACAGAACTGCCCAATTATTCGCATACGCAGATGACATAGCAATTGTCAGCAAAAATATCCACGCCCTAACCAAAATCTTCGCTGATATTGAAATTGCTGCTAGTAAAATTGCTCTTAAAATCGACGAAGATAAGACGAAATATATGATGATGTCCAGACAAAATAAACCAACATCAGGCATACTGAAAATTGACGATTTTTCTTTTTAAATCGTTGAATCATTTACCTATTTAGGCTTCAAACTGAGTATAAAACCATCATTAGACCAGTATTATGCTATGCAGCTGAATCGTGGACGCTAATTGAAGCAGATGAAACAAAACTGCAAGCCTTTGAACGAAAAGTACTCAGAAGATTTTCGGAGCAATCAAAGATCACGGCGAGTGGCGGATAAGATGGAACGACGAGTCAGATCAACTGATAAAGGGCGAAAATGTTATACGTTTCATCAAAGCGCAGCGGTTAAGATGGCTGGATCACATTACAAGAATGGGCGGTACGAGGGCGCAGAAGAAAATCGTAGAAGCCAGAGCGTTCAACACTAGAGCAAGAGGAAGGCCGAGAACAAGATGGACCGACGAACTAGAGAATGACATCAAGAAACTTAGGATAACAAACTGGAAAAACGTCGCAAGCGTTCGAGACGTATGGAGGTCCCACGTGCAGTAGGCCAAAGCTCAGAAAGAGCTGTAGAGCCAAAAGATTATGATTGAACAGGGACCAGTCATTTCTTTTAGGGTTCCTGTGAGGAGATATGGATTCCCGATCCGAAAAGGAATTTCTCTGAGAAACCTTCCAATTATCAACTCTAACGGCAGGCGAATTAGTGGAGAGAGTGATATCAAAAACCTCCTCCCAAAGGTTTAATGTTTCCGATACTGTAACTACAAACGTGGGGGTGTTGCCCTTGTTCCAAATAAAGGGATTTTGACTACTCTCACGACTGGTGAGCTGAAATGAGAAGTCAGAAAGGCATTAATAGTATTCCTAACTAGAATACAAACCCTAGGCTTACCTTCCGACTGGACATAAAAAAGACCATAGTGTCTGCTCTGGAGTCCCATGACCTCAGACTGCCGAACTCAGGGTTCTTGAATCCGACAGATATCTTTATCTTGATCCATGAGGAAGACACAGAGGTTATCGGTAGCTTAACTCGCGTGGCAAAGGTTCATTTGAGCTACCCTTAACATTTCTTCGTTAAAGGATGCTCACCTAAGCCTGCTTTATGACCGAGCCCCGAGGATTTCATGGAGCTCTTGGCTTTGGGTACCGCGCCCGTCGGAGACGGCCAAAGCTCACCGAACTGATTTGCTACGTCCTCTATTCCGTCCAGCTCGCCATCCGGAGCACCAAACGCGGGGAAGACCTTAAGTGTGGCCGTCGTGTGGCCAAAACGCAGTTTGTGCTTCTTTTCCTCAAGTACCTTCAGGAACTCTTCAGAAATTAGCAGCTTGGAGCTGGTTTTCTGAGGTTCCTCCATCTTGATCATAGACCAGTTGTTCATTGGAATCTTAGGGTTTTGAAGCTTGAAGCCGTGGAGGATCTTTGGACCCTCCAAATTGGCCTTCGGTAGCCAAATGCGGGCTCTGGGTCTTTTGGGGATCACCGAAGCTGGGATGAGCTTAAGTGAGAGACCCTCCCAGGCATTGCTGACTTCAGCAATGAACTTCTCCAGAAAACCTCTGGAGAACTCATCGGCGCTCTTAATCACCCTACAGCCACGGTAGATGTCTCCCGAGTCGAAAAGAGGTACTTGTCGTGGGTTTGCCATGAGGTATTCGACGATCATTTCTGACAGCCGTCCATTAATGGCACCCCAATTGGCCAGCACCTCTAGGCTTCAGCATTGGAGTGCTATGGTGAGCACTCGACGTGCTGGGTCTGACCACAGTGTCCTGACTAGAAGCCAGCAGCTCATCTTCCGAGAGTGTGCTGGGTACAGTTTTTGTTTTTCCGTAGCAACCACTATTTTTTATTTGTCGTAATTCAAATTTTGGTCCTACTAGTATGCACGGAAGGAAATGGCCCGCCGCATCAGAGCCGGGATACTTGCTACAACCGCAGTTGTCTGGGTATCGGAGGGGACCGTTAACGGCTGGTTATTTAAGCACTACCAGTCATGCAGCTCTCGGCACGGGTACCTAACACCTTAGCTTAGAGTTCTGACAAGGTTTTACCGCCTTGACTCGGTAGACAGAGCCTTGATTTGGTTGGGCTACAAAAGAAAATGCATAACAGCAGATTGAGTCCCTGTTATGTTACACTTACATGCACGTGGGGCCAAACCCTAATTGTGGAATGACCCACAAGCACGACAAGCAAATGTAATATTAAGCACTCTTAGGTGGTTGAAAGCTCCAATGACGACAGTGATCCCATCGTTACCAAGCCGTTTCTGTTTTGCTCAGCCTCCCATTGTTGAGTTGGCTCACAAACAACAGGTTGAGGCGTGGTTTTTAGTCGCCTCTTACGACAGGCATCCGTTACCTCGGGCAAATTCTAACCCCCTAACCCTCGGGGGCGCATATGGCGAGAAAAAATGTGCAGAAAAACATTCCGTTCAAACTAGTGCAGCCATAAAAGCCGTTCGAGAAGGAATTCGCAGAAATCCCCTTAGAAGGCAGAAAGTCATGTCCAGGAAAATTAATGTATCGACCAGATCCATGTGAAGACTAATTAGACATGATATCCATACGAAAACCTTCTTCGCTCAACGGGTTGTTTTTGACAACGCGCTTGAAGAAAATTCGCGCTTAACCCTAGAACACACACCCAGAAAATACCGCGGTTTTTTTAATGCTTATTCAACCGATTTCTATGATTTTTTTTTTGAAATGTTTTTTTTAATATATAACAAGTATTTTGTCTTTTGTTTCATTCGAATATTCCTACTGGTTCCAGCGATATGGGCAAATAAAGTCAGGACATGCAACAGTGGATTTTTGTTTTTGTTGTTGTCCTGATAAATGCAAAACAAAATAATATAATTTATAATAATATACTTGTAGAGTAACAACGAATACACATTTTGGTTTTTATTTCATTGAAATATTCTACCTGGTTCAAAAGATATGTGCAAAAAGGTCGCGCAAGGTATGGGTACGTAGGTAGCAAATACACTGGTATAACTGGTTTTTGTATTTTATATGCAGCTGCAAGGGTTGTTTTCACACGAGGTGTTGTTATAAATGCTGCCTGTTGATATTTTCATTATTGTTTTGGTGCTCAAAAGTGTAAGAAGTGAAAATAAATATAACTGAAACTATAAATAACTGGATACGAAATGACTTCAAGAAGAAACGAATATTTATCAAGTGCAGCATATAGAAGGTAAAAAATGTAAAATAAGCAACAATGTAAACATATACTAATTTTTTTTATTATGCAGGCTAACTGAGGAACAGCGTGAATCATATATACAATCTTTATTTGACGAAATTCGTGACTATGACGCTCCCTATGACTTTGACTCAGAAGATGAAGAAGAAATTCAATTCAATGACATTGAAATTGCTGATGACGATGCTGAAGTTTCGCAAAGTGCCGCAGAAGTATTACCTGATTATGCGGACTATGAGGATGATGAAGAAGACGATGAAGAAGAAGAAGTAGAAGAAAATAATGAATTGCCTGCTAGTAGCGAAAAATTTGTTGCACGTGATGGTACTGAGTGGATGAAAGAACCAAATGTAAGTCGTCAGGTACTCAGACAAAATATTATAAGAGAACGTTCTGGACCAGCTAGATGCACTGAAATGTTGTCAATAGAGCAAACATTCAAATGTTTCATGAACGTTGAAATGGCTGATATAATTATGCGCCACACAAATAAGTTAGGAAAAGAAACTTATAATGCTTACAAGAATGCGCATCCAAACACAACTCCTAAGTCATGGACGCCTGTGTCAATAACAGAGCTGTATGCATTTTTTGGCATACTTATTATGACTGGTGCGAACCATAGCAATGGAGAACATGTTCGAGATTTATGGAGCGTCAAAAACTATCCTTTATATCGCGCCACAATGGGAGTCAACCGTTTCTGTTCGATATTGCGGTTCCTAAGATTTGACGATAAAAACACTCGTGCAACACGCTTACTAACTGATAAAGCAGCACCGATCAGTGAGTTGTGGACGATGATGAACAATAATCTTGCTGCACATTACAAGCCCAGCTCATGCTTGACGATTGATGAACAATTATTTCTTTACCGTGGACGCACACAGTTTACGCAGTACATACCGTGAAAACCTGCTAAATATGGTGTCAAGGTTTGGTGGATTTGCGATGCCACAAATGCATATCCACTGCATGGACAAATATATACTGGCCAAGCAGAAACTGGTAGGGAAACGAACCAAGGCGAACGAGTGGTGAAGGATTTGTCTGCCAAATACCAAGGAAGTGGCCGAAACATTACAATGGACAATTGTTTTATGACCTTGCCAGTTGCAGAACTGCTTCTCACCTGGAAACTCACGATCGTTGGAACTTTGCGCAAAAACAAATCATATATTCCTCAAGAAATGAAGCAGAACAAAAACAGGACAATTGGTTCAACGACATTTGGCTTCAAAAATAATGTGACAATGTGCTCTTATGTTCCCAAAAAAAATAAAGCAGTAATTTTGCTTTCGACCATGCATAACACAAAGACAAACAAAACGATGGCCACTAGCGATGTTCTTCAACATGTTGGACATTACAGCTCTTGCAGCCTACATTGTCTACGATTTGAATAACCCTATGTTGCCTTGGAGAACAAACAACAAGCGTAAGCAGATCCTGCGCAGCTTGGCTGAAGCATTGTGTATACCCATTATTGAAGAAAGAGCCATAAATCGTCAAGTGACGCGAAATTTTTCGACTAAAATTGCTATTGAAGCATATTTCAACCGACAGCTGGAATCAATGGTGTCAACACCAGCATCAACATCTGCCGCAGCGCGCACGCCAAAACCTGTGTCCGGATCTTGCTATTTATGTTACGCACAAGAGGAAAAACGCCGTAGAAAAACCAGAAAGCTGTGCGCCTAATGTAAGAAGCCAATGTGTCTTGAACATTCGGTCACATCAACAAATTGCTCTATTTGCCATGATTTTCCTTAGATATAAGATGCATTTTTATAATTTTTATAATAAAAGTCAATAATATAATGTGTGAAATGAATATTTTTAATTTTTCAAATAAAAAAATAATATAAAAAATGTTTTTTTTTTGATTATTATGAGGATTTTTACTATTGGGGTACAAACGTATCCCGGGTGTGTGTTTACGTATATAATGTGTTTGGAAGGCTGTAGCTCCTGAACCAATGGTCCGATCTGGTTGAAATTTTGAATTTGAACTCAAAACTAAATAATCTTCCTAGATCCGAAGTTAGCGGTATAGAGCTATAGCGGTTCAAAAGTTACAACACTTCAAAGTTGAAGTGGATACATTTGTACCCGGGTGTGTGTTCTAGGGTTAAGAAGAAGAAGGAAAGATGTGAGCAGCTTCTTCGGTCCCACGTGGTCAACGGCCATGAAAATATTATTTTCACTGTTGAAGAAGTTTTTAATTAACAAACCGACAAAAGATATACATATAAATTTTTTTGGTCTAGACAAATAGCAAATGCAGCACTCAGACATTAATTAAATCCATTTCACTACACTTGGATTCCCTTTTAATTTTCTTTAAATCTACCCGATCTCTGAAAAAATCTGAGTAGATCTTGTGGTGCCAAGGAGCCAAGGTGGTCGCTTCTTAACACATCAGTGCCAATGACCTCAAACCTGATTCGAGCGAAGGCGGGGTAGACGCACAGGAAGTGGTCCGCCGTCTCATCCTCCCCTTCACAAGCTGGGCAGAGTTTACTGTCTGAGATGCCCAACCTTTCCATGTGCTTCGCCCACAGAAATGGCCCGTCATCAGACCAACTAGCTGTCTGCACTCCCTTCGGCTTAATGACAGGAAGATTTGCGACAGTCGATCAGACATGACAGATAACATTAGTTTAGTCCATCTGCAGTCTCTCTCAGTCTGCCAAGCTCGTTTGAGGGTTGCAGTAACCCACTTGCTAACCGTGGCTTTTATGGCTGCAGAAGGGAGTGGCTATCCTAGCTAAGGAGTCAGAGGTCTCGTCACCCACGATACCCACGTATTCCGGGACCCATGTTAGTGTCAGGCTATTATGTCTACCGACATAGTTCAGCCTGGATTTACAGGACTCAACTTCTCTTAATGGGGTTGGGGGGCTGTCTGAGGCCATGAGCGCAGCATGACTGTCACTGCAAGCTTATATAAATCTGTCTCTCCATCGGTTTTCCACAACAAAGCTTATCACTTGTTGAACAACATACACCTCCGCTTAAAACACAGATGCATGCATTCGAAGAGCAAAATGTAGTTTTGTTCCGCTGGATTTCACGTAGACCCCTGAGCTGGAGCCATGCTCGGTCCTGGAGCTATCCGTGAAAATGCGAAAACAGTGTTTGCCGAGCTCATTTTCAGCGTTTGACTACAACTGAGCCTCTGGCAGCACTACACTGTATCTCTTTTCAAGTGTGACTCTTGACGGCATGGAGTCAAGGGGCATTGAGAGAATCGTTGGATCGACGTCCATGCCTTCTCTGTGTTCCAATGCTGGACAGGGGCCGTACCAGTTCCCATTGTGTTTCAGCCTGCAGATGGCATTCAAGGCCTCTCTTTGGATGAAATCATCAAGTGGTGGTAGACTAATCAAAGCATCTAATGCCGGTCCTCAAGTAGTCGGGAAAGCTCGGGTGCAACAGTCTCGATAAGGTCCTCCTGACTCCCACCAGAGAGAGTCTACTCATCCAGACCACTGATGCATAGGTGATAATAGGTCTTATCATAGCCGCGTAGGTCCATAAGACCTTGCTAGGGGAGGGACCACACGTTCTTCCAAAGACACCTTTGCACTGCCAGAAAGCTGTCAGGATGTCTTTGTTTCAACGTGTGGCTTGCAAAGAAGTTTACTATCGAGTATTACTGCAAGATATTTGATTTTTTTGGATAGCTGGACTCCTTTTAACTTAGGTCGAACGAGTCCATCAAGCTTCCTCCTTCTGGTAAAGAGGACAATGCCAGATTTGGTGGCGTTTGCCGATAGCTCATTAGCACAGCACCAAGTGTCCATCATATCCAGAGTTTGCTACACTTTTCTAGAGGTGTTCATAAGCGAAGGGCCCGTTATTAAACAGGCTATGTCGTCCGCATATGTATGTGTAGACTCCAGCATTATTTAAGGTTATGAGTAGAGGATCGATCACCATGCACCAGAGCAATGGAGACAGCACACCATCTTTGGGGCAGCCTCTATTAACCCCGGACAACACCAGCAGATCCTCCTCCGCCCGTACCGAGACGATTCTTTGGGCTAGCATTAAACGACTCCAATTCATCAGCACCTGGTCTACACCATGTCTACTGTCAAAGCAGCATATACTGTCACAAGTGGCACTATCAAACGCCCCCTCTTTATCCAAAAAGATGCCCATAGCGTAATCCCTCCTGTCGATTGCCTGCTCTATATTAGCAACAAGGTTTTGCAGTGCCGACTCGCAGGATTTTCCACTTTGATAAGCGTGCTGAAATGGAGAGAGTGGGTGAACCTTCAGTGATCTCTGACGCATATGCAATTCCACTAGCCGTTCGAGACTTGTCAGCATGAAAGAGGTCATGCAGATAGGTTTAAAGCTTTTGAGACTGGTGTAGTCATCTCTCCCAACCTTAGGGATGAAAGCGACCCTAACCATCCTCCAAGAGCGTGGTATATAGGCCAACCCAGGCATGCAGAGAAAATTTTCTACTGTCACGCACTCTGCGCCTTCCTTCAGCATGGCAGGATATATGCCATCTGGTCCGGGCAACTTGTAGCTACCAAAAGATTTTATGGCAAATCGGATGGCGGCCTCATTCACCATAGATCTGGCAACGTACCAGTCACACCGAGAAGGTGTAGCAGCCTCTTTCGTTAAGGGCTGTTGGCGGCCAATGCTTATCTCATTACCTGGAAAATGAGAGTACATCAGCAAGCTTAATGCCTCACTTTGCTTCTCCGTGAAGGAGCCACCAGATTTCCTAAATGACCCCAGCTTTTCAGTTAGATCCCTTGTGAGGATCCTAACCAATTTCGCCATTTCACTCAGAGATTAAATACCGCCGCAGAACTCCCTGAAGGAAGCTATTTCGGACTCACGAATTAGCTTCTTGTAGTTCCTCTGAACATGACAGTATGGCTCCCAGTCCTCAGCAAGATTAGTCTTGAGGGCCCGGTTTAGAAGTTTTCTCAACTCACTCCTCAATGTTTGGAGCTCTCAGTTGCACCACGGAACAGGAGACCGATCAAGGAGAGACTTGGGTAATGATTGGGGCTTCCATAGACCATTCCCCTGCCGCCAAAGCCGTTGGATTGCCACTTGTGTGGGCTCCACCTGGAGTAATTAATCCTTCGTTTTCCATTATCTTTTTCAGCTTTTGTTCGAAACTCCTCCCTAGACAGTTTGCTTCGCGGATGGTACCCTGTTTTATGGCAATTTTTGAGTCATCACCGAGTGTTGAAAGCAAACCCAGCTGGGAAAGCGATTATTATGATGGCAGAGCTTCTCTATCCACCACCTGGCACGCGCCCGATGGGAGATCAGGCAACTCCACATGGAAATATATGCTAAAACTTCTAAAGACGCAAAACATGTTGTTCCAAGGTTTCAGCGTCCCACCATCCAGACTCTGTAATACTTTGGTGGAGAGTCGCTTAAGGCGTTGCATTTCCTCATTTCTGCAAAAAAGGAGTTGAGACCTGGGCAAAAGTGTACCAGGCCTGGTGAGCAGTACTCTCTTCTTGTTTTTCCAGGATAATTCCGATCCAGCCTGTAAGGCAAAACTAACTCAGCAGTGGCTAAAAGACAATCTTCCTGGGTTCATAGCCGCAGAAAATTGACCATCTGGAAGTCCAAATCTGAATCCAGTTTGTGGTCAGAATTGCAGAACAAAAATTATAATTTCATGTCTATAACGGACTTAACTTGTAACAGAATTTATGACAGAACTAAGTATATGTATAGGTATATGCATATGTAGATGAGATCTGTTCATAGGCAGGACTTCGATCATTCGGGTATTTTCTCTCAAATGAATGAATGCGTTTAAGATATGATGATTGCTTGCATCAGTACATACAGGCACATACATATGAATTAAAGATTCAATTGAACTTTTGCTCAGTTGTCCTATGTTTGCATATAGGTTTATTTAAATGTTTCTTTTATTTATTTTTAATTTCAAAGTTTTATACTATCTAGAAAATCCATATTTTATTCCATGTAACAAGGCGTGATAAAATTTCGGTTTTCAAAGGAACAGAATAGTAAAAATGTTCATCAAATTTGTATAAAGTTTTAAGTTTACCAAAACGTACGCAACTTCGTTTGTCAAAGGAACATAGAAATAAACACATTCAAATATCTTGCAAAGTGAATTTGATTTCATGCAGAAGCCACAAACTGTTCAGAGTCAATGTAAAAGCACGTTTACATATTGCGAGGTTAAGGTTATCCCAGAGTTAACCCGAAAAGATAATCTATATTGTTTACGCTTTGATATCCATCATAACCTAATGACGTAAGAGTCAAGCAGCAGTTGAATGTAAACATTAGATGTCAGCTTGTTTCTATTGCTTTTGTGGTGAAGCTTCAAGAAGCCTTGTGAGAAATTTCAATATTTTAATTCAATCGTAAATACAAGAGACAGATTCTAAAACAATCACAAATTAATGCGATGAATACTAAACTAAGAAAAGCGGGTCTATTGTTTCTTGCAAGTCAGGAAGAGAAGGAAAACAATTTAATTGCTCCGGACTCGCAATCTATTCAACTAAAATTTGCATTGCAAAAATGTCAACAAGAGTTCGAAATAAAACAAATATGTAGCTTTAATTTTTTTTAAAAGCTGCGTGTAAAAGCTGTTCGAGTTCTCCTTCTTTTCTTCCAAAATAGTATTCTTGTTTTCATCTACAGTCAATGCCTTCCTCGTAATATCTATCATGTGGCTTGTATTTCTTTGATGTCGGTCAAGCCTTTTTCTAGACATGCAGTCGAACGATCCAAGCAGTTAACAATTGCTTCTAAACTCATTGTTTTATTTTGTTTAGGTTCAGTCGGAGTTGCTGGTACTGGAGATGACAGCGATGTTCTGGAGCTCATTGATACCTCCGACGCAAACAGTGGATCGTCATTCGCATCACCTTCATTGTCCGACACTATTAATTAAAGAAGTAAAAAACCAATAGGAACGATTTTATCTCACAAAAATTATGTTGCATGAGGTGCTCGAAATTAACAGCCTTGCTGCCGCTTAGAATTGAGAGTACTTCCGAGTAGTAGGACCAGGAGGAAGAAGTTCCCCCGAAGACCCCATTTTCTTTTATATTAGCCTGAAATGAAATCAGGGTTTTGCTTAAAAAAACACTGCTTTGGCTTACAGTAAATACAAAGGGTATTCGCACTGTTTATAGGCTTCTAGCCCCAGTTAGTAATGACGTATGGTAGCGCAGCGCAACTCAGTGAATCGTAGTATTGGGACGTACGTAGTCCCTTACCGCAGCCCCTAACGAGCACAAAACTGAGCAAAACTCATCCCGTAGAGAACAACTGCGTTCTTTTAGTTGCATATTTACACAATACATCGGTTTGTGTGTGTATGTCTTTGGTTGTATCTACACAATGTTGCCATTGATATTTTTGCTTACACATTTTTTCACACATCCGCGTTATCAGTTATAATTTTTCATTGTTTAATAAACCAAAGCCAAAAACCAACAAATGCAAATAGTTCATTTATCTATAATTAACATTATTCAATAGTGTTTTTAAGTTATTTTAATAAAAATTATAATTTTTCTAAGTTTATTTTGTAAATGGTTTCGAAATGTACTGCTTGGCAACACTGTGTGGTGAGAGGGCAATCAGCTGACAGGGTTCTACGGTACTACGATACGGAAGGAAGTAATTTTTCATTTACATTAGTCCATTCATCTGGTAGTTTGACCTAGAAAGTTTTGCGTGAGTTTTGAAACTATTTTTTGTAAAATCAATAGTTTTTGGCGTATGAGCGCCACAAAGTAGGTACATTTTAATATGCGTTTTCGAGAAAACTCATTTCCACACCACCTAGAGGTAGAGTAAGCGGCGCGTTTTTTTTTTCTCGTGGTGTCCCCTGTAGGCCTAATCCACATGTGATGCACACTTTCGAAAATTTAGCGTAATCTTCTACGTTTTATTGTTCCTGATGGACCAGGCGTTGCGAGTTCGTCTTGGGCACCGATCAAGACGTCGCAGACTGAAATCTCGTCCGCATCATCTGCGATACAATTATCAGACTCATCACAATCCTCCTCGTTGTCCGTTTCATCAAACGTTTGCTCTCAAATAGTCGCAGTTTCTTCTTCTTCATCGAAATCCAATTGCTCTTGTGAATTTTTACAAGCATCAGTACAATTTGTGCATATGAAGGAGTATTTTAACCCAGCTTTTCTGCATCCACCGGCATTCTGACATCCCTTTTTACATTTACAAGAAATACGTTTTAACAAGGATTCTAGGGTGGGGGCTCGAGAGTCGTAACGGGAACTAACCCATTTTTGTTTCTGTTCCATCCCCATTGTTCTTAATTTTGTTCATTCCCGTACCACTGCTGAACCTGGTGATAGGTTCGGAATGAATGCAGATTTTGTGAAGCATGCATATCTGTACTCATTTAAAGACATGATTTTCTTACTTTTCACTGTAACCGTATAATTCAAGAAGAAAACGTTCTCCTGCTTCAGCAATAATCTCTGGATCGACCGTTGGATATTTAAATACCTCAATAACCTGGTTTAAATTAGGATTTTTTCGGAGTACATTAATGAATTTCATTTTTCCTTGATAAAAGAGTGCACATGTTGTATCACAGCCACTGAGAAGATCTATATCTTCGCCGACCACTATTACGGAGTCGAACGCTGGTGAAACACGTCTTGCGGTATTGATGATTAGCGTATCCGCATCTTCCGTGGCTTTTGAGACCATGAAATTCTCAGCTTCAAATTTTGTTTTCAACACTTTAATGAAGGGGTTCTTGTTCGCATCACTTCCCAGAAATTTATCTTGTGACACAGTTGGAATCATTGTCTCATCAAAAAGTATGTCTACTGGAGCAGTTATTCGTGATCGTCGGGATCGCTCCGCAAATTTAGTACTACAGTTTGCTACATTTTCAAGATATCCGTCGAATACGATTATGGCACTGGATTTATATTTAGATCGAACGTACGTAATGTAGTTACTGCAAATAAATGAAAATGGTTCACCACGATGCCAAATGACTCGGTGTAATAAGTGCGCTCCGTCGATGACATACATTGCATCGCCAACATTTATGTCTCCTGAATGTTGCTTAAATGCCTTGTACTAGGTGGCGCTAAAGTAATCCTCCTATCAGAAAATGCTATAAATTTTGCGATTGGCCCCTAAGTTCTGTTTTGACATTTGTGTAGTAAACACATGCGAAATACACGTTAATAAACAATGTTACGCTACACTGCTCCAGAACGCGGAATATTGCTGACTATTTATTTGACCAATAATCGGTCGGTGACTTTGGCACAACGTAAATTTCGTCGCAGATTTCCTCGCCGTCCAACGCCTACTGGTGAAACACTGTGGCGTTTAGCTGCTCACCTCGAAGAGACTGGCACAACACGAGATGCTGCCAGGCGTGGCAGACCTCGGAGTAGCCGTTCTGCAGAGAATAATGCTGCTGTAGCCGAGGAGGACATGGAAGCGCCGTCGACATCGACCAGACGACGTGCCACGCAAATGGGTATCAGTCGACGGTCTTTACAGCGAATTTTGGTACAAGATTTGAAGATGTTTCCGTACAAAGTCCAGACAGTGCATCAGCTGTTAGCTGCTGATTGCCAATCGCGTCTAACATAGGCTCAAGCCATCCTTAATCATCACCAAGAGGAAGATGATTTTTCATCAAAAATAATCATGAGTGAAGGGCCAATTTCCATCTTAGTGGGTACGTAAATAAGCAAAATTTACGCTTCTGAGGCACTGAAAATCCGCGTGTAACCCACGAAGAGCCATTACACCCGCTCAAAGTCACTGTATGGTGTGCTGTTTTTGCAGGAGGAGTCATCGGACCTTTTTTCTTCGAAGACGTCGCGGGCCAAACGGTTACTGTGAATGGTGAGCGCTACAGAGCAATGATCAACGAGTTTTTTTTGCCGCAACTTGATGAATTGGGATTGAAAAACATGTGGTTCCAACAGGACGGTGCAACGGCACACACTACACGTGCCACAACCGATATGCTGAAGGATGCATTTCCCGGGCGCCTAATCTCCCGTTTTGGCGATTTGCACTTGCCAGCTAGATCGCCTGATTTGACCACTCCAGACTTCTTTTTGTGAGGCTTTTTGAAGTCGCGGGTTTATGTCAACAAGCCTCAGACTCTTGCAGCTCTTAAAGACAATATCCGTCAAGAATGTGAGGACCTATCGCCGGAAGTTTTGGCCAAAGTGATGGAAAATACTATAAAACGGGCTCAAATGGCAATCAACTGTGCCGGGGGCCATTTACATGACATCATATTCTCGACTTGATGTACAAAAAATTAAAAGACCAAATAAAAATAATCCACAAGAAGAATCAAAGTTTTTCATTTTTTTTTTTAATTACAGCCAAAAAACATCGGAAGGTTACTTTTGCGTCACCTGTTACATTGAAGATTTAACGCATTCACGCATGCCTTCATCATTGAAAAGCGATAAAGGAAATGGAGCAAGTTCGTTCGTAAGAAAGTTTTTAAGTTTCTCTTCAGATTCTGTTGCAATGCACATTCTTTGGAAAATTAACAATGGATTAATCGGAACAATGTCACCTTCTATCCCGATGCCTGTATTCATAACACCAAGCGATTTTATTCTGTCACTCCGTTTGAATTTTACTGTATAACAATCGCTGCCAATTATTTTAGAAATGCCAGTATAACCAATTTTTCAGCCATGTGGCAGTTTATCTTTTCGTCTCCGACAACTCCAGTGCTTATTGACATGATATCCTTCATTTCTGGAAAAGATGGATGGTTGTACCTACAACCAATCCATCAATTTTTTTACATCATCATTGTCGCAAATATTGTGCAAAAATACCATTCCTAAAGTACGCTGTCGTTAACTCCTCGTCCATGAGTGAGGCCACCAAAGCATTTCATTGTCCTCATCAATGATTGCTCAATTGCCATATCCACATATCCACATGTGCCACACCAAAATTTGTCGGAACGTCTAATTGTAAAATATCCTTTAGTTGTAAAAAGTTCGTATTCTTCGACTGTCATTACTTTCTTTAAATCCGACATGTCTTGCAAATATAAATTGCAGGATTTAGCATATAAGAAGTGGCCGCTGACATGAAAATAAGGTATCATTTTATGGATAGTATAAAGATGTAAATTCCAATTGTCCATTCTTTCTGCTTCAATGAAATATTTAACGAGTTTCGCAGTAGCGCCACGTTGTTCAAATGTAATCAATCGAGTTTCAAATTTCTCAGCAAGTTCTTTACAGCATTCTTCCTGGTCTGTACCACAGACCTATCGAGATTGTATAAAATTATTTCTAAGTCTGCTTTGAAATCGGGTGTAAAATCTATTGATTGCAGAACAATTTGGGCAATTCAAAGATGGGTCAATAAATGAGTATATCCTACAAATGATTTTTGGAAAGAAAGTTCCGCTGTCACTTGTTCCATGAATCCAGTCCATCCATTTACGTTAGGCAGGCCGGCCCATTTTCGATATAGCCACAATAAATCTGAAACGGATGGCATAACTACTTCCGAAGCCACACAAGTGCTACCGAGGCCTTGAATCTTTATGGTTTTCAAGCTCGTATCGGTTTTTTTCACAAATGTTTTGAATGCAATGGTACCTAAATTACCAACGACTACTGCAGACGGCATTTGTTTTAATCGTGGAATTATTTGATCTGGAGCGCTAGCAGTTATAGGTGTTACACAATGGATACCGCCCATGGCATGCAAAGAGTTGTTACCATCTAATGTCTGTGTATTGAAATCAGCGTTGTCAAAAACAAATTGAGAAAATGCGTTATCATATTTTAACGGTGCGCGCATAAGAGCTGAAACTTGGAACGACATTGCTTCGGTGTATGAAGAGCAAAGTCCAAGAGATCGCCGAGATCCATACTTATGAAATAAAAATGCAGCTAGTCCATTCAACACTGTTGATATAAAAGATTTTGGCCTTGCTGCTGCAATTATAGAATGGGCGAGAGCAATGCTTTTTTCTTTCATTTCTCAAGGGACCCTCGTTTGTTTTCTAAAATTACTCCATCTAAGAAAATGCGTAGAGTTTCAGCTATATCAGACTCAGAGTCTTGAAAAAAATTATCTTATGGGAAAACTGACACTCATCGGAATTCTGCTCAAGATAAGAATAAATGAACTGCATCGCAGTATCTATCTCATTCGCATGCGGATCTTTTTTTTTATATTTTCAGCTGGTGGTGCTTGATACATTTTTTTCATGCAGGAATTATGGTACTGTGCATCGGGTGCGACCAAATCATTCACATGCTGAAGACGCTCAACAATTGCTCGACCCCAATCATCATTACAAGCTCTAGCAAGTTCAGAAATACTATTTTTCATTGATAATTTTCGCACACTGTACAGCGATTAACTTTTCATTGTTGTATCGTTTTCGACATACATCATGAACCACTATTGATTTATTCCCGCCAAAAGTTAAGTATTTGTGGCAGCACCGCTGCTCAATCAATTTTATGTCAGTTCGTCAAATAATGTCAACCTTAAAATTCAATAAAAATTTATTCTCTTTTTAACCGGCGACGAGACCACACCATAATTTGATTCAACTTATTTAAGTTCCATTTACTTTTGTATTTAATTGGATATAATAAAAACTCCATATTGGTGACCCCGACGTTTAAAAATAATTTTTTTAAATAATCAACGGAATTCACTCGCACTTTTTTTGGACGAAATTTAACACGCTATCCATAAACGCAATTAAGGAAAAGAAGACCTTATTGCCGCCACGTGGTTTCAACGCGCCGATATTTGCGAGGGTTTGTTCGTCGTATTTTTTCAAGAGGACTTGCATGAGCGATCGTTAGCAGAAATTGTTTGAGGGATCTTTCGTCTGGAAGTCGAATCGTGACAAAATTTTGGAAAGTCTACTTCGTGCATTCAACATGCCTGGAGATAGCGAATCGAGCGGGACTTCACAGTCAAGCAATACATCATACGTGAGTACTGTTAATTCTATGCCTTTACCAGAAATCAGTGGGATTACAATAAAAGCACCGACATTCGTTAAGAAAGAACCGGATTTATTTTTTATACAAATGGAAGCACAATTCATTAACGGTAGCATTACTCGCGACAATTCGAAGTATAATCATGTAATATCTGTTCTCGAACCTGAGTATTTATCAATGGTTTCTGACTTGATTCGTAGTCCTCCCGCGGAAAACAAATATGAATCACTTAAAAACCGTCTAATTAGTGAATACACTCAATCTGATCAAAGTTTTACTCACTGAAATCGAACTTGGTGATGACAAACCGTCACATTTGCTACGCAAAATGCGTGATTTAGCCAAAAATGCTCTCACCGATGAGGCAATCAAGTCCCTTTGGATTGAACGTTTACCGGAAAACGTTCGTGCCGTCGTGGCAATTTCAAACGACGACCTCAAGACCTGTGCTACCTTAGCAGATAAAGTTGTCGAATTGACTGCCCCAAAACTAATTTCGGAGATCAAATCGGATAACACACTCCTTCAATTGAACGCTCGTATCGATGAATTAGCCAAATCTTTTCGCGAATTTAGAGCGAGCAGAAACAATAGTCCAAATAAATCCCAGAAGTCACACAATTCGAGTCGTTCACGTTCCAAATCTCGTAATAAAAGACCGTATTGTCGATTTCATTATCGTTTTGGGGCCATGGCACGCAAGTGTGAACAGCCATGCGCATTCAAAAAGCCCGACGATAAAAGTGATGAACATTCAAAAAACTAAATTTCACTTCGTCATTTGCGGTAGACGAATTGGGTTTGAATTATTCTCGCCGCTTATTTGTCACAGATCGTTCAAATTGCCGCAAATACTTAGTTGACACCGGAGCAGATTTCTCAGTTTTACCTCGAAATTTGTTCAATAAATTAAAAATTCCCGATAGCTATAAACTTTTCGCCGCAAATGGCACACCCATAGCTACTTTCGGTTATTTCACTTCTTCAGTCGACCTTAGACTTCGACGTATATTAATTTCACGTGGTCATTTCTCATCGCCGATGTAGCAAAGCCAATATTAGGTGCAGATTTTCTCAATGAATTTGGCCTCTTAGTGTCAACTAAGAGAACAAGAACAAGCAATTAATCGATGCGAAAACTAAGTTACGCACCAAATGCAATTCTCAATTAATTCAATATGAAAGAGTCAACACTATTGACGACAACTCGATTTTTAGCGATTTATTGCAACAATTCAAAGATCTTACGCTTCCCCCTACTTTCAATAAAGGTAATAATCTGAAACAAAGTTCAGTCAAACATCAGATTATTACAAGTGGACAACCAGTCTTCTCCCGTGCTCGGCGTCTTAATCCAGAAAAGCTAGCAATAGCAAAAAAGGAATTCGAACTGATGATCAAAGCTGGTATTTGTCAACCAAGCAAAAGTCCTTGCGCAAGCCCCTTGCATATGGTTCAAAAAAAGACAGGACAGTGGCGCCTTTGTGGCGATTATCGCATGCTCAATGCTATCACCCCGCCTGATCGATACCCTTTACCTCACATTCAAGATGTGACACACATTTGTGCTAATAAGGAAATTTTCTCAAAGATTGATCTCGTAAGTGCTTACAATCAAATTCCAATTGCCGAAGAAGACAAAGAAAAAACAGCAATTATTACCCCTTTTGGTCTCTTCGAATTCAATGTAATGACATTTGGTTTGAGAAACGCATCTCAAACTTTTCAACGTTTCATGAATAATTTATTCCATGATTTACCTTTCGTAGTAGTCTACATCGACGATATTTGCATCGCCTCTAGAGACACCGAGGAGCACAAAAATCATATACGCTTAGTTTTTGAACGTTTACGCGAAGTTAATATTAAAATCAATCTAGCAAAATGCACCTTCGGTAAAAGTGAGATAAATTTTTTGGGACATTTAATCAAAAAAAGCGGAAGCATACCACTGTCTGACAAAGTTGAAGTTATCAAAACGTTCAAAAAACCTGAAAAAGCCTTCGAACTCCGACGTTTCATCGCACTTTTGAATTTCTATCGTCGATTTTTGCCAAATGCCGCATTTATTCAAGGCAAACTTCAATCTCTTATAAAAGGCAACAAGAAAAAAGATACTTCCCCAATTATTTGGACCGATGAAACTTCTGACGCTTTCGAACAGTGTAAATCTGATATCGCTAATATCGCATTTTTAGCGCACCCTATTCCAAACGCGAAATTAGTACTTCTAGTCGATGCCAGTAATTTTTCCATTGGAGCAGCTCGTCATCAAGTTTCAAACGATCAGTTGCAACCCCTTAGTTTTTATTCTAAACGAATGACAGACACTCAGAAACGTTACAGTACATACGATCGTGAACTTCTTGCAATTTTTCAAGCAATTAAACATCATCGATTTATGATCGAAGGACGCGAATGCATTGTGTACACTGATCACAAACCACTCATTTTCGCATTTTCTCAAAAACCCGAACAAGCTTCGCCACGCCAATTACAACAATTGGACTTTATTGGTCAAATGACCACGGACATACGCCACATTTCAGGCGAAGACAACATAGTAGCAGATGTCTTATCTAGAATTGAGGAAGTCAGTTGTGACAAATTTTCTTTCGACCTTCTTGCACAGTCACAAATTAATGATCACGAACTGCAACTAATTCTTGATGGAAAATCCAAACATTCTCTCGCTCTGAGCAGAATCTCTCTACCCAATTCACAACTACACTTATATTGTGACACTTCAACAAAAGTTATTAGACCTTTTGTTGTCGAGAACCTCCGTAGACAAGTTTTCAACCTTGTGCACGGGTTGTCACATCCCGGTAAAATAGCTACCATCAAAAGAGTAAAATTTATAAACACAACAAAGCTGCACTGGTTAATTTCAATGTTCCCGATGGTCGTTTTAGACACATCAACATCGATTTGATAGGACCACTCCCTACCAACAACAATTTTCGTTATTGTTTGACGTGTATTGATCGTTTTTCTCGCTGGCCCGTAGCCATTCCCATCGAAAATATGACGGCTGAAACTGTAGCCGAAGCTCTTATTCATGGTTGGGTCCAATATTTTGGGACACCCAGTTTTATTACCACTGATCAAGGTAGACAGTTCGAATCTAATTTGTTCAAGGAGTTAAATCGACTTCTTGGATGCAAGCATTTACGCACTACCGCTTATCATCCACAAGCTAATGGCATGATTGAACGTTTCCATCGCACCCTTAAAACTGCGATCATGTGTCACAAAGACAAGCGTTGGTATGATTCATTACCTCTGATACTTCTTAGTCTTCGATCAACGTTCAAAGCTGACCTTGAAACCTCACCGGCAGAGTTAGTTTACGCTACGACGCTAAAATTGCCAGGCGATTTCTTTGATGACAAACCCCTCGTTTACACATCAGATTTTGTCAACAATCTTAAAAATACTATGAATCAATTAAAACCCATTGTCACGTCTAATCATTCAAATAACAATTTTCACGTGCAAAAAGAACTTTTGAATTGTTCGCATGTATTCATTCGCGATAATTCTGTGCGACCACCATTTAAGCAGCCCTATGATGGCCCATTTAAAGTAGTGAAACATAAAGAAAAACATTTCGACGTTCTGGTAAATGGCAAAGTATCGACAGTATCTCTGGACCGACTGAAAGCCGCAATAATAGACGATGATGCAATTAATGTCAACAAAGAAGATAATAAACAGAAAATTGTACAAAATAGTATTAAGACATCAAATGTAAATTGTAATTCCAAAGAACACATTAATTCTAACAGTGCACCCACGGAAGTTGCAACACGCTCAGGTCGAGTATCAAAAAAACCCGATCGTTTTGTGACTTTCTTAACGTGATTATATGCAATCACTGGTGGGAGAGTATGTGGCAGCACCGCTGCTCAATCAATTTTATGTCAGTTCGTCAAATAATGTCAACCTTAAAATTCAATGAAAAATTTATTCTCTTTTCAACCGGCGACGAGACCACACCATAATTTGATTCAACTTATTTAAGTTCCATTTACTTTTGTATTTAATTGGATATAATAAAAACTCCAAATATTATTGTCATTTCTTTTAACACTTGATCTACGAAAAGTCTCCAATCCTTTTTCCTTCACTTTGATTGTTTCATTTTCTTATAATGAATTATCACAAATAAAACAATTTCTTTCATCAGAAGCCAAGACTCTAAAAATACAAACTACACTGTAAAACGATAGACGTATACTGATGGCTCAGTCTAAACTAGATACTTCTCTTCAGTTCTAACCGACAGATGTTTCATTGAAGGCCGAGAGAGAAAGGGACCCTTCAACAAAGGCGACACATTACCCTTATACCTGCTTTTCTAAAACCTGCTATAGTAGAAGATTATTGTAGAGAAATATACGAAAAAACGTGATGGTGTTGGTGAATATTACTTTGTGGCGCTCGTACGCCAAAAACTATCGAATTTATAAAAAAATCGTAATGACATATAATAAAATGTAAGTAAAATGGTAAGTGAACACCTAAATTAGCGAGTTAACCTTGAAAGTGGAGATAATCTCGTTAACCTCGTAAAATGGAAACGTCCTATAATATACGTAGAGAGAATTCACTGAAATCAGCTCTGTTAAAAATTTCACCACATCGCCAACGCGGTTAGACTTCATTTTTGACAATTCATACTATTCGTGAAACTCTCAATACCATTAAAGTTGTATGTATGTATATCTAAATATTAGATGCTGGCAACCAATAAAATTGTCTCACTTACCTATTTTTAACAAAACAAAGAAAATTTCAAGGGAAAGAACGTATTTCGAGAAAAACGCGATTAAAGTTTTCATTCCTACTCACCTTTCGTTCGCCGCTTATCACTTCACTAACTTTTCAGGAAGTTTTTAGTATTTCTATTCTTAAAAAACTGAAAAGATATACTTCAGATTGTAAAAAAATTTTTTAAAGCAAAAAAAAACATGGAAAATTTGGAAGTGCTGGAGGAGCTGCCCTCTTTAAATATAATAGTGGCAGTAGGCCCAAAAGTGGTGGAAATGTCAGAGCTTAATGGGTAGGTATCTTTATTTTGAACAAACGATATATATAATATGTATATACAGTAGAAACCAGATTCTTGCTCAAGCAAACATACTCGATACTTGCGACATTATTTTTTTTCTCATTGCGTACTCTGTACCTGCTGCATTATAAAAATTTTACCTCGATATTTGCAACATTTTTGTTTTGTCTTTCTCTTTTGTTCTTTTCACGTTGTACAGAGAACGTTAATGTATAGAGAAGTCTCACGAGCTACGAATAGTGTAAATTGTCAAAAATGAAGTCTGACCGCGAAGACCTTTTCACTTCGCTCAACTCGACAGCGGGGAAGTTCGTAACAGAGCTGATTACAGTGAATTCTTTCCCTTAGTACATTGACACTGCTCAGTTTTTGGCTCCTGTATGAAATCAAATTGATGAATAGCCGACGGCATTTTGCAAGGCATTTGCTTGTGCAATTTTATGTTCCTTTGATAAACGTAATTTTATTCAATTTATATTTTTAAACAAACTTAAATGTACAATCAAAGGATACATATATTTGAATTATATGCGCCAACATTTAAAATCAAAGTAACTTTAATGTTGGTTGATTTAATTTAAAAAGAAGAATTGAAACAAAATACTTTATAAAACGACCTCACATTTTTTTGTGTGGGTTTTAGTAAATTTAAAACTTCATGCAAATTTGATGAAAATTTTCACGTGATAACGTCTTATAATTTGATTTAGACGGCTGCACGCACGAAAAAATGTGTCGTTACCTTGCTCAATCGTCGTTACCTTGCATGAACTGCAAGCGAAAGCGCGGAACGAACGACAAAGAGCACAATCTGCCCCCGCATTCGGCAACGTTCGACATCTGCACACCTACTTGAGTGAACAAGAAGTATATGCGCATATGTACATATATAAATTCACATATTTGTATTTGCATATGCCTTCTTATTGATTATTATTAATTTGATTTACTTGAAGAATTTAAAATAAAACCAAGTGTATCATCATCATCTTTACCGAATTTATAATTAGTGACGACTAGTTGTTAATAATACACCTGTTGTTTTAATGTTATTATTATTAATTTTTTTATTATACATGAAGGAAAAAATGTATGGTAATATTTACCACACACCTTATAAGATATGTTGTATACCAATATATGTACATATATAAACATGCATACATACATATACATACTTTGGTTCAATTTTCATAGTCTAATACAGGGCTTCTTAAACTTTTTTTATATAGCGACCCCCTTCAAGCTTAGGAAATTTTAAACGACCCCCTCCTCCATATAATGAAATATATATTAACCGTAGATGTAGATGTAATATCGCACTATTTTTCAATGTAAATAAAATAAGGATTAAAGAATACGTACCCATTCATTTCACATATATATAATTGGAAAGGTTGACGGGATATCGGTCGTAATAAAACACAATAAATAGAATGACATAAAACTATATATATATTTATTCAATAGAAAAAATAAATTGGCTGAAGTCCCAAAAATTTTCGGTTATGCAGTGGCCAGCACAAATCCCTCACATGAACCCCATTGAGAATTTGTGGATTCTCGTAAAACAAAAGCTCGTACACTATAAAAACCCGCCAAAAGGGATGAATGAGGTCTGGGAGCGAGTCCAGGATGTGTGGTACTCCATTTCGCCACAAACTGTGGCTAAATATACAGAAAGTATGCCAAACCGTATAAAGGCATTAAAAAAGTCGAAGGGCTATGGACGAAATATTAAAATAATTTGTTTTTTGTACTTTTTTTTTATAAATAAATAAGCGGTGCATAATTGGAACATTTGTGTTTTTATTTTCAGCTCTTCCAATGAGTAGTTGTTGTTGTTAGATTTTAACCGTTATGGGCTCATTTGAAAGCTTACACACTAATTATATAATACATGTACAATTCGATTCAAATAAACAAGCTTGTTTGCGTAGATATGGTACTAAACGTAACTTATGTTATTTATGTTCCATTTTTGCACCTCACTGTATCTTGCAAACACTGACACCGGCGGCCAGACATCAATGTCGAACGTTCAATTGAAAATCAAGGCGTGCGTTGTATTTATTATTTTACGAATCTATTCCGTAAGCAAGCAAATGTAAGCTAATGTGCTTGAACTGCAAGCGAGAGCGGGGAACGAACGACAAAGAGCACAATCGGCCCCCGCGTTCGGCAACGTTCGACATCTGGCTCTGTCCTACTTGAGTGAGCATATATACGTATGTATATGCCCATGTGTATATAAATTCACATATTTGTATTTGCATATGCCTTCTTCCTGTATGCATGGTAATGAACCAGTTCTCTGTTGAGAATAGGACGATGATAGGAAAAGTAGGAAATGAAAGGGAGTGTTTCGAGTGTAAAGTGTCTTGAAAAGGCAAATCGATGATGTTGTTGACTTATTAACGTCTGATGCACAATCGAAATTGAAGATATCTTTGATGAATTTGATAAATGTTTCGTCATTTTTCACGTTTGTGTAAATTTAACTTGAGCTATTCCATTGCGATTCCATTTACCTCCTCCTCTATATCCATACAAAATATCTATCAAACAAATAAAATTAAAATTTTGTTTTGAAAATTGCAACCATTACATCAGTATTTTCTTATGACGTTGTCACGTTAAACTATCGTCAGTAAACCGACTTTACAGACAACCTTTTTTTTTACTAGTTTTTCGAGTCGAAATTAATTTTAGACAAGAATTCATAGAGCATACACTTATCATATTTCATGCAATAATTAGAGAGTAAATATCCGAATGATCGAATTCCTGCAAATGATAAAACAATTTCTTCTGCATATGCATCGACATATTTGCATGTGCGTATGCACACTTGATGCCCTAACTATGTCGTTCAATTATCAAATCAATAAATTCTTTATAGAAAACGCTTCATTACCAGGCACACAGGAAGATGGCATATGCAAATATAAATACATATGTGAATTGAATTCAAGCAAAACAATGCTTATTAATATACACATATGCATGTACATACAACCGCACACGCAGGGCACTCACTTTATTCCTGTAAATACGAATGTCGTTCAAAGCTAATATTCTATGCCTAGGGACTACAAGAACAAGATGCATTCATAAGCGCAGGCGTAGCGGCCATCATTCTAGCTGCCATGGGGCTGAACAGCTTAAAATAGTTGCATCGGAACTGAACAGTTTCAACAAAAGCTCGTCATCAAAAAATTCATCATTCAGACAAATTCGGGCTCATATTTCTACGAGCAAAGTACTTTCATTCATAAAACGAGCCGCCATATGCCAATTTTTTGGACCATTCGTAAATAGTCAATATTGCAAAATTTCGCGTAAAATTATTTGCCAATATTTGGTAAATATTGAATTTTTATCAAGTCGAGCAGCCGCGGCTTTGTACATACATATGTATGCATCAATATACGTATGTAAATATGTCTTTCTAAATGCTCCACAACCGCAGATGGTGTGCGTCAAGTGCGCGCATGAGCATACAGTAACTTCCAGAAAATAACATAAGTAGCTTATAAAAAAGTTCTGTGTCGGACATTTCAAACCTAGAAGTAAATTTCCAAACAATTATTTTATGTTCTCTCATAGGTAAATAGTTAATTATTATATTACTTTACGAATGTAGTTCGTCAATTGATAAAAAGTGCATAAAACATATCGCACTTGTTACGTTAAGGCGAAACAACTCAAAATCTGAACATTTTCAGTAGAGACGAAAAACTGTTTCCGTAAATATTAATAATATAGGTATTACAAAAAAAAAAATATGTAATTGCACGAAAATATCATTAAAAACAATAAACGGTTGTTTCATTCTTATTTGTTTAGTAGTTGCACTGAAATAACAAATTTTTGAGTTGTTACTCTTTTCCTTTTCTTTTTGAGTTGTTACGCTTTAACGTAACAAGTGCGATATGCATATATCTGCAAATTTAGAAACTTACTCTGAAATTAGAGCATTTGAAGATGCCTGTAAACATTTCAAGGTTACTGTACATACAATGCTGTGCCTATGAAAGCGTGCTCGATTTCTTGAGAAGTTCTACCGTTTTATTTTGAGCTGTGGCTAGTGAGCATACATACACACAGCATATTCATATGTGCATATGTATGTATATAAATTCACAAATTTACATTTGCATATGCCATCTTCCTGTGTGCCTGGTAATGAAGCGTTTTCTATAGAGGATTTTGATTCAGTTGAAGGCAATTCAAAAAGTTTTACAGAGCACCAGACAGAAGACATTGTTTGCGCGCGGGTTGCTCGGTGAATTCATTGCGAGGGAGTTCGATGATTTGGCTGTTAACTGATATACAAAAAAACGAGTGGTGCAAGCGTGTACGAATGTACATATTGTGCGGGGAAAATGCCGAAAATAGTGAATTTAAGAGTGGAACAACTTAAAACGCTGCTGCGTGAACGGGAAAAACCTACGACTGGTTCTAAGGCAGAACTAGTCCAGCGATTATGCGATTTTGAAAACAGTGACGAGATAAATATGGACGAAAGGTGTAAGTTAAAGATTTTCGCGTGGAAATATCTTTTTAAAAAAAGATTGCGGTATGACCGCTCTTTATTGAGTTCAACTTAAAACTGAAGTTACAAAATTTCTTAATCTAAAACCTAAACTTAAAATGCACCGAGCTACCTGTGGTGGCGTGCGCAATTTCGGGGAATCGCTGACTTGGGTTGCGCGTGCATTACATCCGGCCTAATTCAGTTGGGGTGTTGCTGCCGTTGGCTTTTCTGCTGACGGTGCGTCTGGAATTACTGTGGGAAGCGCTATGTAAGCGCTGTGCATCCGCTGTACTCATGTTGCTGATCGGCGTGTGAAAAGTTAACATTTGCCATGTTAACACTTCCCCTCTTAAAAACGTTCGTCCTCGAGCGTTGTTAGAAATAGGGTAAGTTATTGAAACTTACATATCTTGATTGATCTTTTGGCAGATCTTTGAGTTGACCCAAGTTGAGGCTTGCTGGAGGCATCTGGTTGCTGTCTAAGCTTTGTGCGATGATTATTTTGTTTTGAGTTTTCCTCCAAAATTTGAAAAATATTAGTGCTATGCAAGTAATAGCTGCAATTGATCCAAGTGAAAGTGAGCCAGTTGATATTGTTACTGTCTTTAGAAGATTTATTTTTCGGGTATTATTTATATGCAGTTCTTGCAGAGATTTTAGTGAAAGCAATTCAATCCGTTCGTTTTCGATTGGTGCTGGTTGTAGGACAGCTGGGATAGCTGGAGGAGGAATTGCCTCATAGTTGATGAATATTTGATTATTAACTTTCAATGTTGAGTTATGGAAGTTGATAACATGAGTTCCCGTCAAGTTATGGGTTGTTGCGTCAGCATCTATTTTTCCCATAAAGCCATTAAGTAGTAAAATGCCTGATTTTATTTCTTCAATATGTGGAATATGGTGCCCGTTGCTTATGGTGCAAGTTGAATTAAAGCTATTAATTATTCTAGGTATACAATTACTATTAGTTATATTAACTATCTGCTTTTGTTTACAAATTTCAATTATCTTATAGTTATTACAATGAGTTTTTATTCCGTAAACTTGATTGTTTCCTTTTAATATTTCACTATATTCGACATTAATTATAGTGTTATTTGCCTTTATTACAGGTCTTATAATAATTTTTTGAAAATTTTCTTTAATTGTTAATGGTATTTTCACCATATAAAAAATTGTAAAATTTTTGCTAATAACATTAACTTCTGATATTTCTAATGCCTGTTCCGCATTTTTAAATGGAATTTCATCATTTTCTAATTTTTCAAGTGCAATTTAAATTTCGTTCTTGTTTAACAATAATGAGTTTAATATATCTCTCTTTGCCCATTGTACGGCATATTTAATATTTATTAATTCCTCTTTTATTAATCTAATTCTATTTTGTAAATTAATAATCATTTCATTTACTATACTCATATCTTTCCGTATATTATTAAAAAGTTTATTCACAATTTGTGTAACGTTATTAATTTTTTCATTAAAAATTTCGTTTATAAGAACTTGTTTATCATTATTGCTGTTAAGCTGGTTTAGATTATTTGATATTGCTTCTAGATCCTCATGATCGGGGGATCCGGCTATAAATTTCCAGGCAGTACCTAGAATATTTATTGATCTTTTTTGTCGTAAGTTTGCTGGTTTAAGGGTATCAAGGATTTGGAGAGATTGGACTAATTCGTGCTTTAGGATAGGTAGTAAAATGCTATCCTTAGGAATGTCTGAAGAAATGTATTCGTAAATGTCCGTTAGAAATTGTTCGTATTTGTTAAGGTCGATTATATGTATTAGCCTAAAGGCTCCGTTTTGAATTTTTGCTGTCCCGTCATTGATTGTAACCAGTTGAGCAGTAGAGTAGTCATAAATGTCTATTGTTGCGGTGGTCGAAATAAAGAGAGTTCTGAAAAGAAGGTTAGACAGTTTTATTCTAGTTTTTTATATTGCTTTTGTGAACTATTTTTCCCGATTCTGTTACTATGGTTGAGTGTTTATTCTCCTTTACTATTTCTTTTTTGAATTTTGGGGTAATTTTTGTGCCTAGCCTTTTGTTTATTTTTACGTAGATAGTTTCGCCTGGATGATAAATTTTTATGGTTTCTCTTTTTTTGTTGTGGAAACAAAGGTCTTTTGCCTGTTTATTTTTTAATTCTAAAATGTTTTCCTCCCTTGCCTTTTCGAACTGGCTTGGGTCTGTGGAGACTCTTCTCCCGAAAAATATCTCTATTGGTTTCTTTTTTGTTGTTGAGTGGATGGTATAATTATATGCATAGACTGAGTTATCAAGGAGTTCGGCAAATGAAGTAAAATTCTGTTCTGCTTTTAAGCAGCGCATTATTTCTGTTAAGGTAGAATGAAATCGTTCTACTTGGCCATTAACTGAACTGGTATAAGGCGGTGTTTTGAAAATTTTGATGTTGAGAGTGTCTTCGAGCAGAAATTTTATAGTTGCAGAATTAAGGGAAGTTTCGTTGTCTATAACCACTGATTCGGGTACGCCAAATTGGAAAAGCAATTCTCGTAGAGGTTCTTTTACGTGTTCTATTGCTCTCGATTTAATTATCTTTGTTTGTGCATATTTTGAGAATTTGTCTATTGCTGTCAATACTATATTTCTGTTGGTGATGTAAATATCAATATGCAAAATCTGTCCAGGGTATTGCGGTATGGGCGTTTCGCCTAGTTCTGGTTTACTGGGGTGTCGGTCGTATTTATTTTCCTTGCATATCGAGCATTGCTGAATTACTGTTTTTAATTTTTTCGTCATTGATGGGAAGTAGTATTTTTCAAGGATTTGAGATTTATTTTCTCGGTGGTTTCTGTGTGCTCTTTTATGGGTTGTAATTACAATTTCTTCCTGTTCTTGTTCATTTGTAACGTCCTGTACTTGAAGTTGAGTAAATCGAGTTTTATAGTTGCTAAAATGTATTGGGTATACTTCCTGAATTTTTCCCATAATGCGTTCTTCTGTCTTAATGCAATTAACTACGGAGGGATTTAGATATCTCTTAAGGAGGCTTATTAGATTTGCTGAATTGTAAACTGGTTCCTCTAAAATGTGTCTGTGATAAGTGGAAAATATTATTTTAAATTGATATGTTGAAGTTAACCCAGTATTTAGAAATATTTGATTTTTGAAAACGTTTATCGGAGTTTCTACGTGCGGGATTAGATTATCGGATGAACTTTCGTCACTGTGTTGGGTTGTGGACAGAGCGTTTATTGGCTCGGTTATCGTTCTTGAAAGTGCATCGGCCACAACGTTTGTCGTACCTGGTTTATAATGGAGTTTAGAAAAGTTGTTCACTAAATTGTTGATTCTGCTTCGTTGGGTAGATGTCATATGACCTTCTGTAATGTTAATTGCGTTCGCTGAATTGGATTCAAGTTGCTTTATTTTAATTTTGGTGTTACCCTTGATTGACATAAAATTGTCTTTGATGTGGATAACAGCTTCGAGAATTTTAAGGCTATCGTTTCCAAGGATACCATGGAATGAACGTAGCGTTGGGAGAAGGAAAAATTTTAATTTTGACTCTGTATTAAAAAGCTTTAGGAAAGTATGTTCCTTTATTTCTATGTCCCCTGCTATTGATTTTGCGAAAAAGTTTGATTCATTTTTAATTGGATTAGGGACGATAGAAGGTTGAATATAGTTTCTCGTTGATCCCGTGTCAATTAGAAATTTCACTATTTTTCCACTCTCCAGTCTGCATTCAAAATAAGGCAGTGAAGAGTGAGTTAACCTAAAAAATGTATATCTGTTATGTCAGTCAGATCGTTGTCTTGTAATTCATCGTACTGGTCTATATAGTCATTTGTATGTTCTGCTATAGATTGCTCTTGACCATAATTTTGGTCGGAATCTATATGGAAATTCCTTTGCACTTTATTCGGAACCGGTGGGTTATCGATCGGAGGTCTCTTACCGAAAAAGTCGTTAGCGCATGGTCTGTTCATGTAATTAACATGGCGTGTACGTAATGATGGACCTATGTCCATTGGTTCCGGTCGTGGTTGAGGTTTCGGAAACGGAAACGGTTGCGGACGCGATGTTAGGTTGTTTGGTTGCTGGGATATGTTGGGCTGATAATACCGTTGAAAATATGGCCTATGTCCTCTGTTGGGGATAGCCGGGTTTGGTCGCGACTGGGGCAAATATGCCAATTCAGGATAGAACTCATTGTTGGACCTTCTTGGTGGAAGGGGTGGAAGAAAGTTGTGAGGTTTCCTGTTCTGGTCACTGCTTTTCAGTGCGTAGTAAGAACGATAACTCTGGTTTTCCAGCTTCAGGCATAAATGAAGAGCCTGTGGAAGATCCGCTGGTTCTCTCATTCCGAGGAGTCTTGGCAGATCGCCTCTAAGTCCTCGAATAAAGGTGTCAAGGGCCTTATCCCGATAGGTACGCGTGATTAGATGCATGGCTTCTTGACTAACTTCCATGCTTCCGATTTTGTTAAGGATAAGTGACAGGTGGGAATAGACGCGCTGATAAAACTCTTGGACCGTCAGGTTGCCCTGCACTAAGGAGGTCATTTGGTACTCAAGGGTACCGATGTCGCGTTTGTCCGCGTAGTGTAAAGTGAGGCATCTGGAAATCGCTTTCCAGTCCAAAGGCGTGTTATATGATTCCAGGGCAATGTCGGCATTGCCCACAATCTTGTTACGTATGACGTTGAGGATTCCATAGTATTTAGGCGTTCCTTTTTGCGGTTCGTAGATCTGCAAAATGCGATCTACGCTCTTTTTCCAGGAGTTGAATTCCCCTGGGTTTCCCGAAAATTCACGCAAACATCTCACTACATCTGGAATCTTGTCTAACTCTGTTATATTGTTCGGTAGGCTAGAATCGATAGTCACGTCCGAAATGTCAGTAAAGTTCGCATTAGGGTTGAGGGCAGCTTGAACTAAGTTTCGTCCCTCTTGTTTAAGTATGTTATTTACGACTCCTGCTATAACGTTCGTCAATTGCTCCATGTTGAATGCATTTGCATTCGAGGAGGAAGGAACAGATTGTGGAGGAGGAGCGCTTAGCACAGGAGGTCTTACCAAGTTATTTGGATTAGACATGATAGTTTTCCTCTTTTTCCCTTGATTTTTATAATTTATTTTTTATTTAAATTTTTGATTTTTTACTTTTATTTATTTTTTTTATTATTATTGATAAAGCTGGAGGGTCCCCCCGAAGGTGGTGAATCGCAGCTTTTGCGTGTAATATTTGGTTACTCCTTCTTGGAAGGAGGGCTTTCGTACTCTGGAGGGTCCCTGGTGTTGGGAATCGCAGAGTTAAGCTATATTATTAATTTGCAATTTATTGAGTTACTGGCTGTACAAGCCGTTCTTTATGAATTTATAATTATTATTTTTGTTTTACTCCTTCTTGGAAGGAGAGCTTTCTTATCCTGGAGGGTCCCTGGTGTTGGGAATCGCAGAATTAAGCTATATTATTAATTTGCAATTTATTGAGTTACTGGCTGTACGAGCCGTTCTTTATGAATTTATAATTATCATTTTTGTTTTACTCCTTCTTGGAAGGAGAGCTTTCTTATCCTGGAGGGTCCCTGGTGTTGGGAATCGCAGAATTAAGCTATGTTATTAGGTTTAAATTTTATTAAGTTATTGGCTGTACGAGCCGTCCTTTATAAGCTCTATATTTGTTTTACTCCTTCTAGGAAGGAGGGCTTTCTTACTCTGGAGGGTCCCGTAGGAATCGCAGAGTTAAGCAATATTATAGTTTTTTTTTATTATTTTTTATTTTTATTTAGTTGTATTATTTTCTTAACCTTACTAAATTTCTATTTTTTAGATTTTTTTTTTCTAAATAAAATTTCTCTTGATTTTTCCTTTACTTTTTGTTTAATTGCGTTAATTTTCTTACAAAATTTCACTTTTAGAATTTTTTCCTTATATAAAATTTCTCTTGAGTTTTTCTTCACTTTTGTTTAGTTGCGTTAATTTTCTTACAAAATTTCTCTTTTAGAATTTTTTTCTTACATAAAATTTCTCTTGAGTTTTTCTTCACTTTTGTTTAGTTGCGTTAATTTTCTTACAAAATTTCTCTTTTAGAATTTTTTTCTTATATAAAATTTCTCTTGAGTTTTTCTTCACTTTTGTATTTAAAATTTTAGAACAATAATATTTTTATATTTAATATCTTCAAGATTTTTACAAATGTATAACTTAAATTTATAGACTTACATAAAAGTGTGCAGGAACATTTTATTGTTGACCTTTACTTAAATGAAGATTTACTGATTCGGTGCGGCGGCTGACGGCTTGCGTCTCCCGTTTGCTTACGCTACTAGGGGGCCTCTTTTCCGTCACTCTTGGATGCGGCGGATTGTTGATGGTCCCTGTTTGTCAGGGAATCCCTTTTTCCGGCACTTGTTCTTAGCTGTCGGTGCGGCGGATTGTTGATGGTCCCCGTTTGCCAGGGAATCCTTCTTCCGGCACACGTTCTTAGCTGTTGGTGGCACAGCTTGGAAAAGCCCTTTATGTCCACCAGGTTCGGGGGCCAATTCAAGTACCACTTCGCGAACGGAACACTTGGAGGCGGCTTCTTCTATTTTTAGGACACTATGGACACTATTACTGGAGACGGCTCCTTTTTTTTGTTCACACCCGCGTTATGTTAACGAATTGGCCCCACGTTGAGCGCCAGTTAAAGATTTTCGCGTGGAAATATCTTTTTAAAGATTGCGGTATGACCGCTCTTTATTGAGTTCAACTTAAAACTGAAGTTACAAAATTTCTTAATCTAAAACCTAAACTTAAAATGCACCGAGCTACCTGTGGTGGCGTGCGCAATTTCGGGGAATCGCTGACTTGGGTTGCGCGTGCATTACATCCGGCCTAATTCAGTTGGGGTGTTGCTGCCATTGGCTTTTCTGCTGACGGTGCGTCTGGAATTACTGTGGGAAGCGCTATGTAAGCGCTGTGCATCCGCTGTACTCATGTTGCTGATCGGCGTGTGAAAAGTTAACATTTGCCATGTTAACATGTACAATGCAAGAGCAAATTAATGAGTTGCTGGAAATGATGCAAGGCATCACTACTTTGCTGCAACAACAACGACCAAGTGTAGAACAAATGGCCGCG